>NC_056748.1:893079760-893414760 GCF_019279795.1 Protopterus annectens
ATGAAAATAATACTTAACAGTAAAATATTATTCCATTCTGTAAATAAAGTCCTGAAATTACTTTTTTTTCCTTAAAGAAATATAGCATATTTGCATCATTCATCCAGGTGTATTACAGCAAGTAAAAATGGTATTTTGGGGGTTTCAAAGCAAAGAGAATAACACTGTCACTTTTTAAGTAATAATAATACTATATCTTCTTTCCTTAAATGTTTTATGTCTTTAGTCATTTAGAATCAAAATTATTTAAACAGCATTTTTAAACACCTGGCATCCTTTCTTTCTAGAATCTGGTCAAATTGGCAGAATTAGCAGTTCTTACTATGTCTCCTATGTTTTATTAATGGTGAGGAAAGCTTCTTCTCCATGCCATAACTTTGGAAAATAAACTGCACTGGATTCATTTTTTTTTCAGCAAAAAGTGATGATTATATGGGGTTCTGGCTCTCACAACCATTCAGATCCCATTGAGGAAACAGACAAGTCTGTCTACTGTCCTAGCTGTTGGCTGTATTATATTTGGAACCCTAAGCCTCTAAACTGAGGCAAGTGCCATTTGATGGGTTTCGGCTGGGACATTCCACTATAAAGATTGCAACATGTGCTGAGGAGTTTACAGTGTTTCCTACAAACCCAAAACAGATCTGGTACTGGTGTTCTATGAACTGGATCAGGCAGATGGATGAGTATAAAATTATAACAAGATTATAATTAAGCCCATGTGCATTAATTATTTCCGCAGTTCACAACTCATGGAATTTTTTTTTTCTTTCACATATGACTCAAGTGACTTGGCATATCTTGGGATCAAATAAATGTACAAAATGGAGCGACCGGTGTTGATCAAAACCACTAATACAAAACACACACTGTCAGCAGTCAGGAAATCTCAAAAAGGTTTTCTTGTGTAGTCGAACACAAATAGCAGCAACCAAAGAATTCAGCAATAAAATCCACTTTAATAGTAAAACTGGAAAACCATCGGATTGAACGCTTTCATCCCCTGACCAGAGATTTCATTAGAATCAACACTCGTTTCATTTGAACATAAGCAACTGGCAAAGATGGGGTCCTAGTGTAATGTCTCATCATCTGGAGGACATTAGACTCTAAAGTGAAGCACCAATGTTAAGGTTTCAGGTTCACCTTCTAAGAAGATCTATGGAGAAACAATGCCTTCAGTGAAAACTGAACACACCATTTCTGTTTCTCACAGAAATCCTTTCACAATTATCCATTATAGAGCTTTAGATGGGTAGGGATGCACTTTCCATATAGGTAATATCTAAGTGGGTAGCAACATCAACATGCAAATCTGAAGATTCCGAACGACATTGATCTTTGGTTACTGCATGGGCTGGTGTAAGTTCCTCTGCAACAACTGTCTCAAGTATATCAAATGCCTCTGGAAGTAAATGACAGAACTTCTGCACTGCTCAAGGAATCCTTCTGTTTTTCAGGTAAACAGGCTGATGACATGCTGCAACCACAGAAATTCTTTGGAGTCTGCTTGTGGTATAAAAATACCTACGGAAACCTTGCCAAGCAAAAATTCTACACCATCTAGATTTCGTTGCATATTTGGGATCCATACATATGTCTTCACATTGTTTCTTTGTGACTTGCTTATCCAAATTTTCTTCTCAATCTTTTCTAACCTTCCCTGAGTGAATCCTACAGTTATAATGCAATGTTTTCTATGCCCTACTAGTTACCCCTTCTTTAAAATCAGTTTTTGTTCTATATTTAACTAAAATATCTACCGGTACAGGTCTTTCACTTAGGATACCCCTAGCCCTTTTCTTTTGCTTATACTCTGGTATCAATCCCTGATAGGGAAGGCAGTCTTTATCCTGCAGAACAAATGTCTTCTTGGCCTCTTCCATTATATTACCTTTCCTTCTCTGTTTGTTCCCAAACCTTGGTTCCTTTGCAAGTTTCCTTCAATAAATTCCAGCTCTCTCTTGCTTATTCTGTGTATCCCTAATTGCAGTTATCCCCAATGAAAAAAAATCTCCTTTCTCCATTCCTGTGTTAGTTTAGTTCTTAGAATTTCTACTATTTAATGAATATAATATTTTTTTAATTTTCCAAATCTTTTGGGTGTCTAATACCATGACAGGAATGGATCCCATTCCTAAGTCAAAGTATAATTAAAGTTTATTAATTTAGTATTGTTTCAATCTTTGATATCAGCCAGAAGTGCTCTTCACAGCACCCACGATGTGCCCAGTAATGACTCCTTCTGCAACTTGTATGGAGTTACATGTATTGGTAACATATCTAAATAACATTGTAAATTCTTTTTTATAAGACCCATTGCTCCTACTACTACTGGAACTGACTGGGTATTTTTCTTCCACATTGCTCTCATTTCTGCCTGCAAATCCTGATATTTTATGACTTTATGTCTCTCTGTACACAACACATTGTAGTGATGCCATGTTTCCAGTGTTTTTCAGCCACTTCAGTATTATAATGTTTGCACAATCCCCAGTGCAACAGTCTTGCCACATTATTATGCCTTTCAGTATACAGTCCTTCAGCCATTAGTATGTCACAACCAACAAAGAGGTGTGTGAGTGTTTCCAATTCTGTTTAACAAAACCTACATTTGTCTGTTTCTCCCACATTTTCAATGGACTTTGTCAACCAACATGTACGTAGCCCACTATCCTGGGCCGCCAATACTAACATTTCATCTTTTGGTTTGAATTCACCTTTGCTTAACCATTCCTGCATTTGATCCTGATCAACATGGGGTTCTTCTAGGAGCTTTCTATACCTGCAACAATATTTATGCATTTTCCACATTTCTTGCCTTCTCATCTGATCCTTCACCTTATAATCTTTCTTTTATTTTTTGGCACATTCAGTTGCTGCCTGATTTTTATCTATTTTTTGGTTTGGTCTTGATATGCTTTGGCTAGACTAAGCAAGGAATTAATCTTAGATTTATTCTCCTCATGTTTCAAAACTTTCCCTATGTTTGGGTCTTGGGAGGTCAGCAGATATGTGTGCAGTCCCATGATTGCAGATCTACACATGTAATCATTTTCAAGGAGGCCTCCTTCGAAATGGGGAATGTATAATCTTGGTAAGCACGGATTTTTATAAATCATTTGATGAGCATGAAGCATTGTTCTTGCTTTCCTATCTAATCTATCCAGCACCTTTTGGGGCCAGTCAGTCACTCCAAAACTGTAACTTAGGACAGGAAGAGCAAATTGGTTTATAGCTTGAATTTTCTTTCCTAGATATTAATGCTGTTTTCAGGATTAATTTAAGTCTTCTAAAATATTCCTCACTGAGTTTTATTTGTATTTGTTCATGTTTTGTTAATGATCCTTCATCATTTCCCAAATATTTATATACTCCCTTTTGCTAAAGTTCTTTTAAATCACATTCTTGTCCCAAACTGATGTTTTCCTGGTGCTGCAGCTTTTCTGTTTTAAAGGTTGCTTTTGCACATTTATCAAGATCGAATGACATTCTTATATTATCTGAAAAAGTTTGACTACTTGCAGTTGTACTTTCAGTTCCTCATCTGATGAGCTATACAGTTTTATATCATCAACAAAGAGAAGATGAGAAGTCTTTACACTTCGTTGTTTTCCAGGAGCCAAATTATAGTCATGGCCTAATCTGTTAAGTAGACAATTTAGTGGATTAAGGGCAAGACAGAATAGCAGCGGTGACAGATAGTCACCCTGTAATATCCCCTTTTGGATTTTTACACATGGAATAATAATTTGTCCTTTACCATGGCTTAATTATAAAGTATTCTGCCACTGTTTCATGGTCACTGTGATATAATCGATCAGTGTAGGATGTATCTTAAACATTTTTATGCACAGTTTTATCCATGAATGTGGGATACTGTCAAATGCTTTTCTGTAGTCAATCTATGCCATACTTAGATTCTTCCCCTTTTAACAGTTCTCTACTATGACTTTAGTTAGCAACAAATGATCCTTTGTTCCATATGACTTTCTTTTATTGCCCTTTTGTTCTACTGCCATAATTGAGTTTTCTTCTAAATAACTATAAACTCTGTCGGCATCAATTCCAGTGTATTATTTATATATCATTGGTAGGCAAGTTATTGGTCTATAATTTTTAGGGTAGCTTGCAGGTTCACTCTTAAGTAGAAGCATTGTTTTTCCAGTTGTTAGCCAGGTTAGTGTCTGTTTGGGGTATGCATATAAATAGTTCTTACTCATGGCTAAATCTTCATGCAAAGATGTTAGTACTTTTTATCAGTAGTTAGGTACTGAATCTGGGTCTGGGGTTTTCCAGTTAGAGGCTTTTCTTAACTTTGTTTCAATCCCTCTGGCTGTAACTTCATCCTATTTCATATCCTGTACCTTTGAACTTCTTATTCTTTCGTTTACTTCTTCTATCCATTTAGCATCTTTGTTATGTTCCACAGGATCTTCATAGATACTTCTCCAAAATATATATATTTCTTTAAGTGTAGCATGTCCAACAGCTCTGGGTTTGACATGGCCTTGTATGTTAAGCAGAGATCACCTCTGAGTAGACGATATGCGACATAGTATAGCTGAAGTTTTTTTAGTTGGTCAGCATAGGCCATCTGCTTTAGGCCTGTGATTCTTTTAGTGAGGTGTTTCTGCGGCCTTTCCAGTTGTTGCAGATGTCTTCTGAGGTACATACTAAATGGGGCATTGTACTCTATGATGGGTCTAACGAGGGATGAGTACAGTGGGACAATGACCTCCTTTATTCTGGATGAAAAGCCTTTAGTGATGAGGTGGGCCACATAGAAGGTTTTCCTGACTGTTGTGATGATGTGGTTATCGAAGGTGAGACCACTGTCTACCTGTGTTCCTAAGTCTCTTATCACACATTTGGTGTTTAGTGTACTGCCTCCTATGTGGTAATTCATGGTTGCATGATTTTTCCTAAAGGGGATAATTATACACTCCTTGGCATTGATCTTGAGCCCATGGCTCTGGCACCAATCATCTGTTTCTGTAAGGCCTTTTTGTAGAATATCCACATCATTTGGGGATTCAGTAATGGCTCCCAGTTTGCAGTCATGTGCGAACTTTGTTAGCCTGAGTCCTTCAGTATTGGCCTGTACTTCAGAGAAGTAGATGCCAAACAAGAGCAGTCCCAGGATTGAACCCTGAGGTACTCCACTTGTCACTTATCTGGAGCTGGATTTAGAGTCAGCTACTTTTACAGTATGGGTTCTGTCAGTAAGCCACTTGGCAACCCATCGAGTGATGTAGGGATTTATGCCAGCTTTGTTTAGGTCCAGATAGGCTGTGTGGACTGTCTTATCCTCATCCAGGGCTCTGGAGACTGATTTGAAGAAGTCAATCATGTTCAGGAGACACAATCGGCCCTTCACGAACCCATATTTGGTGGGGTCCAGTGTCTGAAGGTTGCCAATGTCTTTGTTGATAAATTCCATGACAATACGTCCCATGGCCTTCCAAATCAGGCTCGTCAGACTGATGGGACAGTAGTTCCCAGGATCCAAGGTGGATCCTCCCTTGTGGAGTGGGATAACTGTAGCTGTGCACTACTCAGTGGGCATGAAGCCTGATGTGAGGCTATGATTAAACATGACACAAATGAGGTGCTAGTTCATTTTGTAGTTCATGTAGTACACAGCCTGGGATGTTGTCTGGTCCCATGGATGCTATATTCTTAGCTTTGGAGAGTGTGTTTTTTACCTGTGTGGCCTTGATTACTGGAATTTGGCAGTCTTTCAGTATTGAAATGGCTCTTTAGGGGGTGAGAGGGCAGTGAAGTTGGCACTGAATCGATCTGCCAGGTTATTGGCAATGTCCTTCGCATCAGTATATTTAATACCATTTTGTTGTAGCTCATAGCAGATGTGAGCATTGCCATTTAGATTCTTGAAATAGCTATAGAATGCCTTGTGGTTGTCTTTGGAATCTTTGGCAATTTTATTTTCGAAACTAGCTTTGGAGTATTTTATGAGGTATCTCAGCTTACTGAGGTTGGTAAGGGAGTTTTTTACATCCTGGGATTTTCCTCTTTTCTGCAACAGTTTCTTCCTTCTGTTGTATAGTTTGTTTATGACAGGGGACCACCAGATTGGCTTCCTTTTTTTGGAGGAGAGCATCTTGGTTCAATTTGGGATGGCAAGATTCATGCACGAGTGGATGTGCTCATACAGTGCTTTAGTGTAGGATTCGGCAGTCGAACTTTCAGTTCCTGTCTGCATGGGTGTCATGAAGTTTGTCACTTCTGACTTGAGTAGCATGAAGTTGGCCTTGGAGAAGTTTTTTACTGCTGTTTCCTTACTGGGGGGGTGGGGGTGGGATGTGGATGTCAAAGGTTACTTTCTAGTAAAGTTTTCCTTTTTATTTATCTGTATATCTTCAAAGTTTTTCCACTGGTAATAAGATTTTTAGTTTATTTGGGATAATGCATGATAAATCCTGATCTGTTCTAATACTGTGCATTGCTTTCATCACATCTATCTTTCTGAGTATTTTTATTGATTTGTTCCCTCTTCTATAGTCTTCTAACAGTGACACTTCTTGTCTTAATTGCTTTATAGTTTTCTCTATTCGATACGTCCATGATGTATTCCATTTCGCCCTTTCCTTTCCCTCACTACCCTGTGTTATTGTGGTAGAACTTTATATGTTACTAATTTAGCTGCACAGTAATATATCCTGTTTACTTCTGTTACATCACATGGACCTCTATGGACAGTCCTAATTACTGTGTTCATTTGTTTTATCAAACTTCTGACTTTATGGGTTTTATTGACCTTCTGTAGGCTATTTCGTCCATTGATCTTAACATGTCTGTCTCTATTAAATCAAGCAACTCTTCTCATAGCTCATTTTCTTCTAAACTGAGTGCACATTCTTTGTTCTCCATTTCCTGTGGGCATTCTATGGAAAGTTCTATAGCATCTTGTTGTGGCACATTCTCTTCAATTTCATCCTTTGTCATCTGTTGCTTGTCATATGAGAACTCACTGGCCTATCACTCCTCAACATTGACTGCATCAGAATTACTTCTCTTGCTGTCCAGCTTCAAGTGGACGTTTATACTGGTTTCCTGTGGAAGGCTCCAAAATATCTTCATATGGCAACTGACTATTGCTTCCTGTTCCACTTGTTACTCCTTAATTTGGATGTCCATTGCACTATCTTGCTGTGGTGCTTTCTGAGTTAGATTTTCTAGACTGAATTCTTCCCCTTAACAGGTACTCCATAACCTTGGTTTCTATTTCTTTAACTTCTCCATTACTAATCTCCTTTACTGCTTTTATTCTTTGTCTTCCATATCCAGATTCCTTTGCCTGTATTTCTCTTTAAATATCTTTGGTGCTGCTCTTTTTGTATTGATTATTTTTGCTTTCTCCTTTGCGTAAATATTATACCATGTTGAATCTCTTTTTCTTTTCCATGTCATGTTTCCTAATCTTCCTGTTTCTCCTTACTTTGGGGACTCGGTCCATCATGCTGTGCTATAACCTGTGTCAGACCTTCTACACCAAATCCTTCACTTTGCAGGCATTCCATAACTTCAACTTCTATTTTTTTAACTTCTACTTTACTAATCTTCTTTTCTACATTCCCTCTTTGTGATATTATTTTTTATTGTGAAATCTTCCATATCTGGATGCCTTTGCCTGTATTTCTCTTTGAATATCTTTGGGGCTGCCTTTTTTAATTGATTCATTTGTTAATTTGGCTTTCAACTTTGTATAAATATTGCACCATATCAAATCTCTCTTTCTTTCCCATGTCCATATTTCTTTTTATACTTTTCAAAAATCTCTAGGCTTTGTTGTTTATATTTTTGCAGTTCCTCAGATGCTTCGTTATCCAAACAGATCAAAGTTTATTGGTCTATATAATGTTTTTTTCACAAATCTGTTGTATTAATGAACACAATTTTTTATTTGAAGCTTCTGACAGTTTTTGTTGTGGAAGTATTTTTCTTTCCTCTAATTTCTCTTTTAATCTTTTTGTATATCTTGTGTGTGGAAATTATGGGCTTTTTGCATAATAGTAGCAATACATAATTTCTGTTTTATCCTGTTTTTTGAGCTTATTATGTATGTGAGCCTTAACTGTGTAGCTCTAAAATATCCCTTCAAATTAGGTACTCCTAAACCACTTTGTTCTATTGGAAGAATCAGCTTATTCTACTTGACTCTTGCCCTCTTCCCTCTCAGATAAAATCCTTCAACTCTTTTTTAAATACTACCCACAACTTCTCCTGTGGTTGATATACATATGCCTGGCATGTATAAAACTGAAGAGTCCAACTTCTCCACTGGTTGATAAAAATACAGCTGACCTGTATATAAACTTAAGTGGAGTAGAAATGTTGCTTGTATCTTACTATCCATATCCATAATCAAGACCTTCCAATATCACAGTTTGTGTAATATTGTTCGATAAGTCTCTTCTCAAATATTCTTAACTGCCATAATAGAATCCTTTTTAATCCATACATCTAAACATTTCATCTTATCATGTCCCCATAAGTATGAGCATTGCTAAACTAATTCATGTCTGCGTACATAGTTTTCCTCTACAGCCTTTGTTTTGTCATTTGTTTTATATCCTGTAGTGACTTGAAACTACCTCAAAATGTTTCACAACACTGAAATGTTCTTTTTCTGGATTTATGAAGTACAAAATAATATAATTTGTAAATGAGCCCACTTTTCTTGATTACCATATCAATTATATCTTTACATTTGTGAGACCCTTAAATCATTGCCATTGATTCTAAGTATAAAGCAAATAATAAAGAAGAAAGAGGACAGCCCTGCCTGGTTCCTCTGTTAAAGCACAAATTGTCAGAGAGGAGCGCTCCCACCTTGATTCTTGCCTTTGACCCTTCATATATCCTCCTAATTAACCCATTATTCTATCAAGGCATGCAAATGCTCCAATTGCCATGCTCATAAAATCCCAGCAAACTCTTTTCAATGTCTTCTCTTCATCAAGAACCAACAACTGTGGTGTTTTCTTACACTTTGTTTTCCTATGCTCATCATTGTCCTATTAATGATGTTAAATGTTTGCCTCCCCTCTACAAAATCACACTGATCCATATCTATCAGTTTTGGCAACACCATTGGCATTCCCTTAGTTAGTGTAGACATAAGCACTTCATAATAATGATTTAAATTTAAAATGGATCTATATAAAGCAGAGTATGAGGGGTCTTCATTCCCTTTTGGTAATACAGCCAATACAACTTTCTTCCAAAATGCTGGCACTCTCCAGCCCCCCTTTTAAAAATTGTTAAACAAAAATTTTCAGATCTTTATCACTTTATTCCCTCTCAACATTCAAACTTCCACATCAACATCTCTTTTTCTGTTTACTCCCTGTTGGTTTATCATATGTCACCATTTTTATCAAATTTTTTCCTATCTTAATTATAATTGTTGAGCCTCATCTGCCTTTGCATAATTAAATCCTCCATAAATATTCCCATTTGTGCCTCTTATTCATTTCCAAATTCCTTCAGTTTATACAAATTTTCAGAATATCTCTGACACCTATACAGGATCTCCGGTTATTTTTCTTGCTATAGGCTCTATACGTCTGGCAACAACCCTTTCTACTATCTGTTGCCTAAGTCATTGTGGGGACCAAGTATTCTAGACCTGAGTCTGACCAATATGGCTACCTCTTGCACTACTTCTTTGATACCTCCTTCCCCAGTGAAGACAGAGTACAAACTTTTGACCTCCTTTAAATTCCCAAAAACCCCCGTAGCAAACCCTGTTGAATTAAAAGACTGTAAACATACCAGCCTCAACCTTCTCTATGAAGAAATCTTGAAATTCTTGTTTGACTAAACCACCTCTGATCATGATACTACAACAAGCTTCACTAAGGAATTCTACACCCATTTAGAAAAATACATAGAGCTAGCAGAACCTACCAAAACCAAGTAGCATAGGAAATTCAAAAATAAACCACCCTGGTGGTCCACTACCATAAGTAAACTTTACAACAAAATGAAAGAAAATCCTTAAATTATACAGCAGATTCAAAGCTCATCCATCCATCCTCAACCCCTTTTCTCATTTTGTACATGGGGTCAGAGTGTCACTTCAACAGTACAATCATCTAGGCCAAGGTTTACACCACCAGGTGACTAGCCATGCCACGGTAGTTCATCTGTACCATACACTCACACTTAGGGAGAATTTAGAATGTCCAATCCACCTGCTGCATGTCTTTGGAATGTGGGAGGAAACCGGAGCCCCCAGAGAAAACCCACGTGAACACAGGGAGGACATGCAGACTCTGCACAAAAGGAACCCCAGCCGAGAATTGAATCTTATCTAGAATAATATTAAAAGCATTAGAAAAAAAAATGAAAACCTCTTTCACATCCACTAAAGAAGCCACAAATGTAGCCTGGTCTCTGAAGCCAATGATAATAAAAATCTTTCTTTAGCTATGATAGAAAATTGGGAAACAGTACCCTACATTGCCTTGAACCTAATAAAATGGCACTTCTTATTTTGACCAATTAGATGTTGCCAACTTCCTTGCAAATAAATTCAGTGCCACCATCACCCTGGGGACATTTATCCAAAGCCCTGAAATAACTGAATCCCTTACTCCACCAATTACCTGTAAGGACCATTTACTGAAGGTACTAACCAAGACGAAAAATAAATCCTCCATGGGACCTGACAATCCGTGGGAGTCCTGAGCTTGTTTCCCCTGCAATGAGATGGTCCCATCTATAGGTGATAGGAGGCAATGACACCCCAAGTGTGTTCCTTATGTCCAGTCTACTCTGTAATTTAGTTTCAGTTGCTCTCATTGCAGAAAACCCTGCTTCACAAAGTTAGGGTGTTGGACATGGAAATAGGGTTTTCAGTGCTTATTCTAGCAACTTTCTAAGTTTACAAGAATAATATTTAAAATCTATCTCTATTATTTGTGGATCTGTCCAGATTTATTGTGCAAGACGTTGAGAGGTATGGTCGAGAGGTACGCAAACCTAATGGATACCTTTTTCTGACTCTAGCAACTTTCTAAGTTTATAACAGCAATATTTAAAATCTGTCCTTATTATTTGTGGCTCTGTCCAGATTTATTGTGAGAGCGGTTGAGAGGTATGATCAAGAGGTAAACCAACATAATGGAAACCTTTTTCTAAAATTATCAACTTTCTATGTTTATAAGAGCAATATTTAACATCTGTCCCTATTATTTGTGGCACTGACTGTCCAGATTTATTATGCAAGAGTTTGAGAGGTATTGTCGAGAGGTACGCAAACTTCTTAATTGATGCTTCTGCTGCTGCCAGGGATCGCTGTCACTCTCTCTCTCACGCACACACACACACACTTACACACATGCACACATGCACACGCACACTTACACACACGCACACGCACACGCACATGCACACGCACACGCACACACACACACACACACACACACACACACACACACACACACACGCGCGCGCGCATGCACACGCACATGCACACGCACACGCACGCACACGCACACACAAACACACACACACTCTCTTCTGCTTTCATGCATTCACTCACACATGCAGACAGAAACACACACACACACACATGCGCGTGCAGTCTGTTCTGCTCTCATGCACCCATTCACGTACACATGCAGACAGAAACACACGCACACACATGCGCGCGCAGTCTGTTCTGCTCTCATGCACCCATTCAGTCACAGATGCAGACAGAAACATGCACACTTTTTTTATTTAATTTATTTTTATTTTACACTCACTAAACAGCAAAAGCGCTGCTCAGCAAGTGTAAAATAGCGGCTCGATCTCTCTCACTGTTCACTCTCTCATGCACACATGCTCAGTCTCTTCTGCTTTCACACTCACATGCATTCTGTTTTCATGCAGGCATTCACTCACACAAGCAGAAAGAAACATAAACACACACACAGATACATACACACATTCACTTTTTTGTTTCACTCCCTGCCTAAATGTTTCTATGCTGCCCGGTACCAAATGATCCATGGCCTGGTACCAGTCCACAGCCTGGTGGATGGGGACTACTGACCTAGATAACTGGTGGGTATTCAAAGATTTAGTCTGGGGTTGACTAGCGTGGTGCTCTTGGAGTAAGAGGGTGTATTTATTCTGGGATTGACTAGTATGGTCCTCTTGGAGAAAGGAGGTTTGGCCTGGGAAATAGTACTGAGAGGGTTTAAGTGGTGATAAGACTAAATGACCTTGGATATCTATGAAATCTACACAACTGTGTTATATAATTGCAAGTTATCTGGCAATGGAGTGAAATTCCTATGTATTTAACCTCCTTTTATAAATGCCTCTAATGCTTTTTTCTTTGTACTGTATTTTAGAAATCCCTCTACTGTTTTTTTTTTTTTCATATTGTGCTGTATCCTATAATCTGCACTGTTGTATTCCTTCTATCTGTAACTTCTCTCTGTTATAGCCACCTGGATACAGAGGTGTAGCTAACTATTTTTGCACCCAGGGCTGTCCACAGATCTGGTGCCCCACTCATCCTTTAAGTTGAAGAACAAAAAGAAAAGTTCCCCAACTCAGACATGGGGGGGAAGATCACTTCCCTTTTAAACTTTAGCAAATTGGTTGTCACCTTGGTAGCAGGATGCTACTATAGTTTATGCCACTTATGGAGCATTAAATACTTCAGAAAAAATATTTGCTGCTTTTAAACTGTAGTAAATGCTTACTACACATGTAGCAAGCAGCTGCTACAGTTTATACCACACACGGAGAGCTGCAGCACTTCAGCACTGTTGACTGTAAACCCACTTTTAAATGCACATTTGCAATGAAGACTGATCGGGATTTGCTGATTGCACAACTATCACTTTACACTCAGGGAGACTGCTCCATCTGCCCCACCCTAGCTATACTTTTCCCTGTATGTTGAATTAAATAAGGCCTTGGTCATGCCTGAAAAGAGGCCATTTGGCCAGTGCACTTACCTGGTTGACAACTTTAAATAAAATAATAAAATACATGTTTAGTACTGCCTGCACTTACATTAACACATCACTCATTAGTTGGCAATGCTGATAATACAGATCGTACTGACCACCTCATTACATCTTTATTGTTTTGGATGGTGATGGCCAGATAAGAGTAACAAATGCCCACTAGTAGACAAATGAGACCAAAAAAGTGCATCAAATGTGTACTTGTTATACTGGAACCCTCACACAGTGTACATTACATATCACTGTTATTCCAAGAGCTCTGCAAAAAGCAGACTCATGGACATTAGTCATGCCTGGAACATCCAAGGCATCATTATTAAAGCAGTGCAAAATGACTTCCTCGGTAGTAGCTTATTGAGCCAGTGTTTTGTTCTCACACCATGCCTGTTAGTTTGCACATTTATTGTTGGCAGCCGTTTCTAACTTTGTCATCATAGTCTTGTATTTAATGATCTTTCATTCAGGAGAATCAGAGGCAAGTATTCCCTTTCCTGTGATATTTTATTCATTATCTCCATATCAGGGTGAAGAGGATTTGAAGAAAATCTGTTTTTTTACTACAGTGATTAATATACTCACACATTTGTATTCAGATATTGTTTATCAGATAACTAAGGATGAATGTCAGTGATGGCCAGTAAGGTTCTATATAGTGAAATAAATTAAAATGAAATACTTATGGTAAAAAGACAATGATGCTACAACTTAAGAAGAAACATTTATGATAGTCATCTAGGCCAAATATGACATCACTGTATAAAGCAAATGAGGCTGGAACCTCAAAGTACTAAATGGTTATAGAGTCATCAAATAAACTTAGTCCAATAGTGGAAAAGTCTGCACTTTCTGGCATTCTGGTCTGAGACACAACTTGGATGAGATGTAATAGCAAACTCAAGCTAATAGGCAAGGGATTAATTTTATCATAGATTTTATCTTATATGAAAGGCAAATTAGCTCACATTTGTAGAAGATAGCTTTCTCTTTATTATTAATACTTTTCATAGGAGTAGCAATACTTCTTTGATAAATGTTTTTCCAGTAAAACAATAGTTTAATAGTAAACATGCTTTCAAGACAATGGTTAAAGCCACAGAATTTATTATAGTTAATGTTGTTTGAAAATTGCAGTAAATTTTCAACCACACAATGCTATTTCCTCTTTAAATTTATGTTCAGCTAAGGTCCATTGTTGTTTGTGTGTTTCTTGTGAGGAATATGCACAAATATGTCCATGTTTCATTGTATAATACATTCATGTTTCATTGTCCAATATGTTCATGTTTTTATTGTATAATATGTTCATATTTTATTGTATTATATGTTTTTCATTGCATAATATGTTTATATTTTTATTGTATAACTTCAGGACTGTATGTACTTTTCTGTTCATAATTATATTATAGCAACTTATGTATTTCATTTCTACATATAAGGGACTGGTCCATGACTGAAATGCTCTCATGACCATCCCAGCACTTACTTATCAAACTGAAATAAATAAATAAATAAAAATAAATAAACTAAGGTTAAAATGAGCCTACCTGCATTTAATTAGATTTCATTACAGTTTGTAACTTCTTGTTACTCATTGCAAGCACTTGCACATAACAGCAATATGGGTTATCATGCCTGCTAATAAAATAATTGCGTACTGTAGAACAGCCATTATTCTTTATTTTATTTTTTGTATTAACAATAGCCCAGCAGTCACCATAGAATAACACTTCAATACCCACTGGTATTAGTTTCCCATAACAAACTTTAGAGTGTTATCCTACGAGTGGGTGACTTTTCATTTCTTGAGCATCCGTTTCCTGTGACTCGAAATGCTGAAAAACTGGAACACCTTCACAAGAAATCATTGGCGGCAAGATGTGCTGGCAGTGATGTCCTTTATGGAGTACTTTCACCCTCTTTTGCGTTGATGTAACACTATACACACACACACACACACACACACACACACACACACACACACACATATAGCATTACAGTTCATTGATCATGATCTTTGGTGGTTTGATCTTTGTAAACCTGTAGTAGAGGCACTTTAATGAAACTTGGAAAAATAAAGTTATTCTTTTTTATTTTTGTAGGTATCCTGGTTTGACAAACTTCAGAAGCAACTGGCTGAT
This sequence comes from Protopterus annectens, assembly GCF_019279795.1. Taxonomy (NCBI): domain Eukaryota; kingdom Metazoa; phylum Chordata; order Ceratodontiformes; family Protopteridae; genus Protopterus; species Protopterus annectens. The sequence continues at coordinate 893,094,900 of NC_056748.1, forward strand.
CTAAGGCTGCTGAAAGAAAATTAAACAGAGGCACAAAGGTAGTGCAACTTAATACAAACACAGATGATGCTCACCAATATAAGTTAAACTAGACAGGAGAAAGTAGTTGTAATCCTGACATTTATGGCTTATGGCTGTTCAGTGCACCGTGCAGAAAAGGGCATTTTATACAGATATCTTCCTTTTCCTCAATGAAGAATCTGCATTGTTCTGAAACTTAAAAAAAAAGATAATCCCATCCTGTCTAAGGTAATAAATGAATTCTGTTTTTACTGTATAATTATAGCCAGCAAATAAACTGAATGAACTAGTGATGATAAAGGATAACAGAAGCACTTGGAGTTCATGGGGTAATTATAGTTCAGTGATATATTCTTGTGTGTGTGTTTTGCATGCCATTAAGCAAACATACTGCTAATGTCTACTATTTAGGCCTGAAAGGTAATTTTTTAGATCTTGTTGACAGTAAAGTATTATATGGTACCACGTATTACAATGATCCCTTTTATTCTTCTGGGGACATTAGAAGTCATATAGTTTCTTATTAATTATTAAAAACAGGTTCTAACAAATCTTGTTATTTAAAGTAGAACAGCATCCTAGACCCTTTTGAGAACCATCTCCTTTGTATGCATCTTTGCTTAGATATTTGATATTTAGAGATTCTTCAATGAAGTATCTGTTGTGTTGACAAGTAATGCAAGCTGCATGTCTGAAATGTTATCATTGGCAAGTATCATGTTATATTATTTTTAGTCTATACCTGCAAATGTTCTGCAGTTTTAATAATTATACAGACACGAACAGACACTGTAAGTCAAGTTACTGATATTGAACATACTAATAACCATGAAACTACTTACAAAACCCAGGATGCATTTTTTTAAAAAAGCAAGTAATCATAGGTAGTGTTTCAAGATGTATTTATTTATTTATTTATGTATTTATTTATTTATTTTCTTTTGTTGGCTGAATTATTCCCACCAGGTTTGTGGCCTCTTCTATTTACAGGGGCTATCCAAGATGGTACTAATACAGAAAGGAAAAATCCAGCTAGGGTACTGGAGAAGTTTTGATCTTTTCAACAAGTGCCATTAAATGTTTAACTTCCAATCTACAACAGATGGGATCTTGATTTATCATCTTATAGGTCCATAGGTTCATAGGGGGTTACTAGGCTAAAGGCCCTAGAGCCGTTACAAGCCTAGCTGTGTAAAAAAAAAGTGCATCCTAATTGACCATAGTTAGATGGCTGTTGTTAGCAGAGAGATTCTGTGATCAGCACTGAATGCCCCTGTCCATGAAGGACATAGGTGCTATCCCTGGGGTGAATTTACAGTCACCCATCCAATTGTCAAGGTTGCACTTAAATAGGGTCATTGAGGATCTCTGCTTCATGTGAAGTGGGAGCCTATTCCAGAGGAGCAACAATCTCTGGGAGATAACATCTGTCTCTCCAACATGTTCCGTTAATGTCACAGGCTAGGTTGAGATCCCTGAAGCGAGTAACTCTTGTCTCAATTGATTTGTGGATATGCAACATTTCCATTAGGGCAGGGTCAGAGACTGTTCTGTTGGCCAAACACAAGTCACCTCTCAGCAACTTGTATATTACAGACTACAGTGACAGGAAGTTCAGTCTTTTCATGTATGACGTGTTTTTTGGTTAGAAACCTTTGCTGCAGGTGTCTAGTGAGGTACATACAGAAGGGAGCATTGCACTCAGTTAGTGGTCTGATAAGAGCTGAGTACAGCAGAGTAATAACCTTCTTAGTCTTAGATGTGATGCCATTCTTTATGAAATGCGCAACGTAGAAGGCTTTCCTTACCACTATGGACAAATGGTGATCGAAGTTTAGATTGCTAACAACCTGTGTTCCAAGTCTCGCACCACTGGAATTTGAACTTAGAGGGCTATTATCTATATCATAATTAACAGGGGGTAGTTCTTTTTCAAAATGTATAAAGAGGCATTTTTTATTTTTGCTTTTAGTTTTAGTCTGTGACTTTGGCACCAATCATTTGTCCGTGTTAGTCCCTTCTGTAATATGTTAACATGTTGGGGGACTCTATGATTGCACTCAGTTTGCCATCATCTGCAAATTTGGTAAGCCACAGACCATCTACTTTTGCCTTTACATCAGAGAAATAGATTCTAAATACAGAGGTCCCAGCACAGATCCCTGTGATATCCCATGGTCTACTGGTGAAGTTTGACTCCTCAACTTTAACAGTCTGCATTCTTTCAGTGAGACAGTTCTGCATATCTAGTGACATATAAGTTAATCCTCAGCTGTCAGAGTTTCTCAGTGATTCCTGGGTGGGAAATTGTGTCAAAACCTTTGGCTAAATCAAGATAGGTGGTATGTACTGCTTTGCCCTCATCCAAGGCTTTGATGACATTCTCAAAGAAATCCACCAGGTTTAATAAGCAAGATCTACCCTTGACAAAACCAAACTGGCTTGGGTCAAGAGTGTGAAGGTCATCTATGTCCTTGTTGCTAAGGTCCATGATGACTCTTTCCTTGACCTTGCAGATAAGGGGTTAGAAGGACCCCCCTTTGTGTAAGGGGATTATTGTTACGGTTCTTCAGTCTGCTGGAAGAAAGCCAGTGCTCAGGCTATGGTTAAAGACAGTGCCAAATTATTCTGCTAGGTCTATTTTAGATTGTTTAGTAAGCAGACTGGGATGTTATCTGGTCCCATAGAGGCCGTATTTTTGGCTTTGGAGAGTGCTTGTATGACCTGTTCTTTGGAGATACTCAATAGAGGACTGGTGTCAGGAATGCTTTGAGGTATGGCTCATGGGAACAGGGGAGTGAAATTATTGCCAAATCTGTCACCTAGCAGGTTGTCAGTTTCCTTAGGTTTAGTATGAGTGGTATGATCCATTATAAGTTCAGCACATAGATGGGCATTCTGCTTTAGGTTTCAGGCATAGCTAAAGAATGCCTTATGATTGTCTTTAGCTAGGGATGCTAATTTAGTCTCGCAGCTGGCCATATAGGACTTTGCAAGCTATTTAATTTGCTTGTTCAAGCTGTGGAGGGTATTCTTCCTCTGTTGAGTAAGTTCCCTCTTGTTCTTAGATATCAGTTTCTCTTGTTGTATAACTTATTTATATTTACAGTCCATGAGGGTGGCTTGTTTTTTTGGGACGACCTGCTTTTGGTCATGTCAGGTACAGCCAAGTCAATACATTTGTTTAAGTAGCTACAAAGGGCATTTGTGTAGTGCTCTGCATAGCAGTAAATGTTGGCTTTGTTAGCAGAGACTTTGAAACTTTCCATACCATCGCTTAGTAGGCTATAGTATTCTTTGGAGAAATGTAACAGTTTTTTTGCTCCTATGAGGGAATTAGGTCTGATGTTTACTTCAAATGAGGCAGATTTATGGTCTGACCTTATCTGGGAGTGCAACACACAGGGGGTAGCGCAGTCACTCCCGCATGTTGGTGAGCACTAGGTCCAGGACATTTGAGCTCCTTGTGGGAGTGTAGCCAGGTTTACTATTGAAATGTCGAACGGCACTACATCGACTGTACTATAGTCGAACATGGAATTTCGAAAATAGTAATGTCGACGACAAAAAAACAATCTAGGAATGGTTTTAACATGGGTCGAGGTAGGTGTTCAGTATTATTCATAACTACAAACATCTCCCCTACCTCGTCCCATGTTAAAACACAGTCCTAGATTGTTTTTTTGTCATCGACATTACTATTTTCGAACTTCCGTGTTCGACTATAGTACAGTCGATGTAGTGCCGTTCGACATTTCAATAGTAAACCGTGTAGCCAAGCTGTTCCAGGGTATTTGAATTAATAAAGTCCAGGAACCTCAGAGCAATTGTGTTTGTTCTTGTGTAAGTCGACCAATTGATGGAAGGATAGTTGAAATCTCCCATGGTTAGGGTGTTTGGCTGTATACTGAGTGACTCTAGCAAGTCCATGTAGGCGATGTGTTTCTCTTGGTTCATGATGGGGGACCTGTAGCTAGCAACGATGTGGTAGGGCATTTTACCTATAGTTATTTGGACCTGCAGCAGCTCAAGAGAGTCATACGGTTTTACCAGTCTCAAGGTTTATTTGGATTTAATGAAGGTGAATATACCTCCATCTTTGGTTCTTTCATGCTTTGTTTGGGGTCTGAACATGTGAAAGGCATTATAGCCTTGTGCAGCCAGGCTGCTCTCTGTGGGCTTGAACCAACTGTCAGTGACTGCACAGATGTCAGCATCTTCCAAGGTGAGGAGTGCTTCCAGAGAGAACAGTTTACTGTTTAGGCTCCTAGCATTAAGCAGCATGACCTTGAGTTTATTGCTAGTGGATTTCTTTACTTTGGAGGTTTTGGTGTTTTAACATTGCCTAAAAAAGGCACTATGGAGGAGGTAAGTGTCTTTGCCAATATCTGAAAGCCTTGAGGAGACAGGTGACGGCCATCTCTGGCAAAGCAATGTGGTCTGTTGACCATGCCTTCTCAGGCTGACAGAAACTGGATCCCACTGGAGTGACACCAGAAGCTAAGCCAATTATTGAAATCTATCTTTTTTTTCTGTATTGTGGTATCATCCTAGGTGAAAGTAGAATGCTGCTTAGGGCTATACTGCCTGGGATACATAATCTGAGAGTTCAGTCATGCCTCTCTTCATGTAGTCCAGAAAGGTACATCTCACGTCATTCACTCCAACATGTGCTATGACAGAGTCATAATGGGAGTTGTTGCTGAGTGACCTGAGTGCGTTTGTGATTTGATGGATCTTGGCACCTGACAGGTAGCTGACCATGACCTTCTCCTTGTCCAACCTGGTGAGAGGGACATCTGTGTGTCTTACTATTGAGTTGCTTATGGCCAGGACATTTGGTTTTGAGGTTTTTTACCTTAGTGGCTAAATTGTTGAGACAATGGTATGTGTGTTTTTATGTGTAGTGGTGGATTCTGTTCATGTTCCATTGTGTGTGTGGGTTGTTTGCACTTGGGAGGTCTCTTATCTAATGGTAGGCTCTTAGCCAGTACCTCTGCACATGTGGGTTTATGTGTCTTGACCTTACCTTATATGAGAGGAGAGGTGTGTGTGCTGACACCCTGTTTGATGTCTTGTTTATTGTTATGTGAGAGGACTGATTCTAGTTTCATGGTATAGTTACATCTCTTACATACTGTTTATGTTTGGTTTAGAAGCAAATGGTTTTGTCAGTATACATGAGACAATTGCTACATTGTTTCAAGATACCCATGGCAGTCAGGCTGGCTAGAGAGATGTTGGGAAACTGACAGTCCATAGTAGCAGGTCATTTTTAAGAACTAATTTGTGGGAGGACAAATTAGATCAGTTATTGCTCTACAATTAACAGTGGGACTTACTCTATAGAAGATCAGGGATGAAAACTGGGGCAACACTGCTCAGTCCTCAGCTGAGTTGCCTGCAGTGCAGAAGTGTGCAGCTGAGTTGTCTGCACAGCAGCAGGGAACCTGGGAGGGTTTTACTGACTGGTGTCTAGGGGAAAAAGGTGATTTTTATGCATATGTGTCTATACAGGGCACTGCTAACCCCCGTGCAATGCAAGGCTTATATACAGGTGAAATTAAACAGTTTTAAACTAGTCTGCCAATAGGAAATCACACAATGATCCTTTCTCCAGCAATCTCCAGCTCAGACAAGGCTATATCCACACTCTTCTGCCAAAAGGGTGCAGGGGAACCCTTCTTAATGTAAGATGGCTGGATTTGAGTTCAAGTGTATGAAAAACAGGCTAGATTCAACAAGTCCGGATCTAGTCCATGCTAACTAAGTAATATTTCAATGCAAAACAAGTGCAGATAATGAAGCAGGCACAAACAGTAAAAACTGTCAAAAAGCACAAATGAATACAGTAAAACAGTGAAAAAGTGAAGTTCAAACTTAAATTAATTTCTTGTTCTTAGCTTTGGGTGGCTTGGATTCAGGCAGAAACATTCTAAACCACTGGCAAAGGATGCCAAACACACAACAACTCCAGTCCAGTTAATTCAGCCAAAACTCACACAAATGTGGGGCTTATATATAGGAGAAATTAAACAGTTTTAAACCTAGTCTGCAAACAGGAAATCAATAATCATTCCTCCAGCAATCTCCAGCTTAGACAAAGTTATATCCACACTCTTCTGCCATGAGGATGCAGGGGAGCCCTTCTTAATGTAAGATGGCTGGATTTGAGTTTGTGTATGAAAAACAGGCCAGATTCAGCAAGTCTGGATCTAGTCTATGCTAACTAAACAATATGTCAGTGCAAAACAAGTACAGATAATGAAGCAGGCACAAACAGTAAAAACAGTCAAAAAGACACAAATTAATGCAGTAAAACAGTAAAATGTAGTTGATAAGTGCAGTTCAAACTCAAAATGAACTTAATTTCTTGTTCTTAGCTTTGGATGGCTTGGTTTCAAGCAGAAACACTCTAGAACTCTGGCAAAGGATGCCAAACACAGAGCACCCGAAGAATGTAAGAAGCCCCTGCCCCAAGTACTGCTCACACTCTTCTTTTGGGCCCCAAATCCAAGCAGCTGGTGTGTGGTTGTGTTCTCCCTGAATTTTGCCATGTCTAGCAACATATGTTTAAAAAAAAAAAATCAAATGTACTGGAACAGCCAACAATTACCAACGATACCAAGCCACACAATCTGCTCCAAAGTGACTCTTCAAAGCACCAGCACTCCACAATTCCAAAGTGAAAAATAAATTCTTTATTGACACGAACAATTTAAAAGTTAAGCGCTTTAATCTAATTAAGACTTCATCAGAACTACCTTACTTACTCCATACATTCACATTAAATACCCTTACATCATCACATGACTTCCTTACAATGAATAATTAAAGTGCTAGTGCAAATACAAGTTCCTTCATCAAAAATGAATACCTAAAAACTATGTACTTCAATTTATCTTTTCCCTTCCTTACCCTGGTTAAAAACATGCTCAATCACTATACTTCATATTAATACCTTATGTATATAAATACTTCCATAACATTAAATAACAATTATTAAAAATTCCTTTAGAATAACTTAAAAATTTATTAATTTGGTATTAATATGAAGTATAGTGATTGAGCATGTTTTTAACCAGGGTAAGGAAGGGAAAAGATAAATTGAAGTACATAGTTTTTAGGTATTCATTTTTGATGAAGGAACTTGTATTTGCACTAGCACTTTAATTATTCATTGTAAGGAAGTCATGTGATGATGTAAGGGTATTTAATGTGAATGTATGGAGTAAGTAAGGTAGTTCTGATGAAGTCTTAATTAGATTAAAGCGCTTAACTTTTAAATTGTTCGTGTCAATAAAGGATTTATTTTTCACTTTGGAATTGTGGAGTGCTGGTGCTTTGAAGAGTCACTTTGGAGCAAATTGTGTGGCTTGGTATTGTTGGTAACATATGTTTAAAGTCAAATTGCACTTACAAAGTATTATCACCATCAGACTGCCATTGTTACACCTTGCAGCATATCATGCCTTTTCTTGTTTAAATAACTATTTATAGTCCATTGATTAGAAAGGAGGTTTAATGACACAACCTACATTTTTAACAAAAATTGTATCTGATATTAATACCATTCCTGTCAAAGAACTGAAATCTTTACATAAAGCAAAACTTGTTTTATTCAAAATGTTAACATATTGTTTAAATGATGGTGGTATCTTGCATTTAGTAAGTTTATTGGTTAATTTTTAACACTTTCTGTTACACAAGGTCTTCAGGGATTAGGTCAATATTTCCTTAATGGACATGTAAATTAAAAGTGTCTAGTCAGCCCAGTTTACAGCTAGTCCACAAAACACAAACCTACCAATGAAAACTGGACATCTGGCATACATTTTGAAATCTCATTCTGCATGGCCACATTTCTCACCACAGCACTTGTACACGTGTATGTGCTGAATGCTGTGAGCTACTATGTGCAGCTAGTTTGAGTGGGACAAAATGGATTTTTAGAGAGAGAGAGAGATCATTTGCAATTGCCTTGACCACAGTTTGCCATTATTCATCTTAATGACAATGGTCAAGGGAAGCCGTACACTAAAAAAAAAAAGAAATACAGCAGACATGCAACAGTCAGACGATCATCAAAGAAAAGGAACTATTAATGGAAATGTATAGTCAGGCCAGATAAGGTGAGACTGTGCAGTGATATGATACAAGAACAGTTGTTGTTTGTCTTTCGGCTTTTTCCCGGTAAGGGGTCGCCACAGCGGAACTCCGGTACAAGACAGTAATGTAAGTAATATTGTGTTTCAGCTGTGTGGTATGTTTATGTAACACTGGAAAAATGCCTGAAGAAAGATAGATAGATAGATAGATAGATAGATAGATAGATAGATAGATAGACAGACAGACAAATAGATTATTAGCAGTTCAACATATTTATTTCAAAATGCTGTACCTCTGTAGAGTCAAAAAGCTGCACTGTCTGCTTCTATTAACTCCATCAGAAAAAAGTTCCCAACTGTGCCTGTCTGAATATATAAAAGCAAAAAAATTAAAATTTCATGGACACGAGGCCCTGACAATTATCTCCATTTCCAATAAGTAAACGCATGGCATCAAGGTCAAAGGAAGTCATAATACTGTTGTACTCAGTCCTCATCAGGCCCATAATTGAGTACAATGTTCCCTTCTGCAGGTATCTGACCAGACATTTATATCAACTGGAGCATCCCCAGAGGTTTCTCACTAAACAATAAAAGCGCAAACACATATCTTATGAGGACTAACTAAAGCTCCTATCCCTTTACTCCGTATCATATTGTTTATTGAGAGGTGACTTATGCCTGACCTACAAGGCATTCTCTGATCCAACCATTCTGAAAATATTACATATTCGCAAGAAAAATTATACAAGAGTTATGCATTCCATGGACCTGAACCTTATTTGTGACTCTAACAGAACTTGCTGGAGAGACAGATTTGTATCCCAAAGGCTACCTCTTCTGTGGAATAAACTTCTCATCTTTGTAAAACAAAGACCGTCCCTAACTCTCTTCAAAAATAATTTGGATGGATGGATGGATGGATGGATAGATGGGGAAAGGTGTATTCACTCCTGGGGTAGTCCCCATGTCCCTTATGGACAGAGGCAGTCTGTAAAATGACTCAGGGCTCCAACACCCAAAGACCCACTACCCTGATACTACCCCATCCCATATCTGGGGAATTAAGATATAATATTGTCATATCCTGGGTATTATTGGCTAGGCTTGTAAAGGCTCTTGTGCCATTAACCTAGTAATCACCTATGAAGAGTGTGGCTATTACAGAATCTCAGTTGAAACCTTCCCATGAAGCTAATGACGTACTTTGCATGACTGAGGTATTATCTTAACAAGAGAATATATTATATGAAAAATGGTGGGAGTTTGATAATGCACTGTAAGAAAGCAGTGTCTTCATATCATCTCTTCAGTTTAAAAGAGTCCCAGGATGAGATGCATTTTAAACTTGGGTTACAATGGGGAGTGTAAAAACCATGTATTGCTGAATGTGTATCTCATGATTTCCTTCCTGGCAAAATTTTATTTTCTATCTTACAGACTAGATGCATAAATCTTTTTCACAGACATTTGTCTTTGTGAGTTGCAATATAATACATCTCTGTTAAGCTTTATTCTTGACTACACACTTCTAAGTTGTCTGTTTCCTACCTGGTAATTTGGCCTTGAGAAGAAAGGTAGCTTCCATAGCAGACCATGTGCTTCTCCCTAATCAAAGACTTATCAAGTAATTGGGCATGACAGAAAACCTCCTGAAGTAAACTCACAGCAATCTTCTTAGTTTGATAAAGAAAATATTCACAATCATCCCTTGGGGCCACTATGGCCTTGCTTTGTTTTCTGCATCAGACTTCAGTAACTCACTCTGTAATACAGAGTGGACCCTTACATGCATAATGCTCATGAAGATGAAACCCTTGATTTGTTTTCTTATTTGCATTTCAGAGCAGCAGTCTGTCACAGTGCATCACGTATCTCTCAATGTGTGAAGGATTATTTATACAGGTTATGTACACCCAACATCCCACATATCTCATGGAACATGGTCACCTCCCTGGCACTGGGTATTGTGCAAACATTATGGTTTTGAAGTGGCTGAAAAGCACTGGAAACATGAGCCACAAAGCATCATAGAAAATGATGAAGTGTACATCACATGAGATCATCCATTACCAACAATTCAAAAGACAGATGCTAGAAAACTGGATATAGTGGTCCAGGAAAAGAAGACAAAAGTAGCATTGATTATTGAAATCACCACACCCAGTGACTACAGTGTTCTGCGCACAGAAAGACACAAACTTATAAAATATAAGGATCTGCAAGGAGAAGCAAGAGCAATGTGGAAGACAGATACCCATATAGTTCCAATAGTAGTAGCAGCAACGGGTCTTATAAAAAAGAGTCTAAAAATCTTATTAAGATACACTACCAATACATGTAACTTCATACAAACTGCAGAAGGAGTAATTACTGGGCACATTGCGGATGCTGTGAAGAGCCCTTTTGGCCGACATCAAAGAGTGAAACAATATTAATTTCATGAACTTTAATCGTACTTTGACTTAGGAATGGGGTCCATTCCCGTCATGGTATTAGAAACCCAAAAGATTTGGAGAAATTAAAAATGGAGAAACCAGTACAGTGTATTTTGAATGAGTGTAAGATGGAAATCAATCTGGTTGTAAAGCTGTACTTCCATAATCCACAGATGCCTTCTATTTCCAACTCTAGGTCTCCTAGAAAGCTGTTAGTGATAACTTTACAATTCCCCACTAATAATTGTCTACCCCAATTTAATTCATCTCTTAATCTTTGCACAGAACAAATTATTTATTTTTGTTTATTACATTTCATCATTACCTACTGGCAGTGGTTTTATTTCCCTTTTATTATAAAAGGATGGGAAATAGTTCCTCTTCACAAAACTGAGTCTCAGAAGCTGAACTTGAATGCCTGTTTATTTCTTGGAATAAAATCTTTGAGGCAGAGTTGTGCATCCAACTAGCTGAAGGCTTTGAAACCTGGCCCTGGAAATCCAAAACAGTATTAACATACCTTAGTGAATACACATTTTAAATATCTAAAATTATATTTTCTTATGGAAAGAGTGAGGGTTATCACACAGTTATATTCAAACATTGTGTTTTGAAGTCTGAAACTGTAAGGATAGTTCCACCTTGCAAAGATTTATATTCCTGAAACATCACTTAGGTGTTGTTTATTGCCAGGAAACTTCTTAGTACCTTTCAGTTTCTTAATTTCTATTTTCCTGACACAAATATAAAGAAGGACACACCATTTTCTTCCTATCCAAATGTTGCATTTTTCAGAAGGGAATTTTTCTCTCAGTATATATAGAGGGGAGACCACACATTCTGTTGTTTTCAATAATCATCACAGCTACGTTGAAGCTAAAACAATATAAAATACTTTTTCCTAGAGAGTTTGTTAGTGAAGACATTTATGTGTGAACAGTAGAGATGTGTTATACTGCAATCGTACATGAACAAACTGATTAGCACTCAAAGAACACCCGTTCTCTGGAACAGACATCCCATCCCATCCATATGATGCAGAATTCTTCCCTGCACTTGTTCAAGCATATATTAGACTAATGGATGGTTGGGAACTGAAGATTTACCTTGGGTCTAGCATCCGTGTCTTTGATACAAAGCAAGGGCTCTCTTTTGAAATGTCAGCACTCAAAATGCCAAGTGATGCATGCCAAAAAAAAAAAATGAAAACACAGGAAGAGCAAATCTCAAAGTTCGGTCTTCTCCTTAAAACTTCTTTTTGCAGACGAGGCAAGCTCCCCACACCCCTGAACTTATATTTACCAAATCCAAGGTTGCCATACCTCAGAGAAAAGGGAATGTTCTGAGAAATTGCATCTCGGACTTAGTTTATGCAAGTCTGATCTTTTAGCCATTCTGATTCTTTATTTCGGGACTTGCTCTAGCGAGCCCCGACATTTCAAACAGTTACCAAGAGGAAGAGCTTGTAAATGCATGATCACTCAGACCCAGGTTATATGCCCAAGCTACATATACTCCACATAAAAATCTGTGGTATCAGACCATGTCCAATACAACTGGAAAGCATGGGTAGGCTTAAAAAGGCCCTTTAGGGCTGTTAGCCAAGTATCATCTATGAACCTATGAACTCCATTTGTTGGCCACTAAACTACTGCTGCCATTCATGTAACTGTAAAAATTTCAGCACAATATGGAATATTAGAAGTTGTTTGAATTTGGTTTACCAGATAGTTGTCAGTCATAAACACTGAGCACAGCTGATATTCATGACACCTTCTTGACTGCATAGTTTGGAATAAGATGTGAATGCACCATAAAAGGCTTTTAACTGCTTAAATTAACATAAATCAGAGACATTAAGTAAAGAAGAAATATTGCAGTGTTTCCAGAGGTTTTGCAAGTTAACATCTCACATTTCTGACATTGCAATTGGCTGAAGAAAGAAACCACTTGGTGTACAGTGCCTAGGCTGTGTCATATTATGGAGAGACAATGAAAAGTATACAACATTACAAAAACAACACTAAACTCTTAGAGTAATATTGAGTCCTCAGTACTGCATGGAACATCAAGACATGATTAAAAACGTATATATATATATATATATATATATATATATATATATATATATATATATTCAGTTTCTGCGTAGCATTTACCTTTAACCTGAATGCTAGGATATTATCTCCTGGATTTGTAGCTTAACAAAGAAACTCAAAACAACAAACCACAGTACATGAAAACAAACCATTGACAACCAACAGAAAAGAAACCACAAAACACCAGCATCACATAACATTGGTAATAACAAAAAATGTTTCTGACCTTGTACAGTATAATACAAAGAACCAACAACACACAGAAGAACAAGGCTAAACTTTTCAAAAAGGACAGCATCTCCTGATTTGACACCACAGCTAACACAACAACAACCACAACAGGTAAGCTCTCATTTACATTAACAAACCACAAAATAGCACAAAATATAAAAAAACACAGCCACTAACATACTTTGAACATTCCAAGCACTATCCGACTCCATCAAGGTTGCTCAACATTGACCAAATTATAAACCTCTATTTTAAGCTATATTTGGGTTTTCAAATTAATTTATACCTGAAATCAGCCGTCAGTACAACTAAGCACAAATTTAGCATAACATAACATCTGGTTATACATGATTTGTTATTATTATGTAGTTATTATGATTTGTTATACATGCACATTAGCAGTACTCCCTTAATTCCCATGTGTAAAATGTGTTTCCAGCTGTCTTCAGCTCACAGGCTGCAGAGTCAGGGAGCTGAATTTTGAATTTCTTTTAATATAGTGATCTGCAAATAGAGTACCACTTTTCCAATATGGCAGGAAAAAAATTCTTGGTTATTTCAGCCCGACTTCCATTTACTTCATGAAATAGTTGTATCAGTTTAGAGCTATGACCTATGCTGTACTTATAAAACAAAGACTGTAATAATTTATTCCAAATTGTGTTAATGCAACAACCAAATCTTATCAGCAAGAGGGCATATGAAGAACTGTGTATGATTAAAGAATTATGCAGTATGCAGTAACAGCAGTTATTCCATAGAGGGTGACAAATCACAGAATGAAATTACATAAAATGACTGTGTAGAATCCTCAAGACACAGAAACATTCCTGCAATGGGGCCAGACCAGGCCCATGGGGAGGATGCCCCCCCCCTCCATGGTGTAGAATGAAGCAGTAGTCCACAAAATCACACAAACTGACAGGCCAAACAAACAGTAATAAAGAAGATAGGGTGGACTATTGAGGATAAGAAATAATTAATGTATTGTTACTATTATGGAAGAAGCCCAGAATTTCCAGACAGAAGACATACAAAAAGATTAAGAGAGAAATTAGAAGGAAGAAAATACTTGCACAAGAAAAACTGTCAAAAGCTTCAAATGCAAATTTGTGTTCCTTAATACAACAAATTTATGTAAAACATTATATAGACCAGGAGACCTTGGCCATTTGGAAAAAGGGGCAACTGCTGAAGTGTGAAAATATTAAGATTTTTGAAAGGTATAAAAAACAAATATGGACATGGGAAAGAAAGAGATATCTGATATGGTGCAATATTTATGAAAAGGAGAAAGCCAAATTAATCAATACAAAAAAGCAGCCCCAACGATATTCAAAGAGAAATACAGGCAAAGGCATCCAGGTATGGAAAATTTCACAATACAAAAAATAAGATCGCAAAGAGGGAATGTAGAACAGACAGTTAGCAAAGTAGAAGTTAAAAAAATAGAAGCTGAAGTTATGGAATACCTGCAAAGTGAAGTATTTAGTGTAGAAAGTCTAACATGGGTTATAGCACAGCACGATGGAATGAGTCCCCCAAGTAAGGAGGAGTAGGAGACATCTGAAGAAGAAACATGAACATGGGAAAGAAAAAGAGATTTAATATGGTGCAATATTTATGAAAAAGGAGTAAGCAAAACTAATCAATACAAAAAGAGCAGCACCAAAGATATTTGAAGAGAAATACAGGCAAAGGTATCTGGACATGGAAAATTTCACAATACAAGAAATAAGAAAACAATGAGGAAAAGTAGAAGAGAGGATAAGTAATAGAGAAGTTAAAAAAAATAGAAACTGAGGTTATGGATTACCTGTAAAGTGAAGGATTTATTGTAGAAAATGTAACTCTGATAACACCACAGTAGGATTGAGCAATGGATCCCTGAATTAAGGAGAAACCAGTGGAGTGGGAAATATCTGATCACTTGCCATATGAAGATACTTTGGATCCTTCCATAGGAAACCAGTACAAAAATTCAGTTGGAGTTGCACAGAGAAGGAAGGAATAGGAAACTGTGACAACTCTGAAGCAGTCAATGGTGTGGAGTGATAGGCCAGTGAGTTCCCATAAGAAAACAGAACAGATGTCACAGGATGAAACTGAAGAGAATGTGGCATAGGAAGATGCCCTGGAATTTTTTGTAGAATGCCCGCAGGCAATGGAAAACAAAGAATGTACCCTCAGTTTAGAAAAAAAAAATGATCTAAGAGAAGAATTGCTTGATTTAATGAGACAGACATATTTAGATCAATAAATGAAACAGACTACAGAAAGTCAATAAAACCCAAAAAGTTAGAAGTTTGATAAAACAAATAAACAGCAATTAGGACTGTTCATAGAAATTTGTGTGCTGTAGCAGAAGTAAATAGGATATATTACTGTGCAGCTAAATTAATAACAGATAAAGTCTTACCACAAAAACACAGGGCAGTAAGGGAAAGGAAGGGGAGAAATCAAATGCCACCATGGAAGTATCGCATAGAGAAGGCTATATAGCAATTAAGACAAGAAGTGTCACTTTTAGAAGAGTATAGAAGAAAAAACAGATCAACCAAAATACTTGGAAAGATAAACGAGATAAAAGCAACATGTAGTATTACAAGATCAGGATCTATTGTGCACTATAGCAAATAATAAATTAAAAATATCAGCAAAGGCAAAAAAGCTTAGAAGATATGCAGATACATATAAAGGAAAAGTACAAAGCAAGCAATTTACTGATGACCCAAAAAAGTTTTATAGAGAATTTGAAAACAAGGCAAAAGAAATTAAAACACTACCAAAAAAAGAAGGAATAGATACATTTTGAAGAAATATTTATGAAGATCCTGTGGAACATAACAATGATGCTGACTGCATAGAAGAAGTAAAAGAAAGAATAAGAAGTTCAAATGTACAGGATATAAAATGGGATGAAGTAATTGAAACAAAATTAAGAAAACCTCCTAACTGGAAAACCCCAGACCCAGATGCAATACCTAACTTCTGGCTAAGTGTATTAACATCTTTGCATGAAGATTTAGACTTGAGTAAGACCTATTTATATGCGCATCCCAAACAGACACCAATCTGGTTAACAACAGGAAAAACAATGCTCCTACTTAAGAGTGAACCTGCAAGCTACCTTAAAAATGATAGACCAATAACATGCCTTCCAACAATGTATAAACTATACACTGGAATTAATGTCGGCAGAGTTTATAGCCATTTAGAAGAAAATTCAATTATGGCAATAGAACAAAAGGGCAATAAAAGAAAGTCATATGGAACAAAGGATCATTAGTTGTTAAATAAAGCCATAATGGAGAACTGTAAAAAGGAGAAGAATCTAAGTATGGTATGGATAGATTACAAAAAAGCACTTGGCACCATCTGACATTCATGGATAAAGCAATGCTTAAAAATGTAAAAGATACAACCTGCACTGATTGATCACATTACAGCGACCATGAAACAGTGGCAGACCACTTTCCAGTTAAGCCATGATAAAGGACTAATTATTATTCCAGGACTAAAAATTCAAAGGGAATATTCTAGGGTGACTCTCTGTCACCGTTGCTCTTTTGGCTTGCCCTTAACCCATTAAGCTATCTACTTAATAGATTAGGTCATGGCTACAAACTGGATTCCAGAAAACAAGTGTAAAGACTTCTCATCTTCTATTTGCGGATGATTTAAAACTGTGTAGTTCATCAGATGAGAAACTGAAAGCATTGCTGCAAGTGGTAAAAACTTTTTCAGATGATATAAGACTGTCATTTGGTCTTGATAAATGTGCAAAAACAACCTTTAAAGCAGGAAAGCTGCAGCACCAAGAAAACATCAGCCTGGGACAGGAATGTGATATAAAAGAACTTGAGCAAGAGGGAGTATATAAATATATGGGAATTGATGAAGGATCAACAACAAAACATGAACAAATGCATATAAAACTTAGTATGGAACATTTTAGAAGACTAAAATTCATGCTGAAAACAGCTCTGACTTCTAGGAACAAAATCCAAGCTACAAACCAATTTGCTCTTCCTGTCATAACTTACAGTTTTGGAGTGACTGACTGCGCCTAAAAGGTATTGGATCAGTTGGACAAGAAGACAAGAAAAATTCTTCATGCTTATCAAATGATTTATAAAAATCAGTGTATACCAAAACTATATGTTCCCTGTTCTGAAAGAGGTATGAACCTCCTCAAAATTGATTACATGTATAGATCTGCAACCATAGGACTGCATACATATCTGCTGACCTCACAAGACCTAAAAATAGTGAACGTTTTAAAACATGAAGAGAATATGTCTAAGATGACTTCCCTGCTTAGTTTAGCAGAAGCATGTCAGTGTCAAGAAGGAATGGAAATCAAACGAGAAGTAGATAAAAATCAGGCAGCAACTGAATGTGCCAAAAGCAAAAGAAATAATATAAGGTGAAAAAGCCAAGCAATGTAAAAAAATGCATAAATATAGTTGCAAGTACAGAAAACTCTTTGATCAACCTCATGTCAATCAGGATTGAATGCAGGAATGGATAAGGGGAGGTGAATTTAAACCAAAAGCCGACAGGTTAATATTAGTGGCACAAAATAGTGGACTATTTACACGTTGGTTCACAAAGTCCATTGAACATGTGGGAGAAGCAAGCAAATGTAGGTTTTGTAAAACAGAACTGGAAACAGTCACACATCTTGTTGCTGGTTGTAATATACTAATGGCAGAAGAAGTGTATACTGAAAGGCATAATAATGTGGCAAGATTGTTGCATTGGGGATTGTGCAAACATTATAATACTGAAATAGCTGAAAGAACATTGGAAACATGAGCCACATAGCATTATAGAAAATCATGAAGTTTATATCACATGAAATCGCTCATTACCAACAGTTCAAAAAATAGATGCAAGAGAACAAGATATAGCGGTCTGGGAAAAGAAGATGAAAGTAGAATTGATCATTGAAATTACTATACCCGGTGACTGCAGTGTCTTATGTACAGAGAGAGACACAAAGTCATAAAAAAACAGGATTTGCAGGCAGAAATGAGGGCAATGCGTAAGAAGGATACTCAGACAGTTCCAATAGTAGTAGGAGCTTATAATAAAGAATTTACAATTGTAGTTAGATATGTTATCATTACATGTAACCCCATATGAATTGCAGAAGGGGTCATTTCTGGACACATTGCAGGTGCTGCAAAGAACACTTCTTGATAACATCAAAGATTGAAACAATACTAATTTCATGAACTTTAATCATACTTTGACTTAGAAATGGGGTCCATTTCTGTCATGGTATTAGAAACCCAGAAGATTTGGAGAAATTAAAAAAAGGCAGTATGAACTCAGTTTAAAAGTATATAACAATATTGCAGAAATGCTACTTAAATGTATATTCCATCAAATTACATAGATGGAATGTTAAACTGAAAAAAAAACAGAAAAAAAAACTTTTTGCAGGATGGCAAACCTCCCCACCCCCATATTGGAAACTACTTCCACCACCAAAACAGAAGTGAAAATGGAATTGATCAGATCAACCATTAATTCACA
Organism: Protopterus annectens; assembly: GCF_019279795.1. NCBI lineage: Eukaryota > Metazoa > Chordata > Ceratodontiformes > Protopteridae > Protopterus > Protopterus annectens. The sequence goes on from NC_056748.1 coordinate 893,113,344, forward strand.
TTTCAACAATACAGGTACTCAACCAATATCATGGAACCCAGGCCGAGACAACTAACTACATACTTGTTTAATTATCGGCCTCATAGGTTCATGGGTAATTACTTGGCAGGTTGATCCAGGAAACCACTAAGGCGTCTGGCCCAGTTCCCCATTTGCCCCAGATCAATGGTTGCAAAGAGTTATACAGCAGGCAAAAGGAGTCTAAGAGAATTAATCCTGATTACAGGATGATTCAATGAGTACTAGAGACTCCTGTGGCATGGTCATGAAGCACTCGATTCATGCATCTGTGCAGGAAATGATCGGATGATTTGTGAAGCCCATAGTCTGCATGTTTAAGAAGAGGATGGTTACTGCAGTATAGTTCATTACACTAAACTAGTAAAATTTGGTGCACAATGGCTATGAAAAGCCTAATGCAAGAAAAAACATAATATACAATATTTCACTTAATATGTTTGGACAATATGTTGATTTGTTAACAGGTCTTTTTTGTATTCTTGATCAGTACAGTACATAAATCGTGAAGTTTCAACAGCTATTCATGCACCAAGAAGAGTAAATATGGTTGAACACTATGGTGGCAGTTGTTAACCACATAAAATCAGAACAAGTAGCTACTATACAGGCCTTGAATAAATCAGTTCTGATGTAACATTGCCTTACAATGACATTTTCTGAAATCGTTTTATGATACCTGGAGTTTAGTGTTTCGTAATCATTGATGTTAATAAAAGGAAATCTGGAAGGTCTCTTCATCTAGAAAAGTATATTAAAACAATTAATCTAAGAGCTTTCATCTTTTCAGGTTCAGACTTCATCAGAATTACATCCACATTCTACATATCAAGTTTATATAACTGATTAATCAATTATATAGATAGTTGTGTGGTTTCAGATAATAAATCAGACAAAGAAGAATAATGAAAAAACACAAAAATCAATCTTTTTGTTATTTCATCTGATATAGGAACAGTTATACCAGTTGTGACAGGTCCCTACTCTGGGCCAGCAATGAAGGTGACTCAAGCCTCACCACTGACTCTGGTGAGAAGCAGTCACTAACAGCAAGATGGATTTACACAGTATTTTCAGATGTAGCTCCCTGCACCAAGCACAATTTCCCTTAAGAGCACACAAAGAGCACACTCTAGACCTGGGGCTGGATTCCCTTTGTTTCTCTCTCCAGACCCACATAAAACTCACAGTGACCACTTTGGAGCTCTGTGTCCCTGTTCCCAGTAGCTGACACACACACTTGGATATTTGAGTTTTATCCACACATACACACCTGGGAAAAGCTGGCACAGATTTACTAGCTGTGCCCCTTTCTGCCCACACTCTGAGGTAATTACACTGCCACCAGTCAGCTACCCTAAGGCTCTTACAAAGGGTACCCAATTATACTGTATAAAATTAATACTAATACAAATGGTAGGGTGTGACCAAAGCACCAAGGCTTTCAGGAGCAGCCACAGTGTCACTAAAACAGGCATAAGTACTCTTAAGATGTTAAAAGTATTCTCTAAAGGACCGGCCACAATGAAAGGTATTAAAATATTTAATGAGAAATAGTAACACAGAAAACAGGAGAATACTGAATACAATAAACAACAGAGTTTCAACCACAGATATATAAAAAATAATGGACTGTTGGATAGTTTTTCACAGATGCAGAAAACAGTACTAAACTATTCTCACTAAATGTTTCTGATTGACTAAAGCATTACTGTTCCCTGACTACTTGTTGAAGCAAGGCAAGCTGATTTGTGTTGAGTGTCTTACCACAGCAAAAATCAGATGGCCTGTTTTTGCCTGTGCGGATGTGTGAGATATATATCCTGTCAGAAATCCTTCCTGTCAGGTTCCAAAGTGCTGCTGCGAGAGTTCCAAAGAAACCAGATGCTGGTTAGAAGATGACATCACCTTTGGTCACCTGACTCTGGTACAATACACACACAGAGCTTTGCTAAGACCTGTGGCAGCATCTGAAAGCTGTAACACAATTTCAAACTTCTTACCCTTCCAAGGTTCTCTGATAAACATACACATTTGATCAGTTACAACAATACAACCTAATATACATGCATAAATTCTTTCTGTCCAGCAGGATCTACTGTTGCTGCATTTTTATCACAAGTAACTTTACAAATATATTTTAATTCAGGCACCTGTACAAATCAGTGGGATAGTCTAATAACATAACATTCTTTATAAAACTCAAGCTAGCTATGCCGGCATATGTACACATGTACTGCCCTACTCTCCCTATCACAGATGGCACTACCTCATAACATCACACCAGTTATGAACAAAATGTCCAGCATTAGTACCCAATCTCATATCCCTAACATTTGATATATTTATCACCTCGACAAATACTGCATTCAGTTATCTAACCACTTGATCAATTGTACCAGCAAAAAATTAATCAATGAAAGGTAAATGTGATGAAATGCAACAAACTCAAATTATATAAGTATTACTCGCACATATGTGTGTGTGTGTGTGTGTGTATATATATATATATATATATATATATATATATATATATATATATATATGGATACTTATGGAGAACACTGTGCTAAGTATAAAAAAAACTCTGCAAGAATGATTTCTAAAATGCAGGCAAAACCATTTCTGACATTTCACAGAGATAGTGTTTCCTTAAAGACAGGCCTTACTTTTCTACCTAAACTAATAAATAAGAGAGGACATTGAATCAATCCTGTCTGTACCCTATGTATTTCTCAAGGCAAGAAAATATTGGAAAGGGTCATTTGATACACCACATGTATTCTGGCAAACAAGATGTCAACTGGATAGCATTATCTCATTCAGAAAAATCAGTCAAGTCGTTTGTTTTGCCAAAGCTAAACAAGTCTGTGTAACTGGAAAGCAGACCTTCTCAAGTGGTTATATGACTGTATCTAATTTTGTTACATGTCACATGAGGACTTCTTGCAAGAAATGGTGAGGCCTCACTCAACAAAATCAACAGTGCATCTCAAGACTTTTTAAGAGCATATACTCAGTGTACATGGGAAGCTGCTACCTGTCAAAGTTTTACCACACTTGTTAAACATTTTAGTTTGTGCATTCAGCCCCAGAGTAAAATTAAATTCCCAACAGCTATCCTGAATGTGATACCATGACATATTTATAGCACAGTGGGTAATTTAGATTTATTAGGCTTGTTCATGCATTCATGAGGACTGCTAAGGTCATCGCTGTTCAGGGCTGAGCTTTCACAGCTACTCGTGGCCTACTTAAGTGGATATGTTGACATACTCTCTCACGTATTACTGAGATTCATAGAGATAGGCATAACTAATCCTGATTTGCATACAAAATCCGTAAATCAGCCTGAATTTATGTGAATAAGTTTAAAAGTACCATATTTAGTTGCAGTCGTTCAAGACAGACAGCAAGTGGTTCATGAGGGCACAAATTATATCAAGTAAGATAGAAATCGCAAGAATGTTAGACATTATAATGAAGTAGTTCATACTGATTTGAGACAATGATTAGTAGGAGAATTGTATCTTTCATTAATCTGATGGTCAGATACAGATGATTCATGTTAATATTGATGGCGTGAATGTCACTTATAAATCAGTATTCATGATAGCAGCACTGGGAATGTACGGGGATGTAGTCATAATGGCATTATGAACGATATGTTTGAAATAGCTTTTTTGCATTTATAGATTATCCTGCACAAGATATCAGTATAGAATTTGAAGTAAGTGAAGTCTTCTGTTCTACATTTTCACCAATATATTGTATTGTCAGGATACATACTGCTTTACTGGGAGATTTATGACTGCTATTCATGAATGAAAGCTGGCAGTATAAATGTGGCAAACGGTTAGAGACAGATACAACTCCTTTAGCACATAAGATAATGTAATGATAAGTGGTTGAAATACTATTATGCATTTGCTGATGATGCTGTATAGTTTAATACAACACAGTTTTAACTGGCTGAAGTTGAACTTGCAGTATGTGTAAATGAATATGGGTATTGTGCCACCTGAAATGTTTTTGTGCTCGCATCATTGATTAACCGGTGATTAAAGCAGGCATGATTTCAGTGTTGTGTTATTTTGTTTTGGCTGATGACTTTTGTATGCTGCTTTAGCAGTGCACATAGGCAAATCGCAAAGTTAGCAGCTAGACAAAGCATCTTCGCTGAATGTAAAGTGTAGATAGAAAATACACCACTCCACCTTTTATAACATATCTGCAGAAGGCACAAAAATGAGTCAAAATATGACTATGAATTGCAAACAGTCAGAAAGAGGACTCATTACCTTATGCCATTTTATACCATTTCTGATTTGCATCTGATTTTAACTTAATTTCCATAAGTTTTATTGCAGCCATCATGCATTAGTGTAAATGGCCTCTACAAATTGAGCCTTTGCTGCTCATATGTGCAAACGACACCAATTGCTCTTATGCATTCACATGATGACTACAAATAGTTCCAGTAACTTGGATATGCAGAGCATAGAAAAACCAGAGCAATGGTTATAGTCAACTGAAGTAAACAATTTACATAGCATAGCTGCATAAATAAAATCAGTATTTACATGGTGAGCTGACTAGATAGATGGATAGACACATACATGCATACTTACATTCACGGGTAATACACTGTTTATATGTTTGTGTGTAAGTTATTCAAACTTTTGAAATTAATAGTGAGGTAGCTGCAAGTGGGTGGCAGGTAATTAGGATGAGTTAAGTTATGGCTGAATGTAAGAAGCAGGATCAGTTTGGTTTGGTTTGCAAAAGTGCAGTCAATTTCAGTCTAATTACTTAGCTGTCTTTTGGTTCCTATTGTTTTTTGAGAAACAACCAAGAATGGAAAAGGAACGTTCTCTAGATTTTAAGTAATTTTTAGGTTTTTGCAGTACTGTGGTATCATAAGACCATAATTCGTATTTTCTCTAAATGTTGTGATACAGTACTCCTTGTTCATGGGTCTATTGTTAACGCAAGTGTCTTTTCAGCTTACTTCACTTTCCTGGTGCCCTGTTAACTGGAGCTGTGTTAGTCTTTTCTCCTCCTGCTTTGATAACATCAGCAGGTCTAACTTTTTCAGTTAAGCTTCTGCATAAGCTCACATGTGTTAATGATGGGTTTCTCAGTGCCATCCTGACCTGGCACATCATCTACTGGCAAGTTGCCTTTTCTTAAAATGGGTGTCCTATTTCTGCAAGGCTACTTAGATATATATGATGTGAGCATTTTATCTTAGATCAAAGAAATATTTATTCTTGTTTTGCCTGGCAGCCTATATATATATATATATATATATATATATATATATATATATATATATATATAAATAATAACATTTTTGTGCATGCCAAAGCTATACACATTTTTGCCAAAAACCCCTGTAAATGCTGAGCAAACATAATTTGCATCATTCCACCACTGTTACCAAAATGTGATTCTGTCCTTTTCTCGGGAAGACAGCCAATGTTTGAAATCGACTTTCTCAAAGCCCAGGACTCGAGCATTTTGTAGCTCGCTTAGGCTGCTCCTCTCACTCAAACTCAAATATGAGTTTAGGTAAGCAGCTTCTATAAGTGCATTATTTGAGTCTGAGTGAGGTATCAGCTGTGGGAAAGGGAAGTGGATTTTAGGGTTAGGGAGTAGGAGTGGAGTTTAGCTTTAGGGAGGGAGTTTGAGTTTTAGGTTTAGGGAACAGTTGGGGGCTTTATGGTTAAGGAGATGAAGGGGGACTGAAGTTTTAGGGTAAGGGAGTGAGGACCTGAGTTGGGAATTGGCTGTAAGTTTTAAGGTTATAGTTAGGGTTCTGATAGGCTGTACAGTTTATAGGTTATGGTATTTGGAGACCTACATAGAAAAGGGAGATCGGGCTAATGAGGATTTGAGTACTTACTTTTTCAAGCAAATGGCAGTCAGCATGTATGCTGCAAGCTACTAGCAAGTACCTGTAGTAGATCGTGTGTGTGTGTGTGTGTGTGTGTGTGTGTGTGTGTGTGTGTGTGTGTGTGTGTGTGTGTGTGTGTGCGCGCGCGCGCACACACATGTATTTTTCTTACTAATGGAGAGCTGCACTGAAATAATTTTTCAAAGACAAGACTGTTACTTACCTTTATAATAGCAAGTTATACGTTTTGCTATTTCCATCAGAAAATCATTATTTTGCTCTTCATCCATTCATTTCTAAAATGTTTGTTTTACAGTAGAGAGTTGATTATCTGAACTAATTGGGGCCTAGGGTAGTTCGGATAATCAAACTGTTCAAATAATCAAACATATATTGAACTGGATAAAAAAACTTCTAAAATCTTGTATTTTCTGTATGCACGTAATACACTTTTCAACCTTTCAGTGATTCCAGTGGACAATAAAGAATATTTTTCACACACAAGCAGGCTACAAGCTCAAAAAACACACACAAGTGAATATATATATTGTTTACATATTCAGACTTTATAATTTTTCCTGCGTTTGGATAATTGACATTTCAGATAATTGACATTTGGATAATCAACTCCCTACTGTAGCTTGTTACAAAATTGCATTGGGTAGTTGCATTTATGCGATGCTTAGGTCTGCAGGAAAAAAAAAAGTCCCACTGATCTTCCCCTTAATTGCTCTGTAGGAAAGTAATCACTGTCTGCTTCCTGTTAAGGCTGGAAACAGCACTCTTACTATATCCTGCCCTTCAGGTTATGGTGAAGCAGTGGATTATGATCAGAGGGTTAATTTGTGATTATGCAGTTCTGAACAGTGTTCCAATTACTAAACCAAAGGAAGATGTGGTTAGTGGCAAGTCCACATTTCCACATTTAATAATTTGATGTATGTGTATGATAACGTAATAATGCACAAACTAGATTTTTTATTATTTTATTATTTAATGAATAAATCTGCATAAAAAGACTGTTTGATGGGCAGACCCAGAGATGGGGGAAGGAAAACATTTGTGTCATTGCTGGGTTAAGCAGTATAATTACAGTTGTTATGTACACTAGTTACAAGGGCGCCAGAACCATAGTGTGGGGGGTGCTCCCATAGTGTGAGGGGGAGGGAGCACCCTCCCACACTTTTACAGCTGCAAAACCATCCTGTCTCTTGGAAAAAAAATGAATGGCTAACCTGGTCCATCACTAAATGACATACTCAGTTACCCATGGGTACCCTGCCCATGAGGCTTCAACAATTAAAGGAGCCATGCATGCGTGTGTAGTGGATTTAAATGCAGTGCACACATACACACGGAATTTAAACTTCCATTGAAGGAGAACAGAGGTAAGTGTGTGATGCCTGCCTGATCACATTTGTTGTCAGCTTTTAAGGAAAGAGTTTTAGGAGAGTGTGTTTCATGTTGTTTGCTGATCATTATATGCTGCTGGTGGGTGGTGGGTCATTTACTGATCATTATATGCTGCTGCTGGTAGGTCATTTGCTGATCATTATATGCTGTTGGTGGGTGGTGGGTCATTTGCTGATCATTATATGCTGCTGCTGGTAGGTCATTTGCTGATCATTATATGCTGCTGCTGGTAGGTCATTTGCTGATCATTATATGCTGCTACTCGTGGGTTATTTGCCGATCATTATATGCTGCTGCTGGTAGGTCATTTGCTGATCATTATATGCTGCTACTTGTGGGTCATTTGCCGATCATTATATGCTGCTACTCGTGGATCATTTGCCGATCATTATATGCTGCTGCTGGTGGGTCGTTTACAGATCGTTATATGGTGCTGCTGGTAGGTCATTTGCTGATCATTATATGCTGCTGCTGGTAGGTCATTTGCTGATCATTATATGCTGCTACTCGTGGGTCATTTGCCAATCATTATATGCTGCTGCTGGTAGGTCATTTGCTGATCATTATATGCTGCTACTCGTGGGTCATTTGCCAATCATTATATGCTGCTACTCGTGGATCATTTGCCGATCATTATATGCTGCTGCTGGTGGGTCGTTTACAGATCATTATATGGTGCTGCTGCCTGAATTCTCTACCCATACCATTGTGAGTGAAGGAGTTGTCATAGCTCTCAACTGTCCAGATTTTCCCAGAATATTTGGCTCATACTTTTGGTCTGTTCCTCTTAAAAGTTGTGGTTTTCTGGCAAGTCAGTGAGAACTGAATACACTAAATAATGATAGCCATTTAAGTTTCAGTCTTCCCATCCTTCGGGAAACACACAGTAACACAAAACACTTTATTTTAGCAACTTTCTAAGATTATACAAGCAATGTTTAAAATGTGTCCCTGGTTTTGGGCCTTTGCCCCCCCCCCCCCAAAATAAATGTTGGCTTTTTCCAGATTTCTTATGCTGCGAAGTTGAGAGATTTAGTTAAGTGTCAAGTGGATTTTACAAGGAGCTGAGAGCTTATGGAGAAGAGAAGTGTAATGCTGCTTATGCCAAGTCTGTTTGCATTGTTAGTAGCACAACAGGTAGTATACTTGATGCAGAAGGCTGTGGGTTCTACTCCCACAGTATGCAAATGGATATACTGTACTCTGTTGTACCTTAAAGGGAGTGGATGCTGCAGTCCTGTGAATGTCCTCCTTTGGAGGAATTACCTAGCTACTATGGACCTGTTATCAGTTTGCCATCCATTCCCTATTGCAATATTACTAGCTTATCATTTTTTTAATGTAACATAGGCAATTTTTCTTCAAGGGCAACAGGCACTTTATTTGTAGATGAAACAATAAAATATAAAGTTGTTTGCTAGCAGCAACCTCTTCTTTAGTTACAGCTCTCTTTAATGTGGAATTATTTAGATGACTTTTACTTCTGCTGAGATTTTGCATATTTAATGATATTGGTGAATTGTAATGACAGAAGTTTGAGTGGCCTTTTATGGTTGAAGTTTTCTGAAATGGGTAGTTTTGTCATTATTGGTTTATACATTTTGTTTCATTGCTTACTAGAAGACTGTTCAAAACTACAAATTTAAAACACATTCTAACAAGTGGTGCTGTATTATAAAAGGAATATAATTTCATGCAATCAGGAAGGTGAATCAAAGAATGCATACATATATGCATGGCCCTAAAAATGTATAAGGAGCCTATGATTTGAAAACAACCTAGAGGTAAGCTTAGTCCTCCACTGGCCAGATGCAAAATGAATGTGGGTTTTTATGCCATTTCAATGAATGTGAGTTTCAAGGGCAGACAAGCTTACTGCTCATGTCTGTTTTCATTGTGAGACTGTATTGTTTGTTTAGCAAATGGCTCAGTGTTTGTGCTATTTTATTTCAATATCTGTAATCATTGTAGAAGTAAATAAGAAAACAAGTATGCACGCTGACAGGTTTGAACAGTGTTTATAGTAACTGAGGAGAAATAGCCAAGTAATGGAACACTAGAGTGGCTGGGGAGGAGGCTGCTGCTGGAGCGGTAGGGGGTTGCTGCAGGAGGGACTGCTCTAGGGGGAACCAATCTATTACCCTGTCTAGGGCCCCATTTAACCATGATCCAGCTCTGGTATTTTGCACTGTTTACTATAAACAATAAGAAGTTGGAGAAACAATGAAGTGTTAGTTGTAAAAAAATAAGCACTTTCATTCTGTGTTTGACAATAAAGGAAAGAAAGCACTTATTTTTTACAAATGACACTTTGTTTCATTCCAGCTTCTGATAGTTTATGGTTTTCACTGTTATTTAATAATTAATAATAATTAATAACAGTCATATTATTAAACATGTCAGTGCAGTTCTGTGGATTGTGGACCTCAACTGAAGTGGCAGCAGCCCACCTAGGTACATTCTGGGCAGTCATTTATGAAGTAACAACAGTAAAAATAATGACGGCGATGATTATGATGAATAATGACGGCAATGATGATGATGATGAGATAAAACTTAATGCAGGCAAGAAACTGGAACAACTTTGCTGTTACTGTGTTTGCAAAAGTTAATACAGTTTCTTCCTTGCCTTAACCCATTTTTTTCATTAATGCAAGTTGACCCATTTTGTTAGATTTTTAGTCAAGCCAGAAACATTAATTTATTTAAAAGAAGCCTTTAAATAAATCCCCTACTCAGGTGTAGTACAAAGATGAATAATCTAGTAGCAAACACGTACATCACTAGCTGGATTGCCAACTTGCTCACAGGATGTAGGAGATCAAAATAGGGGAAGTTACCTCTAGAAGTAGAAAGAGACCAGTCACCAATGGAGTTCCCCAGGGTTCAGCGCTGAGACTTTTTTGGTTTGACATATACATCTTATAAGTAAAAGAAAATACCAAAGGGCTAAGTTTGAGATGACTGCAAGTTAGTAGCAGTTACTGAATCCCCGAATTACTTAATTAACCATCATGCAGGAAGGCTTGTCTCAAACAATCATTGGTGCCAGAATCATGAATTGAAACTAAACTCCAAAAAATACATTATCATATCCTTTAGAAAGCTGTCTACTACAGGGAACTGCCACATTGACAATACCCCTCAGAACTTAACCCTGTTGTTTGGCATTTGGGAACTTGTGTGTACAGTGATCTAACTTTTGACCAACATGTGCCCAGAGCCAGAAAGTCTTTCTATATTACACAACTTATAAACAAATTGATTGTGACTAGATCTAGATATGTTATTGTCCCCCTTTACAAAGCCCTCATTAGGTCAATCATTTTGTATAATGCCCACTTTAGCATGTATCTGTCCAGACCAATGAACAATTGAAATACCCACACAGATACCTTACTAAAAGGATACAAGTCCTAAACAATAGGTCTTGCATGGACCACCTCAAAGATTTATCACTATACACAGTATCCTACAGAGTGCTTAGAGGTGACCTGAGTCTGGCATACAAGGCATCCTCCAACCTAATACTGATGGACCTACTGAACATCAGCAAGTCAAATGGCATCAGAAATACTCAGTCCAGGTATCTAAACTGAATGTTGTGAAGAGATTAATATATATCACAGAGGCTACCACTGTTCCAAAACAGACTATCCATTTAAGTAAAACAAAGCTCATCCCTGTCCATATTCAAATGCAACTTGGATCTAAGGATGGGTAATAGAAAATGTACTCCAGGATTGCCCCTCGTGCCACTAATGGATGGAGGAAGTTCCTAAATACTGCATTTCTTACATAGGTCCCCTCACATTATCTATGGTATGATCACGGTTATTCTCACTAGGGCTAATGTACAATTATCAGACATGGGATAGGAAAGACCAGTCAGGAAATGTTAATCCAAACACCAAAAGGGAAACTGGCTAAGCTTAAAATGTCCTCCAAGTGAACCTATGTTGTGGTAGTAAATAGTTTTAAAACCTTGCCCTTTTTTAGATCACTAAGTGCTCCTCTCACCCTCCGCCCCCTAGCATTCAACATCTTCCAGCACCTCTGACTAGTTAGCATCTAACAGCAGATTTGGAATCCAAGTGGCTGTTTTGATTATATTGCTTAGAATTGTGTTAGTTTGCAATTGCTAGCTTTAGGTGAACCGGACTGATAGCCCCCACACATTTTCTACAGATAAACTACATAGTTTTTGCTGCCATAGTTTCATTCAACATATTTACTAAATATTGTAGAAAGACATAAATTATTAGTTTGCACAATATTCAAAAGGTATGTGTTAAACGTAAGTGTAAATTTATATTCACAGTGTGAATTTACATCTCTGTTCTAAACATCTGTTAACCAATGATAATAAATCAGTACATATTGAACTTCTGATACTTTTGTGACTACAGGAAGTCATTTAGTTTTCATTATGTTATCCTGAGAAGAAAGTATTGAGTGACTCTACTGCTCCACATCAAGTGCCTTAGTAAGATGAACACTGATAATAAAATGGCCAACGAAGCAGAGATTGAAGTTAGCATTTATACTCTCTATACTTGATAAATTTGTTTGCTGATTCATTTTTTACTGGCCCACCTTACATCAACTGAGCCATCAATTACAAAAAAAGTATACTTAACAACTCAGCAAATTACACTTTTAGAAATAGGATCATAGGAGGTTACTAGGCTGTCGATTCGGAGGTCATTTCAAACCTAGCCATTTCATCCTAATGTAATACATATATACTCTAGTCAATCCTCAGGATTGCATTTAGTAATGACTGCCCATGTCCAGGAGGGTTGTGGGCACTATCCCCAGTAAGAATTTACAGTGCCCTATCCACTCGTCCAGGTTCTTTTTGAGTAGTGTCATAGAGGTGCTCTGCTTCACGTGAATTAGCAGCCTATTCCAAAGACGTGGCAGTCACTGGCAGACAAATCTGTTCCTCTAGCAAGTCCTATTCAAGTCGCAGGGCATATATTTAGGTCCCTGGAATGAGTAGCTCTAGTCCCGTTTGATTTATGGATGTGCAGCAAATTCATTAGGTTTCGGTCAGAGATTGCTCTGTAAGCCAGTCTTAAATCTTCCCTAAGAAGTCTATACGATACTGAGTATAGTAACAGGGACTTTAATCGGTCTGTGTAAGGCATGTGCTGGAGTCCCTTGGTCTTCTTAGTTAGAAACTTCTGAGGTCTCTCCAATTGCTGCAGGTGCTTTGTATGATATATGCTAAATGGGGCGTTATACTCGATTATGGGCCTGATTAGTGATAGGTATAGAAGGGTTATAACCTCCTTTGTTCCAGAGGCGATGCCTTTGCTAATCAAGTGTGCTATGTAGAAAGTCTTCCTTTCTACAGTAGACACATGGTGGTCAAAGTTAAGGTCGCAGTCTACTTGTGATCCCAGATCTCTTACCACCTCATAGGTACATAGGGTATTGTTGTTAATTTGATAGTGTGAAGTGACATTGTTTTACCAAAGGGAATGATGCTGCATTTCTTTGCATTGTGAAAGCTTTTCCAATATTTTTCCATCTCTTAAGGAGTGGGAATGCCACATTGCATCAATATGTATGTGGTTAGCCATCTGTGTAGCCAAGCATTTCAGCATGCATTTTTTTAAATAATTTATATATTTTGTGTAAGGATATATGCTAAAATTTCAGTTAAAAACATGGTATACTTAGCTTATTGATATTTTTTTCTTTAGTCTGTCATTTCTGGAGTTTTTTTCTTTTTCTACTTGTTGGACGGTGTGTATTCTAGAAGATGGTATACAATTCCAGAAATTCTAGGTACACCCACTAATTGAGTCACCTAATCTATGGGTACAACATGATCCATAAGTCCTCAAATATAACTCATTGTATATACAAACACCAAAAATGATGACCTGACAAATTTTTATCATTCACTTTATACATGGTCAGTGCCATGCAACCCAGCACCTATCTAATGGAGAGCAACACAAAAGTACACAGAATCCCAAAATTACTGCAGCATCAGAAAATAAATATATTTTTTTGTGGTCTACAGTACCAATATGCTAGTGATCTTTATTTTTTTCAGTAGTCTAGTGTCACTGTTGTCAGTCATTATCATAATTACTAAACATTTCCCTGATGGTCACATGTTTCCCACATTGTACCATGTTTTGTATTCTGATGGTATCCAAAAGACCCAAATAGTAGCCCCTGAATCTTAACAACATGGAATACAAAGTAAGTGACAGGCACTGCCTTTTGGTCATCACTATAGCCATAGATGGGCTAGAATGTCCACATATTCAGTATGGACATGCTGTCAGATCAGTCAGTGGCTGACCAATGCAACCGGTTCACTCCAACAACTGGTTACAGAATGTCTGAGTGATAGTGACAGGTACTTACCCAGTTAGCAGATGTAAATAAAAATAACACAAAAATAAAAGGACATTTCTTGACTCACTCAGCATCTGGTGAAAGTGTTGACTAGACATTGTGACACTCACTGGTATACTGTCCTTAGGGGACAAATTATTCATGTATGAAACTTCATATTGACCATAATGTCATAGTAATGGCACAACTAGAAACATAAATCTTTGATGGAAAAAGTCAGTTTCTTTGATAACAGGAAATAATATCGAATTCCACTTGTAGGGTGCTAAAAAATTCATTAACTACATCAGGTAGTTTCATGTCTTCAGAAGAAGTTATACCCCAGCCCCATAGCATTAACTATTTTTTTTTTATATATTTTTTCCTCTCTGCCCACCAGTAATTGAGCCTCCCCAATTGCACTTGGGTCGGTTCACTCCCTGGTCATCAGGGTGAGACCCTGAATGGGGAACCATCATCCAGGCATACATCGAGAGGTGCTTGTACTTTCACCAGTATCCCTGTAATGGGGAGCATTTACATCCCTTACCCCGCCTCCAGGAAGTGACATGCACACCTACATCACTGTAAGGACTGCCAAACACTCCCAGCACATCCATGCATGTGAGCTGCTCCCTCAAATGCAAGGACAGGAACTACTGTCAACAACTCAGGCAACCACACAGCATGTCCCTTCTATAGTGGTGCCTGCTTTCACTATTCATGAAACCTTCATCCCACACCAATGGAGAAACAGCCATAAAAAAACTGAGAAACCACCTCCCTCCCAGGACAGGCACCTCCCATCCTGTCTGCCAGTGCTGTCAGTCTACTAAGCTGCTAGTTTAACACAGGCCACCTGGGTCATAGTCAAGGCTTTATCCTTCTATACCACTGCATTGGCTATCATAGTAAAGAGTTTTTGTGTACCCACTCATCTCAAAATATAAGATTCCCTTGACACTCATCAACTTCCTACCACAGAGTACTGTCCTGAGCTATTCCTGGTTTAAGCATACCAATCTACCAGCCTATCAACTTCCTACCACAGAGTACTGTCTTGAGCTATTCCTGGTTTAAGCATACCAATCTACCAGCCTACTCTGTACTGACCTTCAGAGTTTAAAATGATTAGTGCCTCATTTACCTTCCTTACTTTCTAACATTAGAGTCACTAAGTTTGTGATCACTAGCATTTTCTTTTGTATCCCATATGGCTCAAAATCACCTATTAGTCAGTGTTAAGAGCTTTCAAATATAGCAGCCTGATTTGGGGTAGTTTAGCCATATGGCTTTTATCAGCAAAACAAATGCATCTTAAACACATTAGTGCCTCAATAAAGCTATTGTGAAGAGGTCAATCACACATCTTTATTATTAAATAAGACTGGCTCCCTCAAAACTGTATTTAAATACAGCAGGCTACATATATACAATTTTAGGTACAGTTCACAAAACTGTCAAAATATTCTTGGCTCTAGATGATTGTCAAAGATGAAGTGACACCCAGACCCCATGTGCAAAGATGTGAAAAGGGGGTTGTGAATGGATGGATGGATTCGGTACTGGCAAAGATTTCAGTAAGAACTGAATGTGACTTGTTTACTGTATGTCTTTTCATTGCTCAGTCTAAAAGGCCACTATTTGTAAGTTAGTATTCTTTTAACATAAAATGCTCTGTTCTGAGTGTTGTCCATGACCCCTCTCTCTGTGCAGTTTTCTGGTTTCCTTATAATCCCATTAGAAAATGGAAGGAAACATTTATCAAAAACGCACAAATATAAAATAATTTCCTTTTAGAACAACATTTTGTCAAGAACTAGTTTCATCCCACACATATCCATGAAAAAAGGAAACACACACACACACACATATACACACACACACACACACACACACACACACACACACACACACACACACACACACACACACACACACACATATGTATCATACCTCTCAACTGACCAGATGTTTGCTGAATGTCCAGATTTTTATCCCATATTTTTGGTCTGTTCCTATTAAAATTTGTGGTTTTCTGGAAAGTCATTGAGGATTGAAGTCACTAAATAATGGCAGACATTTGAGTTTCAGACTTTCATATCCTATAGAAAATGCATGCTGTCACAACACCTTTTATTCTAGCAACTTTCCAAGTTTATAAGTGCAGTATTTAAAATATGTCCCTATTTTCGGGCCTATGACCCTCCACTTGTTTGGCTTTTTCCAGATTTCTTGTGCTTAGAGGTTAAGAGGTATGATGTATATGTATGTGGATCTACTTCAGAAGACTGACAAACCAAAAGACTGAATCCCAAATGACTGAAAATTCAAAATATTGAACACATATGTAATGCAGGGGCAAGCCCCCCTGCACCCTTAATGTGGGGGGCTGTGCCCCCACATCCCCTGCTAACTATATATACCAAATCCAAGATCGCACAACGGTGGAGAAGGGACAAATTCCATCATTTAGTATTTTGAATTTTCAGTCTTTTCGGATTCAGTCTTCTGGTTTTTCAGTTTTCTGAAGTAGACTCATATATATATATATATATATATATATACATATACATATATATATATATATATATATATATATATATATATATATTCAGAAGGTTGACTTTTCAAAAAGTCATATGTCAAGATCATATGATCTACCTTTTGAAAAATCAGACTTCAAAAAACAACAAAAATCTATGTCTTTGTAGGGGAGCAAGTCCACCTCTGTGTCCTCACACCCCCTGCATATTATATATACCAACTCCAAGATCACACTACAGTAGGGAAAAGGGTAGATTCCCTGATCCTCACTGTACTGCGATTTCCATTCAAAAGCTTTGACATTTTGGAAACTCAGTCATATGGTCTCCACCATATGATATTCAACTTTCTGAAGTGTCGAGCTTCTGAATGGATACACACACACACATATATATATATATATATATATATATATATATATATACATACACACACACACACACACACACACACACACACATATACACACACATATACACACACATATACACACACACACACACACACACACACACACACACATATATATATATATATATGTATATACATATATATGTATATTTATATCAATATCTATATCTATATGTATATATTAGGTATGTGCATATATATGTATATATATATGTGTATATATATATATATATATATAATTAAGCAAAACATGATTATTCATTATAAACACACACATGCGCGTACGTGTGTGTTGGGGGGACAATGACGTGTTTGTTTAATTGGTTAGGCTATTAATTGGTTAGGCTAACCTAACTAAAATGTAAAATTATTTCATATGTATTATGTTAGCAACACTTGCACGCATGTTGTCTGCAGTTACTTACCATTTGCTACCTTTGTGGTGTTTAGGCTATAAACAATTTGTTCTTAGAAGGAAAACACAGTATCGCAATCAGTGCTGATTTGGAAATAGATAGCTAACATTTTCTTTAACAGAAAAAGCAGTCAAGCTTTGTTTAATAATTCTTCTTAGCTTAAATTAATAATTCTTCTGAGCATACAGTCTCCCCAGAGATATATTCACTTAGTCCTGCATGTAGGAGGCAATATTATATGCTATTAATCCATTAATAATGTAGGAGTAGAACTGTAACCTTCTGGGATAAATTTCTGTCACTGAAGGTGAAGCTAGGTGAAATCCAATAGGGTAAAGTTCTGTGTTCCATTGTTTGCTATAATTAAGTGTAGATTCAGAAGCTGTGAATCAGGAGTGAGTTTTTTTTTCTTTTTACATCATTGGTGGTCTTTCATGGCTGATCTCAAATCTGTGCTTGTTTTCTTTCAGCAATTTACATCTTTAATCCAAAACAGACAACACAAGTGTGCAAGAAGGTTAAACATTTAATTACATTATTGTCTTGTAAAGGGAAATGATTTATTGACAAAACACCAGTTTTCAACGCTTTCAGTCTGCTTGTGATTAAAAACGGAAGTAATTTATGAGACTATCTTACCTTTACTGTCCAAGAGAGCACAATGAATCCAATAAGCAGTATTGTTATGTAAAGAGTTACAAGAGGGGTTTTCTTAAAGGTCAAAAATAATTTAAGATTACTGTATTGTTCACAAAATAAGGAAAAACGTAGTGTCATGATTTACTGTAAAGTGAACTTCAAGTAAATTGAAATAACTATTTTGTTTCTGTGCTTGGACACCAGTCTCTGAATGTTCAAAATTTATGATAATTAATGTGTCTATACTCATACGTTTAAGGAGTCATTACAATCAGGCTTTGTTTATTTCACATTTGCTCCTAAGTTGGCAGGACTAGCTGACTACATTTGCAGAACAGAACATTTCTAAGGTCATTTCACATTGTATCCTTCATGCAGATCCAAGAACCGCTATATTTCTGCCAAATGCTATAGTGGGGTTTCCAGTCCATTTTCATCCTGGCTTTGATTACTGTTCATCTCCAGCTTATGTCTGAATACTTGTAGTAAAATAGAGGAAGTTTTACTTCTGAATTTGAGGTCAAATTGTAATGAACCATGGGATTCCATGTCATGAACAGCTGCTTCTTTTATAAGCAAAAAGGGTTCATTTACAGTTCAGGCTAACACAATAATAACTTAACGACAAGGAAGCTTCTATTCAGTACCTTATTTTTATTGCACTTGAAAAGTTGTGACATTTAGATGTGATGTACTGGGTGTATCGATTTAAGTAATGTGTTAAGAGTTTGTCTGTTCAAAGCAAAATATATAGAAAATAAATGTAGTTAATTAACATTACAGTATTATGCAGAATTTAGCCAAATTAATGCCCTGCTGTTACTAATAAAATGCTGTGAAACAGTGTGTACGTGTGGAAGAAGTGGGCTGGTAAAGGATTGCACCTTTGTGAAGGTTCCTGTGCATTAACCACTTTTTTTTTTCAAGGTGAACACAGCAAGCAAGAAAGGTAGTGGTCCTGTTTTTTATGTTTTTTATGTTTTTTTTTCAGACTGCTTTGTTGTAGTTCTCTTATTATAAGCAAGGTAGTTGCAACAAAAAATATATGGTATTATAAAATGATGGGGAAATGGGGCTTTCACTAGGCTACCAGGTAAGCTGTGATAGAAACCTAAACACTACATGTTTGAATTGAGTTGAAAATGTGCCATGTATCTCAGGACTATTCCAAAATGAGTTGCATTGATGCAAGGGGCATGGAAAGCCTCAAGTCCATATTCGTAAACATAAATCATAATTCTTACTTTCAGGAAAGAAACCAGAAAAAATTATACAAGTACTGATGGTGACAACAAGACCCATCAATGACATATTTGTTTGTTACTTCGTTTCCGTATCTTAAGGCTCATATGGATTAAATGTCAGCTTTTACTGCTACTCTTCATGACATTCACGTTTTTCCGTATACATAAGGTGCCATGAAACATAAAGCAAAAGGTTTTCTATATGAACAAAGCCTTCTATGGTAAGTCACAAATACAAAATACACTCAGTTTCATTCACCTTCCACATGTATTTCCTATATCAATGTTGCATCTGCTGTAAGTGAATGAATCATTGTGTGGTCTGTGCAGTGACATGATGGCAGGCCATAGTACTAACTATCCCATTTACTATTTTGCACACACAAATATGCAAACATTTTCATACCCAGAATTCTGTTTTTCATTTGATATGAAACTTGAAGACCTGATTTTTCAGTCACTATGCCCAAAATGATCTGAAAATAAAGTGCAACCACATCAGACATGTATTCTGTTAAGTAGCTAGTTCATCAGTCACCAGAAGAAAATGCAACTAACCTAAAGCTAAACTCAGTTTGCTGATATGCAGCTTATCTACATTTAATTATGAATTTTCTTCCAAATTGACCTAAATAATGCAAAGGAGGAGTACAGTAATGTGCTTTCTAGCAATGAGATATATGAAGTGTCTGTAGCCAGCTTTATTATAAATGTCTTTCTCCATGAGACCATATGAAGTTTAAAGAGTTTATCATGCAGTAATAATTCATGGTTGGCTCCATGATACATAAATATAAAGCCATGACTATGACCAAGGCAACATGGGATTGATTAGACATGTAGCATTTGGAGGAGTCGGAGGAGGAGAGGGTGGCAGTAAGCAACTGCCCTTGGCTTTCCCATCCTGGATGGAATAGCAGCTTGGTCTTTTGCTGGACTGATATGCAGCACTGGCCAAGTATCCCAACAAATGCACATAACAGCCAGGAATGATAACCCAGCAAGCACCATCTATGCAATTATACCAGGCATTAGACACGTTCAGAAGCTTACATGATGAAAAGAGTGTGGTGCTTCCATTTACTGAAACAGACATTTCAGAAGAATGTAAGTCAAACAAAAACCCCAATGTCTGCCTAGATAATGGTATTTCACTGCTGCTGTTACCCAGCGGGGAATAAGAGTGCCATCTGGATCACTTGGTACTTTGCAGGCATGAAGGAAAGAAGCTCTCACAGCCCTGACACACAGACACAAATAAATACATACATACATATATACATACATATATGTACATACATATATATATATATATATATATATATATATATATATATATATACACACACACACACACACACACACACACACACACACACACACACACACACACACACACACACACACACACACACACACACACACATATCTCTCTCTCTCTCTCTCTCTATATATATATATATATATATATGTGTGTGTGTATTAGCATTCCTTACTCCCTCGCCCACATTACTCATGTAACCTAGCCCTGCCGCTGCCCCTAACCTGAGCCCTACACATTGCCTTACCAAAAATCCTTCCCCTAACAGTACCACTGCACAGCATGGGTAAGCACCACACAAAGTCATGCCTAAGCACCATTAAAACTACCACCTTACCTAGCCCTAACCTAGAAACATTCACACCACTCCAAAACACTCATACATACCTCAGCCCTATCCACTTACCCAGGCCCTCATCTAACAGGTGAAAAGCTCAATTCCCTCCAGTAGAGCTCTTTTAAGTGTGTACCTTTAACTCCCAGTGAGTGTGGATTCATTCTTTAAAAAAATAAGTTATCACCTCACAGTTCTACCAAATACTAATTGACAGAGCTCATATATGAATACAGTTGTGTTTTCCATCATGTATGCTTCAAGATAAAATATTCTGATACCTTGTATGTAGCATGGTTTTGGAATTATTAATGCAAATATGAACAGGCAATATTTGATGCCTAGAGGCATAGTAGGAGGTAACTGCAGAAACGCCTGGAGACGTCACTCGGCTGTAATGAGTTAAATCCTATAATATCTAAACAAGTTCTTTAACACTCACAACAACAGCAGTTACTGATAACAGTGTATTGTAAGCTACCGTGCATATTATAACAAAATAATCTCACACTCCATTTACAGTTTTAAGCATTAGGTGCAAATGCATGCTGTTCCATGCACCTGAGACATAAGATCAGATCCACAATAATGGAATGCCTCATATTTGTTGTAAAGTAATGTTTACTGTCTATATATCGAATAATTATGGTGTCATGTCACTTGGCCAAATTACAAAGAGCAAGTTACACTTTTTTTTTTCTTAGGTTCATAGGTAGGTACTAGGCTTTTGGCCCTAAGGCCTATATAAATCTAGCAAAAGGGTACCCTGGCTTTCGCCACCCAAGAAAACTATTTTCCTGTGCCTCTATCGAGCAGAGCCACAGAGGTGATCCCCGGGGAGAATTCTCTATTTCCCATCCAGTCATCAAGATTTTTCTTGAAGAGTGCTAATGAGGAGCTTTGTTTGATATAGATAGGTAGTTTGTTCCAGAGTATGGGAATTCTCTGGGTCAGGAATCTATCCCTCCAACATGTTCTGTTTATTGCGGTGACAGGTTTAGGTCCCTAAAGCATGTAGCTCAGAGGGATTGGGATTTCTTTAAGTGATGCATATCCAACAGCTCTGGATTTGACATAGCTTTGTATGTTAGGCAGAGATCACCTCTGAGTAGGCAATATGTGATGGAGTAAAGCTGAAGTTTTTTGAGATGGTCTGCGTAGGTCATCTGTTTGAGGCCGGTAATCCTCTTTGTGAGGTATTTCTGCAGCCTTTCCAGTTGCTGTAGATGTCTTGTGAGGTACATACCAAAAGGGGTGTTGTACTTTATAATGGGTCTAATGAGTGACAAGTAGAGGGGAACAATGACTTCTTTTTTTCCTGAATGAGAAACCTTTTGTGATGAGGTGTGCCACATAGAAGTATTTCCTGACTACTGTGGCAATGTGATTATCAAAGGAGAGACTACTGTCCACCTGTGTCCCAAGGTCTCTTATCACACTTTTTTACCAAAGGGGATGACAATGCACTTTTTGACATTGAGCTTGAGGCTGTGGCTTTGACACCAGGCATCTGTCTCAGTGAGGCCCTTTTGTAGGATGTCCACATCATTAGGAGTTTCGATTATGGCTCCTAGTTTGCAGTCATCTGTGAACTTCGTTAGGCAAAGACCTTCTATGTTAGCATGTACTTCAAAAAAAGTAGATACCAAACAAGAGAGGACCCAGGACTGAACCCTACGGTACTCCACTTGTCACTGATCTGAAGTCGGATTTGGAGTCTGCTACTTTCACAGTGTGGGTTCTGTCAGTGAGCCAGTTGGCAACCCATCTTGTGACATAGGGATTTATACCTAGTTTAGTGAGTTGATCTATAATTCCAGAGTGGGGGGTGGTGTCAAAAGCTTTGGCGAGATCTAGATAGGCTGTGTGAACCACCTTACCCTCGTCTAAGGCTTTGGTGACTGCTTCAATGACGTCTATCAGGTTTAGGAGACATGATCTGCCTTTTACAAACCCAAACTGGGTGGAGTCCAGAGTTTGGAGATTACTAATGTCTTTGTTTATAAGTTCCATGATGATACGTTTCATGGCCTTGCAGGCCAGGCTCGTTAGGCTAATGGGGTGGTAGTTCCAGGGGTCCGTGGTGGCTCCCCCTTTGTGGAGTGGGATAACCGTCACTGTGCGCCATTCAGTGGGCACAAAGCCTGAGGTGAGGCTATGATTGAACATGGTGCTTAGGTGGGGTGCCAGTTCATTCTGTATTTCATGTAGAATGCAGCCTGGGATGTTGTCAGGTCCCATGGATGCTGTGTTCTTAGCTTTGGATAGTGTATTTTTTAACTGTGCAGCCATGATTACAGGAACTTTGCATTCTTCTGGTATAGAGATGGGCCCTTTAGGGGGTGAGAGGGAGGTAAAGATAGCACTGAACCTATCTGCCAGGATGTTGGCAATATCAGTTGGTTCTGTATATTTAGTGCCATTGTGCTGTAAGTCAAAGCATATCTGAGTGTTATCATTGAGATTCCTGACATAGCTATATAATGCTTTGTGGCTGTCTTTAGAATCAGTGGTGATTTTGTTTTCATGTCTAGCTTTGGAGGATTTTATGAGGGATCTCAGCTTCTTATTGAGGCTGACCGGGAAGTTCCTCCAGTCATTGGATTTTACTCTTTTTTGCAACAGTTTCTTTCTTCTGTTGTAGAGTTTGTTTATGGCAGGGGACCACCAGTTTGGCTTAGTTTTTTTGGAGGATAGCATCTTGGTTCTGTTAGGGATAGCACAATCCATGCACTCGTGTAAGTGCTTATAAAGTGCATTTTTGTAGGAATCAGCAGTTGTACCTCTATTGTATGTCTGCATGGGTGTCGTGAAGTTTGCCATTTCTGTCTGACGAAGGGTGAAGTTGACTTTGGAGAAATTATTTACAGTGGTTTCCCTAATGGGGGGTGGGGGCGGATGTGGATGTCTAGGGTGAATAGCTTGTGGCTGGATCTGACCAACGAGGAATTGACCTCTGGTGTGGAACACCAGTCACCCATTTGGTAATGACCAGGTCTAGGATATTGCTGCCCCTGGTGGGGGTGTGGATAAGTTGATCCAAGGTGTTGGAATTTATGAATTCCAGAAAACGTTGAGCAAAAGAGTTGGTACATCGGTAGTTTTACCAGTTAATGTTAGGGTAGTTGAAATCACCCATTACTGGGGTGTTGGGTTGTACCCTAATATTTTCCAGTGTATCAAAAAATGAGGAGTGGGAATCCTGGGGCATGGTGGGGGATCTGTAGCAAGTTTCAGTTTGGATTGCGGTCTTGCCCAGAATTAGTTGGACTTGGATAATCTCAGATGCATTATGCTAAGCAACTAGCCTGGAGGTGTGGATATCCTTAATGAATATGTACAAGCCTCTGCCTTTAGTGTTTTGATCCAGGTTAAGTGGCCGAAAGGTGTGGTATGGATTATAGCCTGGTAATGCAGGGGTGCTCTCTGAAGCCTTGAACCAAGTCTCTGTCACTGCACAGATGTCAATGTTCTCCATTTTAAGGAGTGCCTCGAGTGAATACATTTTGAGGTTTAGACTTCTAGCATTGAGTAGCATTACCCTCAGATTTTACTTGCTTATACCTGTTACTGTGGTGAATTTGTCTTTTGAACCTTGCCTAAAAAAGGCACTATAGGGGTGGCAATAGCCTTAGCCAGTATCTGGAATCCGAAGGGTGACAGGTAAAGGCCATCTCTGGCAAAACATCGTGGTCTGTCAATCATGTCATCCAAGGCAGACAGATACTGGATCCCCTTAGAATGACACCAGAATATTAGCCAATTTTTGAAGTCAATCATTTTGTCCTTGTACTGTGGTATCATTCTGGGTAATGGCAGGATGCTACTCAGGGCTAGAGTCATACTGCAATGGGCTACAAGATCGGAGAGCTCCTCCATGTCTCTTTTTATGTAGTCCAGGGAGGTACATCTCAGGTCATTCACACCAACATGGACAATGACAGAGTCATATTTGTACTTGTTGTGGAGTGACCTGAGTGAGTGCATTATGTGGCAGATCCTGGCACCTGACAGACAGCTGATAGTAACTTTCTCCTTGTTTAGCCTGGTGAGTGGAACATCAGTGTGCCTGACTATAGAGTCACCTATGACTAGAGTGTTGGGTACGTTGTTATGCCTTATGGGCTGTGGTTGAGTGGCATATTGAGTTTGTGGGTTATGTGTCATTTGGGTTGTGTTGGGGGGTGGAGGTTGCTTGTGTTTCTACTTTGGATGTCTCTGTTGCTTAAGCAGATTTTTATTGAAAGCCTTCGCAAATGTAGGTGTGTGTTTTGTGTTGCTATGTGTGTGTTTTGGTGGTATAGGTTTTGAGGGGTAATGTGATGAGTGTGGTGTGGTGCAAGTGTTTACCTTCTCCTCTTGACTTTTTATTCCAGTCTTGGATGAAGAGAGCTTTGCTTCCAGTTTGGCTATATAAGTGCATCTCTCACATGTTGTAGTGTTGGGTGGTAGGAGGAGAGGCTTGTCTGTGTACATAAGGCAATTGCTGCATTGCCCCAAGATGCCCAGATTCATCAGGTAGACAGGAGAAAACACCTGGAGCTGACCCTTAGACATGCCTGGATAGGTGCTTGTTTATTAAGCACTAAAAACTGTTTTCCTCTAGACAAGTGAGGAAAGTTGGGTGATGTAGTAATTTGTGGCTTATTTAGTACTTACAATGAGTTCTGAACAAGCACTGAGCTCAAAGAAACAGATTTGAGTGCTAAAACTAAAAAACTGGCTAGTTCTAAGGGAAATTTTGACGAGCAAACTTTATGGCGTCGGGAATAGTTTAATCCTAGCTAAGCAGCGATGCATAAAGTATATTTTTTTTAATATAACAGTAGCAAATGAGCAAACTGATTTAAACAAATTAACCAATAAAAAACTAAAAACTGAGCCCTGTTCCAGCAGTCTTCAATCGGACAAGTTCTAACTGCACACTCCTGCCACTAGGGTGCAGGGAAACCTTCTCCAAAAAAGATGGTCTGGATTAGTGCTCAAGTTATACAAACAAAGCTAGATTCAGCAGGTCTGAATTTAGTCTATGCTACAGCAAACAAGCCATACCAATTTCAGAAAGAAACAGTTCAAATAAGCAGACACAATAAGCCTTTAACCAGAAACTCCCAGCTCGGAAGGGCAGAATCTACCCTCTCCTCCCACAAGAGTGCAGACCACACCTTCTTAATGTAAAATAACTGGCCCAAAGCCCAAGTGCTTAAACCAGAACTAATACACGTTTAGAATAACAGACACTAACCCTTCAATCAGCAACCAACTTAGAAGGATGTAAGCTACCTGTCCTGCCACAACAGTGCAGACCACAAACCTTCTTAATGTAAAACAACTGGTCTGAAGCCCAAGTGATTCAACCAAAGGCTTAGAATAACAGTTATAATTTAAACAGGCTACTAACAAGCAGTAATAAATGCAGCAGAATAAATGCAATAAAGTAGGAAGAAACACAAATACATTAAAGCAGATGAATAAAGTGCAATTTTTTTATATAACAATAGAAAACGAGCAAATGGATTTCAACAAATTACCCAATTAACCAGTAAAAATGCTCAAAACTGAGTTACAGCAGTCTTCAATCAGACAAGTTCTAACTGCACACTCCTGCCACTAGGGTGCAGGGGTACCTTCTACAAAAAAGATGGCCTGGATTAGTGCTCAAGTTATACAAACAAAGCTTGATTCAGCATGCCTGAATCTAGTCTATGCTACAGCAAACAAGGCACACCAATTTCAGAAAGAAACAGTTCAAATAAGCAGGCACAATAATCCTTTAACCAGAAATTCCCAGCTCAGAAGGGCAGAATCTAGCCTCTCCTCCCATAAGGGTGCAGACCACAAACTTTCTTAATGTAAAATAACTGACCTGAAGCCCAAGTGCTTAAACCAGAACTAATATACTTTTAGAATAACAGGCAATGAGCTTTCAATCAGCAATTCCTAACTTAGAAGGATGTAAGCTACCTGCCCTGCCACAACAGTGCAGACCACAAACCTTCTTAATGTAAAACAACTGGTCTGAAGCCCAAGTGCTTAAACCAAAAGGCTTAGAATAACAGTTACAATTTAATCAGGCTACTACCAAGCAGTAATAAATGCAGCAGAATAAATACAATTGAGTAATTTTAAGAAGAGGCAAAAGCAAAATAAAGTGCAATTTTTTTAGTAAAGTGCAAGGAGAAAGGAAGGAGGAGCAGAAGAAAAATTCAAGGTTAAGAACCTAAGTGGGCTGGTCTTCTCAAATGTTCTCTCTGTATTAAGTAGAGTGAACAACAGACTGGAAGGGGTGTCCCAGATCAAATTTACAGTAAGGGCGGGCAACTGCAAAGCCACCAACTATAACAACACTACAAGAATAGGGTGGGAGGGAGAGGAAAAAAACAGTTTCAGGACAGATGAGAAACATAAAACAATGCCAGAAAATATATAAAATAATTCAGTCAGGCAAAAAAATAATTCAGTCAGGCAAAATTAAGACAATGCAGAACTCTGAAAGGTTAAAATGCCAAGAAATATACTTATCAGTCAGCAATATATTTCCATATTGTTTAAGAATCACACTTCAGCCAGAACACCAGGAGTTTCCAACAGTGTATGCAAGAATTTACAAGCAGAAACTATTTTTAAATCAGCAAGCCTTGAAGCAATCAGATAACACAAAAGCTGTTAGACCAGTTTTATAAACTCCACCACAGGAATAGGGGGGGGGGGCAGTTTCTTCAACAACAATCTTTTGAATCAGGCCTAGTTCAAGAATTACCATCCCAAACAACATGTCAACAGTTCTGAGGATGGATACCCTCCAAGATAATTTATTATTTTAAGCGTTTTTAATGTCCCAATGAAGATGACTTGCTCTGAGAATAACAGTAATGGCAGGGAAAGACTTTAGTATACCCTTAGACCCTAGTCTAGATAAATTATCTTGAAAATGGAATAGAAAGGGAAACACTGCCAGAAGCTTTCAAAACGTCATTAGAGATTTGCAACTAATGGATGTATGGTGGTTCTTACAACCCTGACAGAGGCGTTACTTTTTTGTGACATTCCTCTGGTACTGCATTCTAGCTAGAATTATTACTGGTAAGTTCTCATAAGTTAAAGGAACATCAGTCATGTCAGATCATAGCTATGTTTCAGGAATTATGTTTATAAACATCACTGGGCTGTATGGGCCTCAGAAGTTAGATATGCTTTTGTTATGCTCCTTGCATCATAAAGAGGATCTCAAGAAGTTGACTAAGAGCCACTGGGATGAGGCTGTAAGTTATGCTAAAGGTATTTTTACAAAATGGCAGAATATTAAGGTCTCTTTTAAGGCCTGTTCAAGGCTAGTAGGGAAGTGACAAAGTGTTCAACAGACAAATTAAGAAATAATGCATGGTTGTGCAGTTCAACCTTATCAGTCTTAAATGGGATAGATAAAGGCTATCCCATGACCGCTGCAATGGTTTATCCAACAAAAGGAAAGACATGTGAAGCTCTGTAGGTGTGTCCTAGTATTACCAATACATCCATTCTGCTTTAGGACCCACCATTATCATAGTGTTCACAACCACAATGAAGATGGTCTGTCATGGTCTCACAGACCCTCCAGCAGATTGGGTTCAAATTGGGAGGGGAGGTTGTCATTTGTAGCATAACACTGTAGTTCTATTAGGAGAATGCCTAACAGAAAATTGTATTTATGTAGAAGGGCAGATGTTTAGTGAGCCATCACTAATAATAGGTTTATGGAGCTGTATCTGGAAAAGGGAAATATTGTTACTGTATGGGAGATCATACTTAGGCAAACAATTAAGAACTGGTCGGTTTGAGCTGAGATATCTAAAGGTCAGGTCATGTGGATTCCCTGAGTGGCTGTGCCATTTAAGGCTATGAAAAATGTAGCACTGGTAGAAGTCATTTGGAGGTGGAGTTCAGAGGAGTTTGAAGGTGTTTCATAAAAAGAGAGACAGGCAAAGGCTGGAGCAGTCAACCTTACTTTGCTTATTTTATGTCACTTGCTGTTCTTTTCTGTATGTCTTTTGCTCCTCGTGCCTACCAACTATCAATCCTCCCCATCAGACTTGAGCCCACCCATTCTCATGTGACTGTGATCTTCATAGATCCACCAGGAAGAGAGCTCTGGGGGGGTTATAATTTAGGTAACCATGAGGGTTATTTGTGACTTAACTGGCATCCTGGTAAAAAGGGCATTTTTGCTTTATTATCCTAAGCCACTCCTATGGGCAGTAGGACATGTAACCCGCATTACTAAAGGGGCTCAGATGCCTTCACCTACACAAGTGTTCCCATGCAATTGCTCAGTGAAGGCTACCTCCCATTGATGGCTGGGTGAACCACACTTATGTCCCCCAGATCATGGGTCCACCGCACCCCCTTCCTCCAAGGAGGTGGTATAACCCATGACTAGCTTCACCCCTCTCTCTCAGGATGCCCATCCTGCCTGCCAGCTCTGTCATACTCCCAAATTGATAATCAAACTCTAGTTGCCTGGGCTGTAGTCAAGGCTTTATCTTTCTACTCCACTGGAGCTGTTTCTTTTTTGTTAGTGTTTTCGGCAATGTTAGCCTGTTTCATGTTTCAACCAATAAAATACACTACTTTGTGAGAAATGCTGCTTAAAAACTCCACAGAATATAAAAAGATATCAGATTGGTTTAACTTGACACATTTCACTGACTCTACTCACAGGTTATTGATCCCATATTGACCCGACATAGAGGAACTGTGGTGCAGACTTCAATACAGGCCTGGCAGAGGGGCAAGCACAATAATCTTCCATTTTAGCTCTTCACTAAAACTCTGGATTGGGATTTATCATGGGTCCTGCATGGGGACAAGTTCAGCTATCTCCTCTTCAGCTGTTCTGCTCAACTGAGACTAGGTGAGTCTGCCTCAAAGATTTGCGGATTGACAAATCCTTTTGCCCCACTGCACCATCTTTCCCCTGTCCCTGCTAGTAAACCTAATCTTGCATCTACCCTTAGAAAATACCTTTTCTAGGACTTGCACCACATGGAACAGCATACATGCACATCATTAAATGTATCCCCTTACCCAGCCCTTACTGTAATCCAAGCTCACAAAATCTGTCCCCTTACCCAGAAGCATCGCAAGGGTGGGGCAAAGGGAGCAGTTGCCCTGTGTGCAAAGTATTTGGTGGTGGGATCAGGAAGAGGAGAGCAGTTCCTACATTTTTATCTGTAAATGCCGGTACAGAAAGGCATATCACAGCTTCCTGTGTATAAAGCTGTACCAAACTGATATACTGACTTGCTCATCTTGCTAAAGTTAAAAAAAATAAAAGCCTTTTTTTTTTATCTTCAGTGGAAGAGCTGGGAGGGATATGGATCCGACTGTAATAAGCTGATCACTTTTGTTTCTGCTGTTCAGAGGAAGAACTGAGGGTGGTGGGAGGCTACAGCTATGGCTCTTACCAACTCCTCACTCTATCCCTAGCCCACAAACACTTGCAAACACTTGCAAACACACTCCCACCAATAATGGCAAAATGTTTGTTATAGCTGAAACTTTTAACATTAACAAACAAAGCCCACACTTACTTTATGCAAACAAATTTGATCAACCCACAGATCTTTGAGTGGTCATGGAATAGCACTTTAAGCATCCAACCAACTCCACTTCTGACAAATTGACTGAAACCCATATATATATATATATATATATATATATATATATATATATATATATATATATATATATGTGTGTGTGTGTGTGTGTGTGTGTGTGTGTGTGTGTGTGTGTGTGTGTGTGTGTGTGTGAACAGATATATCCCCCCACACATAGCCCCCCTCATACACACACACACACACACACACACACACACACACACACACACACACACACTCACACACACACAGAACTAGGTTCCATTCATCCATCCTAAAAATGGCAAAATTGTTCTCCATTATGTAGGTGTGTGTGTGTGTGTGTGTGTGTGTGTGTGTGTGTGTGTGTGTGTGTGTGTGTGTGTGTGTGTATAGAGTTTACCTTTAAAATGTTGATGGTCACAACTACAAAAATGTTTCTGCAAACTTCGAATTGCGCCTTCCCAAAACCACAAACGTTGATATTCTGAACCGCAAAATCTCGCCCCCTTTTTGACCCATGTTAGTGCTTGATTGTAGGTGTGGCATGGTCGGATGTTTTGTCGACTTTCTGAAGGTTTCACGGAAACATTTTTTCGGTGTGCACATTCAACTATGTGTATTCGACATTTTAAAGGTAAACCATATATAGATATATATATATATATATATATATATATATATATATATATATATATATAAATATACATATATATATATATATATATATATATATGTGTGTGTGTGTGTGTGTGTGTGTGTGTGTGTGTGTGTGGGTGTGTGTGTGTGTTTGTGTGTATCGCCCAGCATAGTCGAATTTGACAAACATCAACTTTTGCATTGACAATGGTCAACAGATGTGTGAGATCATTAGTCCTGGAATAGGAGGATATAACCTTTCCCCGGGGATCATACAATCTCAAAAATAATATATATAATTAGCAGGGGGTATGGGGTGTGTGAGGGACACCTTATTTTGTGAGGATTAGTCTCCAAGCTTGTTCTGTACCATGACAACATGTTTTGTCATTGTAAGTCTATCAACATTAAGTACGTTGACATTTGTGTGGATCAACTATTAATTAATCTGCATATCTAGTCATTTCACTGAAATCACAACTTACTAAACCATAATTTATAGCAAGCTATAAATTATGGTTTAGTAATACAAGCACTATTGATGCAGTTTATATGTGCTGATTAGCAGTGATTGATTCTGGGCCAGAATTCAAAAAAGTACTTCTCAGTGTAAGTCCTAGCTATAAACAGGCTTATTTTGGGGACAAGATTCCAAAACACTTGGTCTTAGCCTGCTCTCAGTGTAAGTGGTCACCTACACTGAGAGCAAGTCTTTTGGAATCAGGGCCTTGTTTGATTTTTCTTTTTTCTCCATGGATGTGTGATTGTTGAGTGATTTAAGTAAGGGGGTGGGGGTGTAGGGAATCTTACTTGCCTGCAAAAAAGCACAACTTTTTAAGATACATTTGATCTAATAATGTTTTCTGTGAAATGTGATTTTACGAAATGATTTTTCAGAGGAATGTATTTTCAGTAAATTAGTGTCAGTGCTTTATGAATCAACAAATTAAGGTTCAATAAAAACAATTGTAATCATTAATATCTTGTGTATGGAAAATGTGTGATATGCCCTAGTTTTATTACTTAGTTAATGGGAAGTCAACTGCCTATTTAGTTATGTATAAAAAGAAGCTGCATGTTCAAGAGAAATCAGCAAGTTGGTTCAACATCCAGATGTGCATTCTGGACTTCAGCAGGGATTCTGATCAAAAGATCTGAGGAGTTTGGTGGCCCACTCAGGGCTCATTGTGGCTGTGGTCTGAGCTAAACTCAGCTGAAAATTTTTCTCTGATTGAAGCTGAAGGAAAGGCACGGTCTGAGGAAGAAAAGAGTGTGCATGAACTGCTTTTTTTAAATTACAAGGCCGTGCATAAAGATAATGCTCATACTGCATAGAGATTAAGTCAGAGTGAGCTTATTGCTAATGTTTTGTTGTCCCGGTCCCCTTCAATAAACACATCACACCAAATGACATTTGATGACCTTTATTAAACTTCCATAACTTTGATTACCAATTTATTTACAACTGGACATAGTATAGTCGATTCTAAACACAGCATAAACCTCCTTATAATGTTAATCAGGACAGCGTACCTGCTCATCCTGCCCAGTAAACAGCGTCCATACCTTTGCTCGCTTACTTTACTTATAAGCCTCCTTGTAATGTTAATCAGGACAGCATACCTGCTCATCCTGCCCAGTAAGCCGTGTCCATACCCTTGCTTGCTTACTTTAGTTATAAACCTTCTTGTAATGTTAATCAGGACAGCGTATCTGCTTATCCTGCCCAGTAAGCAGCATCCAAACCTTTACTCGCTTACTAAACCATGCATCAAATTACCAAAATGCCAGCCAAATAAGCAGCATCCTTACCTCCGTTTGCTTACCTATTCAGCAAACTTCCTCCAGCTGCTCATTTCCTTTCCACAAATCCTTGGAATAAACACACCGAAGGGGGAACAGAAGAGGGCAAGCCTGTCCCTCTTCTCTGCCAACCAGCCTGACCAGGCTGTTCCCCCTCCCTTCTACCCAAAATTGTTCAACCAACTACCTCCCATAACGGGAAGGCTTAAGCCAAACATCATTCGGTGTACCCATCATCTGTAAAGCCCTTAGAATCCTGCATACCATCCGTGAAACATGCCCTAATAAAACTAAATAAAGCCGGATTACCCATGACTCCACTGTACCACCGGGACCTCCACTCCAAGAGAATATATTCTTTTTAGACCGTTTCCTTCCAGCCATTAATCATGGCTCAACCTGAACAGAATGACAACCTATAGCCACAAACCTGTCAACTGTAGCATATCGCCTTAGCCCACCAAATTACCCAGTTCTGGCTGTGCATTAACCCAATTGCTGTAAGCAATATTGTAACTCCAAAACTTTTAATGCCCTAACCCTAAATGGCAGAAAACCACCACCCCTTGACCTAGGTCCTGAAAACCCGCCTATGCTCACCAGTGAAGTACTCTACATGCCCAGCCATAAACATCCCCAGTTCACTCATTACCAAATGACAATGTGGACTAGAACCCTCAGACCTCCTAGCAACCATCCAAACCAGAGCACTCAAACTACTAACCATCCATAACCACTGCCTGTCCCTGGCCTTTCCCCTCGAAGGGTCTCTTCCCCTTAAATTGAACACAGACCTCTAATATGCCTTAATAAGGTGATTATTCATCCCCACATTGTGCCCCATTCTGGTGGCAAGAACATCCATCCTATCAAAAACGTCACCTTTCAGATCCCCTTTTCAAGCCACCACATGATGCCTTCTGGCCTTCAACAATATGCAAAGAAAAGAAAACAATAAATTCTATCTGCACACATACCAATAATTACTTAACATGGATGCACTGATAAGGACCCCTGCCACCCCATCAAGTGTTTGCCAAACTCTGCACCAAAGTATGGAACCTACCCCCTCTTTTTTTTTTATTATTTTTTTTTTTTAATGTTACAACTCATATCCCCAGAAATGAGTCGAACTTGTCTAGCTTGTAATCATCCCTGAGCCAGTAGCCTAATAACTTCCTATGATACTAAGAGTGCTGTGAACCACGCCATCTGCCTGAACCCCATCCACCTTAACGTGCCTTAATGAGCACTAACTAAAATGTTACCTGTAACCTCATCCAGCCCACTACAGGAACCCCAAACTCTTACCTATGGCCAATGTCTGTTGCTCCCTTTTACTATTGAATTCAAACACCCAAAAGCAGGGACCATGTTCAAACATTGATCTAACATACTGAACTGTGAATGGTAATTAATCCTGAGATCCCCAACTCAAATGCCTATCCTTCCTTGGCTAGCAGTGTAAATCCTCCACCAAAACTTAACTTTGAAATCCACTTACTTCAGTCAGTAACTGTTGCCACCTTGCTCTCACCACTGCTTCCATCACCTGCGAATTCCCTGTGTATCACCACAGCTGCTACTCGGCACACCACCATCTACAAGAAAAGGACAAAATTAAATCCTCTAATATATAAAGAGAAGGCTCCATCTTATACCCACCTATTCCAAATTACAGCTGCAGCATTCCCAGACCCCATCTGCAAGAAAGAAAAGACATGTAAATCATCCGAAATACATAACACACATTCCAAGACATCTTCAAGGACAACCTATCCTGCCAACCCAGGAAGGAATGTATCACCGCCACTCACATCTATGACAAAGCAGCCAAAACTGAAGCTATGCTTCGAATGCCCTATCAAATACCCAATATAAATTTAACTACCAGTCGAGTATGTTAAAACTAAACCCCACACATGAAGACCTATCAATATCCACAACCTGGATAACCTTGCGATTCCGGGCCACATCTATTAGCACCCTGTATAAGCCCAGCTAACATATTGTAAAACCATATGCCTAGCTCTTAACATTCCATCTCCGAATGAGGCACACTAACCAACATAATGTGGAGCAAATGGACACAATGCAGCAAACCTAATAAGAGCTGACTAGCCACTTACAAAATAGAATCAGGTATTTAAATATTCTTCATACAAACTTAAAAGGTTGATAGCACAGAAATAAATTAGTTGAGTATATAAAATCAGTTTTACAAAGTTCAATATAATGTTGATGAGTGGTTGTCTGGCAAGGTCTACTGGACTACAGTAACTTTGAAGATTGACTTCTGATGACTCTTATGCATCTCTTTTTCATACCTTAGCCAGAATTCAGTATTCAGTATTGAACAATGACTATGTTAGGTAAGACTATATGACATAGCAACCTTTGTATTGTAGAGTTAAAACACGGTTGTTAGGGCAAGAGTGCATCATACAGCAGGTTGTGTGCCCTGCAAGAGAACCACAATGGGACACTTGGAAAATCACACACACACACACACACACACACACACACACACACACACACACA
Organism: Protopterus annectens; assembly: GCF_019279795.1. Classification (NCBI taxonomy): domain Eukaryota; kingdom Metazoa; phylum Chordata; order Ceratodontiformes; family Protopteridae; genus Protopterus; species Protopterus annectens. The sequence goes on from NC_056748.1 coordinate 893,148,546, forward strand.
TATATATATATATATATATATATATATATATATGAAATATTTGTACTCCAAAGCAGCATTCCTAGACTATATTTTGGTAAGTAACTCATGTGCACAAATACTGATTCTTTGGGGGGTTGCCTCCACCTTACCTGCTAAAAATTGCTTTATAGAAAATCTAGCAGTTACATAATTGACTCCTAGCTGTTTCTGAATGCTTACTGTATCTGAACCTTCCTCAGCTGGTCTAGCTGCCATTTCAGTGAAAACCTCATTAGTTTAAATTCCAGACCACCACATATCTCCATCTCAGATACCCTCTTCATTCATCTCAGATACCCTCTTCATCCACACTATTGGTTAGACTGCAACATGTAAAATATAACAAACAAATGTAGACATCCATAGTACTTATACCATACATAAATGTTCATATAATACAACTGAAATGTAAAAGTTTGACAATAAGAGTCACTTGCATATTTACTAATGTGTGGTCATGTAAATACAGTACTTGTTTTAATTTAAATACTCAGTCACAGTATCTAAAACATATGCAGTTATTTTCAGTAAAGAGTTGTTCCTTTATTAAAGTATTTATTTATTTTATTGGTGGATAAGAAGAAGTTGCTGCCTTCACATGTCCAGCAGTAGACTATTCCAGCAGGTGGGTGCCATATTAAAGGACACTATTTCTCCAAATGCAGATCTGAAGAGATGCATTTTAAGTGAGTTAATATCTCATTACTAACAAAATATAATTAGGTGGAGGTTTTGACTATTAATTTAGAAAAGAGGGGTGGATATTCATTATGAATTACTATACTAAATAGAAAGTTAATAATTTCTGTCATTTTAAAATCATAAGAAAACCAAGTTCTGGTTGACATTTCCATATATGAGGTATTGTTCTCACATTGCTTTTCATGCTCATACAACATGCTGTCTAAATTGGGACATCCTGGCATTTTCCCAAAACAACATATTATGATACTGGTGTATGTTGGTAAGTCAGAATCTTAGAATGGCCATTATAAAATTGGAAAATATAACACCTGAAAAACATCTAATTTAAATGAAAATTGTAACCATCATATAAAAGGCTGTCAGAGAATAAATATATCTAGGGTTTATATGGTGTTACCATGACTTTTAGTATCCTCCTTTGCTTTGATGCTAGGGACAAGGTCCAAATATTTATAGATGAGTCATATGAATATGACACTGTAATTAATTATCCTGCTATTATTTCCTGAAATCTTCAGGACAATATGTCACGCTCTTTTACATACCCAGTCATTAGCAGCATGAACTGAACATTAGCTTAATAATTCTTTGAATGTCTGTTTTATACTTCCTGCAGAATTGCATGTCATGCTAATGTTTCAGCCTGCATGTTGACAAGAACCATTTCCCTTAATTAACGGTCAGCCTCTCACAATAACCACAACTGCGCAAGCGCAGCAATGAACGCTTGCCCCAAGCCCGCGAACCAAGCCTCAACACCAGCACTGCTCCACACAGCCGAAGTAACAGCAAGCACTGTGGATGAACAAGGCAAAAACAAGATGAAAAACCAGCCAAAATTCTAGCCAGAAAACCAAACAAATGTGCCGTAACCAAACCCTGTACACTAGCAACTGGCGCACCACAGCTCCAAGAATGACGTCACCACCAACAATGAGCCATCACTCCCATGCACAGCAAAGCCCACGAAATGACATCCAAACCTTGAAACTGCTAGAATGAGCAAACCGCCCCTGCCTTGCACACATCTCCAAGCAAAATCAATCATTCCCTTTGTGCAGTGTAAATGTGAGGCATACCAGGGAAATGAGTCCACTAGTTGGTTGTTTAGTGTGTGTGTGTGTGTGTGCACGAGCGCATGTGTCCATTGCCTCTGGCACTTCTGAATAAGAAATACAGTTTGCTGCTTACACAAAACCAGTCATTGTTGACTGAGCTAACACATTAGTAAAGGTGACGCAACAAATCTCACCAAAGCAATGTCCCTGCTTAACCTTCGCTAAATTCAAAATACCTCTCCAGTTGCATCCCCACCCCTTCAGCATTGGGCCTATCTCAACCAGCAATGTGGCCCAAATGTCTCTAACCGGGAGGCATGCAGGGCTGCCTTCACAAAAGGCACCGACATTAACTCGATGGACTTCAGCTCTCAACCTCTCAATCCAAAATTTGAACAAATCCAAATAATGAGCAAGGGCACCAAAACCTCACCCCATGGGCTAATCCAAAACACTCTGACTCACGCAACCGCAAAACAGCACAATTTTGCCACCATGCATTCTCCAAAACTATGGGAAATCTAACTCCACACCACCACCCGCAATCCACTTAAATCCCAAAACAAATCCCGACCCCAAACTCCAATGCTCATCGGCAACCACCAAATCCAGAAACCACCAATAAAAAAAACAAAAAACAAAAAAAAACTCCTGTCACCATGCACCAGTGCCCCTGCACCCAGCAATAACCACCATACCTTCCAGCATTACCCAAGGCCTACCTGCATGCAGCAGTACCCACAGGTCATCAGGTCATAGACTTGCAGAAGCAAGTTCATGCCAAAATGTGATTACTTACCCAGCTACACTTGTCTAAACCCCTTAAGCCCCTCCCCACCCTTATCTCATTTCCTCCCAATCATACCTCCCTCCATTTAACCCTCTCACCTCCCCCATTCACTTAATTCCCATTAATATATCAGCCTAACCCCTACTGAAGATGTCCCAAGACAACTTGATTTATTACCAAACCTCATTCATCACCTTTGTTTGAACTAATATTTTTTTATATACATTTGTGCCTCCAGTGCTGTTCATGTCTTATAAGGTGTGTGTGTGTGTGTGTGTGTGTGTGTGTGTGTGTGTGTGTGTGTGTGTGTGTGCGCACATGCGCTTGTTCCATCCTGAAACTTAGTCATAGGCGCCGGAAGCTGTTGAAGACTGGGGGGGGACGGAGGGTGAGAGGGGCACTTAGTGATCTAAAAAGGGCAATTTTTTTTACTATTTACTACCACAATAAAGGTTCACTTAAAGAACATTCTAAGCTTAGCCAATTTTCTTTTGGTGCTTGAATTAACATTTTCTGATTGGTCTTACCTATCCCAAGGCTGACAATTGTATATTAGCCCTAGTGAGAATGTTGTTGTTGTTGTTGTGTCTTTCGGCTTTTCCCGGTTAGGGGTCGCCACAGCGGAACTCCGGTCCGCTAATGATTGGCAGTAGATTTTTACGTGCCAAGTTGCCAGCCCTGACGCACAACCTTCAACGAAGGTACACCCATTCACACATGTCTCCACACCTAGTGAGAATAACTGTGATAATACCATAGATAATTTGAGGGGACCCATGTATGGGACATACATTACTGCCTCCAGCCTCTCAACATTTAACAACCACCTTGCAACTATCTCCTCATCTCTGTTTTATTCATTATTTTCTTATTTCACAATCATTAGTCTGGTACTTTTACCAATCCAGGACCGCCTTGACATAAAGTAACTGCTTTTTCACATTACCTATGAAACACACTCTGTATGGAATGTGTGTTGCATACATCCTCAATAATATCCATTGCACAAATACTGAAATGGCAGTGTAATATTGTTTGACTGCAATGTGTTATTCTTTCCTGTTCATTATCTGTGGAACATGCTCTATTTTTACGATGTGCTTGTCCTGTCTATCTTCTGGGAGACACGTTGTACATATATTGAAATGTGTGTGTACTACTGTACTCACTTTTACTTATGTCTGTAACACCCAGACACTATCTGAATCTGTACACTTGGATTAGTACTCTATCCAGTCCATAAAATACATAAATAATCCTGAGCAGCACACATAAGAGTTAGGGACACTATATAGCTTTATAAAAGCAGCACAGATAATACATGGATGTACTGTTTCAGCAATGTTTGCAAGGTTAAGTATTAATGACTGCATGCCACTGTGGGAGAGCAGTTCATGAGTTTATGATTAATTGAAACTGTAGAACTTATGTCGAAGACAGGATTTCAATCTAATGTCTTCCATGAGTTGTAGACTACATTGTTTTGTTTTGCCTGTGATGGTTCAAGAGACGACAAAGAAATGAAAACACCATCCGGCACTCCTGTGTATACAAGACATGAAATTGTATCATGGGTGATACAGAATATACCGGTTGCTAGCACACACCTGCACAGGGCTATTGCACACATGTAAAACCAACATAGATCACATTTTGCATGATCCCTTTTTCTATACTGTAAACCTTATATTAATGCTCTGCATCCCTATTTACTTGTTTGTCTATGTTTGCTACTGTTTATGTCTATATTACAAAAAACAATTACCTCATTTTCAGAAATCACCTTAGTTTATCAGAGAACAGGATAAACAGAAAGGCTAAAAATCAGTCTGAGACAAGAATGTGATATAAAAGAACTTGAGCAAGAGGGAGTGTATAAGTATCTGGGAACTGATGAAGGATCAACAATAAAAGATGAACAAATGCAAATAAAACCTAGTAAGGAATACTTTAGAAGACTTAAATTAATCCTGAAAACATTGTTGACAGCTAGGAACAAAATTCAAGCAATAAACCAATTTGCTCTTCCTGTCCTAACTTACAATTTTGGAGTGACTGACTGACCCCAAAATGTGTTGGATAGATTAGACAGGAAAACAAGAAGGATGCTTCATGCTCACCAAAAGATTTATAAAAATCAGTGCATACCAACATTATATATTCCCTGTTCCGAAGGAGGGATAGGCCTCCTTGAAATTGATTACAGGTGTAGATTTGCAATCATGGGACTGCACACATATATGCTGACCTTACAAAATCCAAATGTAGTGAAAGTTTTGAAACATGAGGAAAATAAATCTATCTAAGATGACTTCTCTGCTTAGTCTAGCAGAAGCATATCAGCATCAAGCAGGAATGGAAATCAAACCAGAAGTAGATAAAAATCAGGGAGCAACTGAATGTGCCAAAAAACAAAATAAAGAATATAAGGTAAAGGACCAGATGAGAAGGCAAGAAATGTGGAAAATACATAAATATAGTTGTAAGTATAGAAAACTTCTGGAAGAAGCTCATGTTGATCAGGACTGAATGCAGGAATGGTTAAGGAGAGGAGAATTCAAACCAAGAGGTGAAAGGTTACTATTGGTGGCCCAAGATAGTACACACTGGTTTACAAAGTCCATTGAACGTGTGGGAGAAACAGGCAAATGTAGGTTTTGTAAAACAGAACTGGCAACAGTTGCATACCTCGTTGCTGGTTATGACATACTAATGGCAGAAGGACTGTATACAGAAGGCATAATAATGTGGCTAGAGTTGCACTGGGGATTGTGCAAACATTATGGTACTGAAGTGGCTGAAAAACACTGGAAACGAGCCACAAAGCATCATAGAAAATGGTGACGCCTACATCACAGGGGATCACCCATTACCAACAGTTCAAAAGACAGATGCTAGAAAACAGGATATAGTGGTCCATGAAAAGGAGACAAAAATAGCATTGATCATTGAAATCACCACACCAGGTGACTACAGTGTCTTGTGTACAGAGAGACACAAAGTCATGAAATATCAGGATTTACAGGCAGAAACATGAGCAATGTGGAACAAAGATACCCAGACAGTTCCAATAGTAGTAGGAGCAATGGGGTCTTATAAAAATGAAATCTACAATTGTATTTAGATATGTTACCAATACAAGTAACCCCATACGAGTTGCAGAAGGAGTAATTACTGGCCACATTACAGGTGTTGTGAAGAGCACTTTGGGCTGACATCAAAAATTGAAACAACACTAATTTCATGAACTTTAATCAACTTTGACTTAGGAATGGGGTCCATTGCCATCATGGTATTAGAAACCCAAAAGATTTGGAGAAATTAAAGAAAAGGCTACACCACTTTTCTTTGTGTACTATGGAGATGTTTTAAAGGCAGTGCAGAGAAGGAAAGGTTTAAAAAAGGTGAAAATAAAACTTTAATGCAATGGCTGTAGTGCAGGTAATGCATAATCAGGTATAGTACTGTGTGTATGCAGACATTAGGCAACAGCCATGTGTGTGTGTGTGTGTGTGTGTGTGTGTGTGTGTGTGTGTGTGTGTGTGTGTGTGTGTGTGGTGCGTGTGTGTGTGTGTGTGTGTGTGTGTGTGTGTGTGTGTGTGTGTACACACACACACTCTTTTGTTCAGTTGGGGGCTGCAGACCTTTCTGTTTTCACATATCCTTATTTTACTTTTAGCTGTAGTGTGTTATTTGTGTTACTTATTTTTGCATTATAAACTACTACCTGTCTGCTTCACTTGCAGACATTATAAACTGGATTCAATAAAGCCTACACTAAATGTACAGTAAGTGTACACTGTTCTGCAGAACAGACAACACAGACATAACACACACCTTCTTCCTCCTAATTTTAGTTTTCATACTGATACTTTTCTGCTTTAAATATTGACAGGGATTCATAAAGTTTACCACAAAGTGTAGACTACATGTACACTTAGTGTAATCTTTCTGAGTGACTAGAAAACACAAAAATGAGATAATCATTTTATTGAATACATATCGTGTACACTTAGTGTACACTAAGTGTATACTTAGTGTAGGCTTTATTTACATGTTTCTATTTTAATTTTATACTTTTAGATTTACATTTTCCTCTCTGTGCAAGTCATATTAGGTATTGTCATCTGTTGATAAAGAAAAGCCTGCCTGTAAGCAGAATATTTATATTTATTTTGCTCATTATGCTGTAAAAGTACTGATGCTTATTTTTTAATATGCCAAATTTTTCTTACTATTCACCTATTTTGGCAGTTCAACAAGTCATTCCTGAAAAAAAAAAGTATATCTAAAGGCCGTTCCCAGTCAACAAAAGTAAAACAAGTGGTTAAATACATAAACACATGTTGCACTGCATTAAAATATAGGACTAGCAAGGGTCTCACATATGTAACCTTTGGCAAAATGATATAAAAATGTACATCTTTTTCCCAACAAAATGCTGCTATTTGTAAACATTTCACAGTACCTGAATGCAACATGTGAATGGCAGTCATAAACAGATACAGATTTAAACCTTTATCATATGCTTAGACTCTCAGCCTTCTAAGCAAATTCGCTTTCCTGTGTAAGAATAAGTGGTTTGATTGTATATAAAAGTGCTGTCTTTCACTCAAACCCACATCTGATGAAGTATGATGAAACAAAAATGGATTTTCAAACAGCGTTAATGGAGATGGAGTGTTTTTAGTGTGATTTTTTTTTTTTAATAAAACGTTACGTATACTGGTTGCCTTCATCCGTGGCTTCATTGGGTCACTTTCAGTGCACCTTTCATGGTTTTATTGGATTCATTTTGTGTACTTTTGCCTGCACTTGGATTTTATGAATATGTATTTTAACAAGAGGGAGGAGCATAGGCTGACATATAAGAGTGGAGGAAGATGTGCACAGGTGGATTATATCTTATGTAGAAGGGCCAGTCTGAAGGAGATTGGAGACTGAAAAGTGGTGGCAGGGGAAAGTGTAGTTAGGCAGCATAGGATGGTGGTTTGTAGGATGACATTGGTGATCAAGAAGAGGAGGATGAGTGTGAGGGCAGCACCAAGGATCAAATGGTGGAAATTGAAAAAGGGTAATTGTGAGGTGGAGTTCAGGGAAGAGTTAAGACAGGCACTGGGTGGCAGTGAAGAGTTACCGAATAGCTGGGTAACTACAGCAGAGCTAGTAAGAGAGATGGCTAGAAAGGTGCTTGGTGTGACATCTGGAAAGAGGAAGGAGGACAAGGAGACCTGGTGGTGGAATGAAGAAGTACAGGAGAGTATACAGAGAAAGAGGTTGGCGAAGAAAAAGTGGAATTGTCAGAGAGAAGAAGAAAGTAGACAAGAGTATAAGGAGATGAGATGCATGGCAAAGAGAGAGGTGGCGAAGGCTAAGGATAAGGCGTATGAAGAGTTGTATGAAAGGTTGGACACTAAGGAGGGAGAAAAGGACCTGTACCAATAGGCTAGACAGAGGGACCGAGCTAGTAAAGATGTGCAGCAGGTAAGGGTGATAAAGGATAATGAGAGAAATGTACTCACAAGCGAGGAGAGTGTGTTGAGCAGATGGAAAGAGTACTTTGAGGGGCTGATGAATGAAGAGAATGAGAGGGAGAGAAGGTTGGATGATGTGTGGATAGTGAATCATGAAGTGCAGTGGATTAGCAAGGAGGAAATAAGGATAGCTATGAAGAGGATGAAGACTGGAAAGGCTGTTGGTCCAGATGACATACCTGTGGAAACATGGAGGTGTTTAGGTGAAATGGCAGTGGAGTTTTTAACTAGATTGTTTAATGAAATCTTGGAAAGTGAGAGGATGCTTGAGGAATGGAGAAAAAGTGTTTTGGTACCGATTTTTAAGAATAAGGGTGATGTGCAGAGCTGTTGTAACTACAGAGGGATTAAATTGATCAGTCACAGCATGAAGTTATGGGAAAGAGTAGTGGAAGCTAGGTTAAGAAGGGAGGTGATGATTAGTGATCAGCAGTATGGTTTCATGCCAGGAAAGAGCACTACAGATGCAATGTTTGCTCTGAAAGTGTTGATGGAGAAGTACAGAGAAGGTCAGAAGGAGTTGCACTGTGTCTTTGTGGATATAGAGAAAGCATATGACGGGGTGCCTAGAGAGGAGTTGTGATATTGTATGAGGAAGTCGGGAGTGTCAGAGAAGTATGTAAGAGTGGTACAGGATATGTACAAGGGTAGTGTGACAGCAGTGAGGTCTGCGGTGGGAGTGACGGATGTGTTTAAGGTGGAGGTGGGATTACATCAAGGATCAGCTCTGAGCCCTTTCTTATTTGCAAGGGTGATGGACAGGTTGACAGATGAGATCAGACAGGAGTCCCCGTGGACTATGATGTTTGCAGATGACATTGTGATCTGTAATGAGAGTAGGAAACAGGTGGAGGAGACCCTGGAGAGGTGGAGATATGATCTAGAGAGAAGAGTCAGCAGGACTAAGACAGAATATGTGTGTGTGAATGAGAGGAAGGATAGAGGAATGGTGAGGATGCAGGTAGTAGAGGTGGTGAAGGTGGATGAGTTAAATACTTGGGATCAACAGTTCAGAGTAATGGTGAGTGTGGAAGAGAGGTGAAGAAGAGAGTGCAGGCAGGATGGAGTGGGTGGAGAAGAGTGTCAGGAGTGATTTGTGACAGACAAGTACCAGTAAGAGTGAAAGGGAAGGTCTACAAGAGGGTAGTGAGACCAGTTATGTTATATGTGTTTGAGACAGTGGCAGTGACAAAAAGGCAGGAGTCAGAGCTTGCCATGGCAGAGTTGAAGATGTTGAGATTTGCAGTGGGTGTGATGAGGATGGACAGGATTAGTAATAAGTATATTAGAGGGTCAGCCCAGGTTGGAAGGTTTGGAGACAAAGCCGGAAAGGCAAGATTACGTTGGTTTGGACATGTGCTGAGGAGAGATGCAGAGTATATTGGAAAAAGATGCTAAGAATGAAGCTGCCAGGTAACAGGAAAAGAGGAAGGCCTAAGATAAGGTTTATGGATGTGGTGAGAGAGGACATGCATGTGGTTGGTGTGACAGAGCATGCAAAGGACAGGAAGAAATGGAAATAGTTGATCCACTGTGGCAACCCCTAACGGGAGCAGCCAAAAGAAGAGGAAGACTCTCAGCCTTCTATTCCTGGTGAAGGAAGTCAATAGGAGTATGAAGCACTTTGCTTTAGTAAGAAAATACTGATACATTATAAATAGTGGAGTACCTTTCTTCATGCCTTGGAAAAATGACATGCAATCATATAAATATACATATACATGCATAGACCACACACACGCTTACACACACACACCCACACACACACACGCACACACACACACACACACACACACACATATATATATATATATATATATATATATATATGGATTCACTTCATAATCTCGAAATACTTAAATATCGAATTTCAGTATCTCGAGACCATGAAACCAAATCCACAAAACACCAAAACAACAAAACCCCGAGCCCAAAATCATGAAATTCAAAACACCGAACAAACTGCACACATTACACCATACATGCACCACAACACCCACATCACAACATAAACAAACAAAACTACAGACATACACAACTCATACACACATAAGCCCTCACAGCACCCCACACCCCCCTACTCACACAGGCACGTTCTCCAGTCCCTCACACACACATCAAACATATCAGCACACTCACATATACTTTAACTCCCACTCAAAACCCTTACAAAATACTCACTCACTTACCTGAAATAACATAGATCCAAACACGACACTGCGCACCATCAACACACAATCCCGGACATTACGTAGTGTAAGGCCATAACCATGAATTTAAGGTATTTGAATTCGCGATTATGAACTTTCGCTATAATAAACATTTGGCTTTATAGTCTCGAGATATTGAAATTCGATATTTCAGTATTTAGAGATTATAAAGTGCTCCCATATAAATAAATATATATATATATATATATATATATATATATATTATATATGTATACACACACGCGCACACAAAATGTATGCAGATTAGTAAGGCTTTCATTTACTTATTTATTTTACTCAATTCCCATAATTGCATAACTACAACTTGTAGTAAAATGCTGTCATGTTAACAATAAACATGTATAATGTCACTTCTTTTGTAAAGGCTTGTTAACATCCAAATGTTGAAACTAGATTTTATCATGTTCTCATTCTACAGACATAATAACAAAGTCAGCTCAGTATCTACTCATAATGTGCTTAAATATATACTATTATTCCTTCTGCACTCACACACTGTACACAAAAAATAAGCAATAAGCAAAAACAGAATAGTTCGAACTTAATCCCCAGGATTCACAAAGCCTCCATGTAAGAGTTATAACTCTTACACGGAGGCTGCAGTTAAATGGAGTGATGTCAGCATGCTTTGCATATTCATGAGAGCATGCTGAATCACACCTAAGTCTAACACGGTCCGTGTAAGACATTAGGGGGCGTGTCCGTAGGCTGAGCCCTGCAAGCGGACACGCCCCCAGAAGTGTAAAAGTGCCCAAAGTAAACACCCACAACAGAGTCCATGGAAATGTGAATAAACACAACACAACACATGCCCCCATAGACTATGAACATAAAATATATATAAATGAACATGTTATATATTTTTTTAAATTGTAAAGATGTTTAACCGTGAGTGTGCTCGTTTGCGCGGGCGTGCCCGTAGCGCAGCTACAGTTAGCAGTCAGTGGGAAAGCATATAAGAACTAAATATGCAAAATAAGCCAGGAAGCAATAGCGTAGCGGTAGAGATGTTGGCTGAAGAGCAGGCATTCATGGTTCGACCCCCACAACACCAATTTTTTTTTTTTCAAAATAAGCAGGAAACAAGTCCCTGACAAATATGTACACATAAAACCACAATTTATGTAAAATGTAATGAAATAGCCCATTTATATTGAAGACATGTGAGGTAACAAAAGAAGAAAAAATGCCAGATGTGCTCATAGCTGAGCTACAGTTTAACAGAGTGAGTGCATGTGCCCGTAGATGAGCAGTGGTTTAACTGGCGCAAAATGAGTGCCCATAGCTGAGCAGTGGTCTAACATGCTAAATCTATGTGCCCCTAAATGAGCTGAGCGTAATATGCGTGCCAATAGCCAAATGAGGCTTAAAGCAGCGTACCCCGTTTGCGCAGAGCTGCGCACCACGCAAACAAGCTAACTGATGGGCAACGTTGAGCTAGCCGTATCAAAACTGCCTTTACACAGACACACCCCTCAGCATGTCTAGACAGTCATGAAAAATAAAAAGCAGTGGCCAGGTTCGAACCCAGGATACTATACACCATAGTCAAGGTATAGAACCACTAAGCCATGACAGCAGTACCTTTAAATGCAATAATAGCTAATATATAGGAATGAATACAAACTAGAGCATGACAATGCAGGTTTACTGAAGTTGATACAATTCCAAAATGGCCAATCACAGATATGTGCGGGGAAAAATGGACTATATAAGCCCCATAGGCAGGAATACACAGCATAAATGATTGTAGAACTGACCTGCAGGCAGAATGACAGGAGTAGGAGAGGGTAGTTGCTTTTGAGCACAGAGGTGGGGTGTTGAGGAGTCCAGGTACATGGTCTGGCTCCTAGTCCATAATCATGAGGCCCAACTCATGCAGGGCCAGGTCCTCTGGGGAGCATACATGGCCGAGGCGTGGGACCAGTTGGCTCATGATCTCACCAGTGCCACAGGGATTCCAAGGACTGGTGAGCAGATCCGTCACCACCATGCGGACCTGAAGAGATGCAAGCAGGACCAACTGAACCTTTGGATCCAGGAGGCCCGGCAAACACCCAACGCCCCACTACTGAGTAAGTAACATTTAATTATGTATGTGAGAAATTAAACTAGCTGATATTATGGAGATGTGTATTCCAATATTACTTCATTTATATTACAGCTGCAGGTGTCCGTTCTGCAAACCGCAGAGCCTATGGCGATAGGCTGGTGCGGTTGCGCCACCAGGCAGGTCAGTAATCCACTACCAGTAACTGTAAAGAAATATAAAAGTATGACAGTCAGCAAAAGAGTGCAGTGTAGTCAGTAAGGAATAAAATCTGCAAGTAACAGTGTGAAAGTGTATGCAAGTATTGCTTGATTACAAAAGTGTGTTTCAGCCTGTAAGTTTAACCTAAAAATGAAACTGTCTGACATATATTCTGAAATAAAAATGCCCTGCCTGTAAGAAAATAGTACACAACCTGCAGCAGGCTGAAAAGTATAGCTGCAGAAGATGATGAAATCACATGTGTGAAATATATCCCTGTGGAAATACTGAAACATGGCAGAAGTGAGACTGCTGGAAAGGATTGTAATAACTACTGGTAAAACATGTCAATAAAGCCTAGAAGTACCATCCTGAATAGTAAAATGAAAGCAAGTGAGAGAGTGTGAGAAAGTGTCATGAATCCAGCAATACAGTAGTAATAACCCCTGAATAAAGTATAGTGCAGTCAAGACAGAATGAAATGCATGTGAGATTCAAAACCAAACAGCAAAATCTGTTCAAAGTGTTGCTGCATCTGGAATGTGTATCCCAAAATCTGGATATGTTGCTCTCAGTCTGCAATATGCAGATAGGATGATTGTCTGACATACCAAACATCCACACTTGTCTACAGCTATATAAAGCAAATGTAGCAGGATGATGTAGCTGAACAAAGCTAGATATGAATGTGTATGAAGAACCATAAAATGTATATTGATGTTGCAGTAACAGTCCTATCACCAAGTTGAAATAGTTATCATATAGGAAACTGTAGTTAGAACAGTAGTGTGTATATAACTGTAGCTATTAGAAATATACAGCATATGTATTGTTATTCGAAGGTGTTAATATTACTTTCTTCACCCCACCCTATAACCACATATAACTCATTCCACGTGAAAATGGTATGTGTAATCACAATTAACACCCCTTGACATTTGTCCTGTTGGGTCATATATATTTGCATGTCTGTTGATGCATCTGCCCTGTTCATACATCCACACCTGATGGCCTGTTGCCATCAATTAACCCTGCATGTTGTTGGACTGTGTATTTCTGTTCAAATTATGCATGTGTTATGCACGCTGTTCAATGGTGTGAATATCTGGGTGTTTGGTTAATGGGAATACTAATGCATGCTGTTACAACTAATTGTGAATGATATTATATGTCACTAACCCAAACTGTCATGACATAATGCAAAACATAGGACGACAGGGAAGGCGGGTTCCAGCGGACCCACCTCTCCCACCTCAGCTGGCGAGTGCACTTGGCACTAGTGCCGAGTCTGGACCCTCCTCCGGTGGCCCTGTGCCACCTGCGGGTGGAAGCGCTGCAGGGGATGGGGCTCGCCCCCCCCTCTGCAAGTGTGGCCAGAGGAGAACCACCACTCACCCTCCGTAGCATCCGGACTGTGGTGCGTAGGGAGATTCGGGACTCTGTTCTCGAGCCCCTACGCCAGCTCGAGGCATGGGTGGCACAACTAACGGGCATGCCTGTTGCCCCGCCTACACAACCCCCAGCACAGCCCCGTCCTAGGCAGTGAAGGAACAGTGGCAACTGCCTATGGGTGGGGATATCAGTTCCACTGTTGCCATCTGTGGGCTCATGGGCTCTGGATATCCAAACCTCCTTCCCCGTCAATTGCGTAACCCCCCCACACATGTCATACACTGCCCCTGTATACGTCTTGTTTGTCTTGTCTGTTTACCTACCCAACCTACCCCCCCAGCTGTACCGACTTCCTTCACCTGACATACCACTCTCACCTGAAAAAAAAAAAAAAAAAGGGCACTCTGTACCCACAAAAAATTATGCCCCATACATAGCTGCCCATTCCGCACACATGTCTACTGGACATGGAACCTATCAATTACAATTGGCTGTACAACAAGTATTATTGTTGTCCTGACACCTCTCTCAGGGGTGGAAGGTTTCAAATGTCACACCAAATTACATACATATGCACAGCTGTTGCTGATGAAGAAATGGGCAGCTATGGGCCTTACCTACATCCCTCCTGCACATCCCAAGCTTGTTTCCCTACTGTCTTACCCTCTTTGTGACCCCTTTTTCACCACTTTCCTGTCTCCCCATTTTCTTTTCTTTCAAAGAAAATAGCGCAGGTGTGCGCAAGAGTAAGCACGTTTAAGCGGTTGTAAGCGGGTGTGCGCAGAGCTAACCGCCAGTGCGCATGCGTGAGCTCCGCGCAAACCAGCACTAACCCGGTTACAACTGCTTAAAAGTGCCTTAGTCACTTTGACAGGTCCTGTACTCAGCTCAAAAGCAAAATAAAATCCCACTGTGAGTCCCGAATCCAGGACCTTGGAAACAGTAGTCTGCATGACTTACCACTAAGTCATGACTCTTATACAAGAACATTGTGCTAAAATAAATGTATCATGTAATAGTAGGAATGAATGTAAAGGGAATATAGATGTGTAGTACACAAAGCATGCCATTTAGAATTACTATCAAAACTAGTGGATTTTCATAATAGTAGTGTGTGAACAGAAACAGCCATGCTAGTTGGAAGCTAGTAGGTAATAATGTCACTATAGCACCTTGCAAGCCACACACATACTCACAGCAGGATAAGCACTGCCCATACCCCACAACCTCTTACAGGAACACATCTGGACCAAGTAATAAAATATGTGGAGCAAAGGCCCAAAACCAGGGACACATTACAAATAATGTTACAACAAACGCAGACAGTTCAGAGAGTAACAGGGTCTGCACTTTGTGGGATGTTTGGAAGGGTATGCAGTTTGAAACTTGAATGTTTGTCACCATATTCTGACTTGAGCCCAGAGTGACTTGCCAGAAAAAGGTTTGCATGAGATATTGACCAAAATATGAGGCAGAAATGTGGACAACCTGCAAATATCTGTACACATGACAGGTCTGACACCACTATATTTGAATAGTTAAGAGCCTAGACATAGCAACAGTGAATGACTTACAGGGATGCCCCACAGACCCCATGTGAAATGTACAAACAGTAGGCAGAAAGGTGTAACACATGCAATGGTAACTATGGAGTCCTGAAAGTATTCATCACTTGCATGGCAGAAAAAGTGTAGTAATACATATGCTCATGCTAACCCACAGTCACATCTGCAGCATACCAGACATTTTAATGGGTGTACCCCACTGATATGTACCATTCCATGAGGCACATAACAGATGAACCTGAAAGTCTCTGGGGCCTGCTCAGCAGCATACTCAAATACCCTAATAGATGTCAAGGCCCACACCATGGCCAGACCACACTGCATGCTGTAACACCCTAGCAGATATAGAAAGTATTCCAAGGTGTGAATGTACATGGAAAATAGGAAAGCTACAACAGCACACTACAGTCAAGACACCTAGCAGGCATACAAGTAGTGACTGTAAAGGGCAACTATTGAAGCCTTAGCAACAAAGTGGAAGCAAAAGTGAAAGGAAAGCACACACACACACATTAACAGTAGTAGTAGTTGTAGGTGTCAGTGTACATACACAGTTAGTACAGGAAACTGGAGAAATGAATGGAGGAATGTTAATCTACAACACACCTGGAAATATGAGAGAGATACCAACCTTTACACTCACAGAACATTGTCCACAGCATAACAGCATGGTCCCTGCCCTTAAAATCTGAAAGGGCTACGCCTATCTCACATACCTTTTTATAGCACTGTTCTGAAATCACAGTGAGAACTGCAATCAGTACACAACTGGCTGCATGCAATTAGCAAATGCTGGCTAACAACTGGTGCAGAGGCCATCACATGGGCATATGCAGATACCTACAAAAGTATGCTGTACTCCCAGTCCACACATGCAATACTTTCATTGCACCCTGAGAAGGATGTGAGAGACAGACAGACAGAGAGAGAGAGAGAGACAGAGACAGAGACAGAGAAAATTGCAATTAAGCAGACATAAACAAATTGTTCAGCAACAGCCACCTGAAAGCTGACAACTGGGAAGTGGAGCAGCAGGACAGAGAACCAGATGGCAACACAAGCAGCTGTGACAAACACAGGTAATGTAAAGTAATACTATAAAGGTCTACATACTGTGAACCCTCCATATGTGTCATTGGTCTGTATCCATATGTATATGAAGATGTGTAAAGGGCAGGGGACATACAGCAACTATCAGTAAAGGCTGTACATACATTTGTATGTGAGAGCATCTATGTGCACATATCAATGTTGGTTGATTGTAGGTTGTAGTGCCATGTACAAAGTAGGTTTCACAGTTATGTATGTTTAGCAGTATGTTAGTGTGTGTATACAGTATGGTAGACAAACATGTTGATATACCTGTCTAACATATGGATACGTATGTATGTCAACATATGTATGTGTATATATATATATATATATATATATATATATATATATATATATATATGATATGCATATATGTATACATACATAGAGAGAGAGATGTAGGAATACATAGACAGATGTAGATAGAATATTGTACAAACATATCTATGTAATGCACACATACAGATATAGATATATGTAGATACATATACATAGACAGACTGATCTGACTATCTACAGGTATGACTGTATATGACGACCTGCAACACAGCCTGTCCCACCCCTCCCTGTCACTCACACCCCTGCTGTGTCCCCCCTCTCCACATCTATAGCAATATATGTACATCAATATATATATGTGTATATGTATACAGACATACATATATATATATATATATATATATATATATATATATATATATACATATAGATATATCTATATACATATATATATATATATATATATATATATATATATATATATAGAGAGAGAGAGAGAGAGATGTATATAAATTCTGAGTGAGGCACATGTGTACAGATGTATTGCAACAGGTGCCTGGTGACAAAGGCATGGAGTGAACACCAGTGTCAAAACCGGAGTACCATACCACATTCCAAATCACCTACACCAGTAACCACCAGATATGTGATTGGTTGCCCACCACTGCATGTGTCAGGGGTGAACAGGGTCATAAATGTGTACAATAGTGGCCCCAATGATATTCACAGTGGCACACTATCCCTGGAATACCTGCACATGGTATGTGTCAGCGGACATGGTGTGTCAGCTATGGACATGTATGTCGGTGTACCCCTCCACACCACATAATGGATGCCATGGTATGGACTTCACATGACAGCTACAGATATGGAGAAGGACACAGTGACATGTACAACACTGTGACAATGCACTCAAACACATTACCAATGCACAGTGACTGACAACACCACAGAGTACACATATACTACCCACATAGAGGTTACCACTCCCGGATTTACATATGTAAGTCACACCCATGACAGATGTCCAACAACCATAGTAACACCTCACACCATCCACAACCTAAATGTCTGCTGTGTGTCGTCCGTGCCACTGCAATAGAGTGCACATGTGGAGGTAAAAGTTCCTACCCACAGATAAGACATACCCTGCAATAAACCACACAGTGTTAAGAAGCAAGACTCCCCATGAGTACATGTCACACATACCCCTGCTGAATGTTAGTCAGATAGGTAATATGCCATATGAGTCACCCTGTGTAACTGTGTGACAGCAGCAGGTACCATCACACCACATGTGTCACAATGGTCAGGGTAGCAGAACAGTACGCTGCTGTAGTCCCAGGGGCAATAGCATATTGTATAGTATTGTATTGTAATGTAATGTATTGTGTTGTATTGTACTGGTATGTTGAGGTGCCTCCTTCGTGGAGTGGAACCACTGCTGCTGTGCGCCAGTGTACAGGTACATATCCTGTAGTCAGGCTAGTGTTACATAGCACTTCTATATGTGCGTATAGCTCCTGTCAGAGTTTATGTAGCATGCAACTGGGGATACCATCAGGTCCCATTCATGTTGTGTATTCTGCTGTCCTGAGGGTGGCTCTCACCTGGACATCTGTGATGACAGGGAGGTTACAGTCAGCTGGGATAACTATGTCTTATTTTGGGGGAGAGGGCGGGGTGACACCTCCACTGAACCTGTCTGCCATAATGTTGTCAATATCTGTGGTGTCAGTGAAATATGTGTTGTTGTGTACTAACTATGGGCATAGAGGATGGATCCTGACTAGGTTGCTAACATAACTGAAGAAGGCCTTCTGGTTATCTGTAGTGTCCCTCTTGATTTCCCTCTCAAAGTTGCCCATGATGTTTGTATGATGGAAAATAGATCCTTACTAGTACTGCTCAGACATGCCCTCCCTTTATGGAATTATGCTCTGTCTTGCAGTAGCTTCCATCTTCTGTAATACAATCTGTCTATGGCTGGGGTCCACCAGACAGGATGCTGTCCCTTTGTGGAGAGTGTCTTGGTCATATATGGGATTGCATGATCCATGCATTCTCGGAGATGTCTGTAGAAAGCAATTGTGTTGGGGTCAACATTGTGGGTTGTATCTGCCACTGGCCCAGTGGGCTGAAAGGATACCATGTCACTGTTACAAAGTGTAAAGTTTGTATCTGTAATGTTATGCACTATAGTCGTTTGTGCTGGTGGTGGAGGTGGGATATGTATATCCAGGGCAATCAGTGTGTGGTCAGCTCACAGTAGTTGATGATGTAGGCCATACAGTACCTAGATACAAACCCCCAGAGTGAGGAGGTGCTCTTGACCTGAATCAGTGTTCTGACTGCTGGGGTTTGGTAGTATGTCGTATGGAGTGTGCCAGGTACTGTTGCACAGTTGCTGGCTGAGCACTGATACCTGGCGATCTACATGTGTATCCACCAATAGACAGACAGATGCTACATATGTGAGATATGTTGTATCATAACAGTCGAGTAGCATGTGTAGTATGTGTGCCAAATTCTGCTGAAATATATTGCTGATATCAGGTTATTTTCTTTCTCAGGTACATGGCCCACCCGCGGAATCCCACCTACTCCACAGCTGAGGATGAGGAGATACACCAGAGCCTGGTGCGGGATTATGCAATACTCTTTTCCCGCACCAGCCAGAATCAGCAGGAGAGGGCTGCACTGTGGCAAGACCTTGTCCGTCGGGTAAATGACATAGGCACGCATAATAGGACATATGAGCAGGTACGACATCACTGCAGTGATTTAATCAGACATGTCCATCAGCGTGCGTCGGATATCCACAGGCAACAGGTTGCCACAGGTGGTGGGGTGGCTACATATCCCCCACTCACCAGACTGGAGGGACTACTCATGAGTGTAGTGGCTCCAGTCCGCCAGCAACAACAACAGCAGCAGACATGCATTATGATGGAGGCTGGAGCCACGCAGCAGCAAGACAGTGAACATGCAGGTAATATGCCATATGTATAGTTGACTGTTGTGTACACTCGTAGTTAATGCATGTGTGAGGTGTGTCCTTGGTTTGTAGCTGTCACCATAGTATTTAATGTGCAAGTGTGATATCCTCAATATTAGCAGCTGACCTGTGAAAAGCGACTGTTGTACTACTGACCTGTATCATACTCAGTAACAATGGCACAGTTGTGCCCACTGACATTAGTTTTTTCATGTCTGCAGGACCCTCTGGTATAACAGCAATGCAGCCTATCCATGCTGATGAGTGTGTAATAACAATTCCTGTAATAGTGTTGATAGTAATAGTACTATTTGGCTCACTTAGTAGTGCTCTTTGTATGCATGTAGGTGTGTCTGTGTCTGTGTGTTGATATCACACATACTGAGTACTGTACAATTGTGTGAAACTGTGTGCATGTGTGCATGTGTGCACCTGTGCACCTGTGCATGTGTGCACATGTGCACGTGTGCATGTGTGCATGTGTGCATGTGTGCATGTGTGCATGTGTGCACGTGTGCACGTGTGCATGTGTGCATGTGTGCACCTGTGCATGTGTGCATGTGTGCATGTGTGCATCACTGGTAATGTGTAGACATTGTAAACTGTGTTTCCTGTTTCCCTCCCACAGGTTCTGTTGCTGCTCTGGTGTCATGTAGCAGGGAACCTGAATCAGGTGCCGTGGGTACTGATAATGATGACATCTGTGTAATGGCACAGGAAAGTATGCCAGGGTCCGCCATTGGTCAGCCGATTGACAGTACACAGCTGTCGACCCCATCAATGCGCACAGCTATCCTGCCAATACACCCTTTGTCACCAATGTCCCTAGGTGATGGACAGCATACAGTGGGCATTGACCAGGGTAATGTGGTATCTGTGGCACATGCATCCCCACACAGCAGCCATGGGCATGGCCCAGAGATGGTACCACACAGACAGATGTCCAGGGGTTCTCGTGGGAGCATCCGTGGGCGTACTGCCCCTGTCAGACATGCCCACAGAGGTCTTACAACCTCAGCTATGTTTCGGGCTGTCATGCAGGCACAGTCACGTATGGAATGGTACACCAGACAGGGTCTGAGGGAGCTGACAGCATGTCACACAGCCATGACTGACAGTATGCGTGACATTGCGGCTGCCATCCGTGATTTCACCGATGTCATAGACAGACGTTGTGGGGACATATTAGACTGGTTCCACAACTACATGTCCATGAGCCAGGGCGATGGTGGGCGGTTGAGGCGTCGACGTGGCCATATGCCAGCAACAGCATCAGATGGCAGTCGTCGTGGATGACAACAGGGCTGCGGCCACCCCCATAGTGCCAGCAGCAGCCCCAGAAATGCTGGGTCTGTGCTGTCATCAGACCGCCCCAGGAGACCACGTGCACATGGCTCTGGCCGGGCCCGACAGGGATCTGTGTCCAGTCAACGAACACCTGCTTCTGATGACAGTACCCAGTCTGGGTTGGTACTGGATACAGTCCGTAGCACCCCTGCAAGGCACAGGTACCATGTCCATGGCCAGAGACACTGATCTGTATGACCTGGCAGGTACAGTCTGTGGCTGTCCACAAACACCAGTATATGGCAGCCATGAGGTGGAACTGTCTGCATCCATACACACATGCGAATTGACAACACCTAGGGCTACCGCATACATGCACACACTGCATCAACATTGCCCCACCTTCTACTGCTGTCCCTCACCAACACACATACACATACATGTCAATTGGTGGTATCGGTGGCTGACTCAGGCATACCAAGTTCACACCCTGTGCATATGATGAAACTGTGCCACCTCCTGCAATCTGTAACAACTGTGCAGGTACAGGTTAACATGTTGCTGATGCACAGGGTGACCACATAGATGTGTAGTAATAGTATCATGTTGTTAACAGTACTGTGTGCTGAATTAATTGTGGGTATATCACAGCATGCCTGATGCAGTAAGTGTGTGATTGTCATGTCCTGTTGTCTACACCCATGGTAAGTACCATAGTGTATCATCTGCACATGTTGGCATACTGGTGGTAATGATGTCAACAGAAGGCTACATACATAGGTAGCACACGGGATAAGGTAATGAATGTAGTAATACGCAATGATGGACATGTAAATTGCAAGTGGCATGTTGCCCACACTGGACTCTGCAATACAGATATTTGAGGATGTTGATATGTGTGCAGTACTACACGACTGGTACAGGACACACAGGAGCACCCTAGCACTGCATGCTCACATCTCATACCATGCTAGACAGCCCCAACACACAAAACTAACTGTCACAGGAGGGAGAGTCCCCATATGTGTCAGGGATACTGTGGTGGCAGGCCAGGTAGCATACATCCTACTAAGTATGGAACCACTGAGTGAAGGCTCAGTGTCTATTCGACATGTGTATTACTGCAGGTATGAGCACATGGGTTTCCATCCAGTTATTGTACATCCTGACAGTACATGGTCTGTACACTTGTGTGCACTGAGACTGGACCCTAGCCATCTGACCCGTGTATTTCCATGTACATGTGCATAGCGCCTGCATATTTGCAGTGTTACCTACTGGAACTGGTACAGCTTATTTGTTGTACAATGGACTACATGCAGCCCTGTTTACTGTAGCTTTGTTTGCATGCATGTTTGCTTGCAATTACCCTGGAATACTGATCACACCTGCAATGCATAGTTATAGAGCTTCTGTGGACTCCTAGTGCCATCTGCATAGCTTACTATATGTATGTCCATGTCTCACTTGACAGGATGTCACTGTTTGTCCTGTTCACATGTACATTGCCTGTGACACAGTGCATATGACTTACCTGGCATGTGTCCACGTGAGCAGTCATATATGCTACTGCTAACTAATCACAGGCACTACACCTTCACATATTCATCTTCTGTTGAACTACCTGCTTCGCTAGGGATGGCCTGCACCTGTCACCCCTGGGCTTTCAGATATTGGCAAAGGCTCTTGCTACCCCCATAGTGCCTATGTTAGGCAAGGCTCAAATGACAAACCCACCTTCATAGGTATCACAAGGGATAAGAAACTAAGAGTAATGCTACCCAACGCCAGAAGTCTAAACCTCCGGATGCATGCACCCAAAACACTCCCTGGCATGGAGAACATCGATATCTGTGCAGTAACAGATGCCTGGTTCAGGGCTACTGAGAGCACACCAGCACTACCAGGTTTAACCTGGTTGATTTCTTTGAAACAGTCACCAAGGCCATTGACGAGGGGAAGGTGGTTGACGCAGCCTACCTGGACCTCGCAAAAGCCTTCACAACAATACCCCACTTGGGCATTCTAGAGAAGCTCACCAGCTTAAATATAAGCCCCTATGTCACTAGATGGATTGCACAGTGGCTCAAGGACAGAACCCACATGGTTAGAATTGCTGGAGCCATGCCAGACTCCAAACCAGTTACGAGTTGTGTCCCACAAGGCTCAGTCCTGGGATCTCTCTTGTTTGGTATATATTTATTGAAGGTACAGGCCAACACGGACGGACTGTGGCTGACCAAATATGCAGATGACTGCGAACTGGCCACCATAATCGACTCTCCAGCCGACACAAGCATCTTCCAAAGGGGCATCATAGAAACAGACAACTTGTGCCAGAGCCATGGCCTTCAGCTGAACAGTGTTTAGAAAGGGGAATGTGCATCCTGTAGTCTGTTCACCTAGTTGCCAAAAGGGACATTTTCCTCACACTCACTAACCCCCCTCAGCCAAAAACACACACTTGCTTATTGCAGGATTCAAACCCCTATCTAACTATGTTATGACACTCGAGACAGACACATTAGCAGAGTGTGCTATTCGCATTAGTGGGAGGTTTCCCTTCTCTTGCTGTACTTATAGGGTGCTGACATCATCAGTGTTTAGAAAGGGAAATGTGCATCCTGTAGTCTGTTCTCCTAGTTGCGAAAAGGGACATTTCCTTCACACACACACACTAACCCCCTCAGCCAAACACACACACTTGCCATTTGCAGGATTCAAACCCCTACCTAACTACGTTATGACACTTGAGAAGGACACGTTAGCAGAGAGCGCTATTCGCATCACTGGGAGGTTTCCCTTCTCCTGCTATACTTATAGAGTGCTGACATCATCGGTGTTTAGAAAGGGGAATGTGCATCCTGTAGTCTGTTCTCCTAGTTGCCAAAAGGGACATTTCCCTCACACACTAACCCCCCTCAGACAAACACACACACTTGCCATTTGCAGGATTCAAACCCCTACCTAACTATATTATGACACTTGAGACGGATGCATTAGCAGAGCACACTATTCGCATTACATGGAGGTTTTCTTTCTCCTGCTATACTTATAGAGTGCTGACATCATCGGTGTTTAGAAAGGGGAATGTGCATCCTGTAGTCTGTTCTCCTAGTTGCCAAAAGGGACAATTGCACACACACTAACCCCCCTCAGACAAACACACACACTTGCCATTTGCAGGATTCAAACCCCTACCTAACTATGTTATGACACCTGAGACGGACGCATTAGCGGAGTGCGCTATTTGCATTACTGGGAGGTTTTTCTTCTCCTGCTGTACGTATAGAGTGCTGACATCATCGGTGTTTAGAAAGGGGAATGTGCATCCTGTAGTGTGTTTTCCCAGTTGCCAAAAGGGACATTTCTCTCCCACAGACTTACACACACACCAACCCCACTCACTCACACACACACACTGAGCATTTGCAAAATTCAAACTCCTACCTAACTATGTTATGACACTTGTGACGGACGCATTAGCGGAGCGTGCTATTCTCATTACTGGAAAGTTTCTTTTCTCCTGCTGTACTTATAGGATGCTAACATCATCGGTGTTTAGAAAGGGGAATATGCATCCTGTGGGGAGGCAGACACCAAGCACACTCTGGCTAAGCTGTCATTCCCTAGGGCAAACAGCCTAGTGTTGACCTCTACACCCATATGTTTAATTGTCAAATGCACATTATTTGTTGCTGATAGACTGTTTGCACATCTTTATTGCCATAGCATTCCCTGTTTGTATGAACAACTTGTGCATCTGTGGAAGATGTTTGCATATGGGAGGGATCCACTATATCACGTATGTCTCTGTAGTCATTTAACTGTGTGCACTGGGCAGACTGCTGTAATGTGGTTGGTTCCTGGAATAACATGTAAAAATACCAGATATGTGTGTCCAACTGCTAAACTGAGATTTGGCCTAAGTGTGTGAGCATGCCCAGTTCAGCCTTCCCATGGCATGTTGCCTGACATATGTCCCATTTATCAAAGTGTGTGAGCATGCCCAGTGTGAGCATTCCATATGTTGGACTCTGCAGCCCACCACATTTGTGGATGAGTGTGAACTTCAACAAATATCACCCGTTTATGGTTGTGTGTTGTGTGTCATGTTGTGTAGTTACTGTACAACTGCTTTGTGTGTGAACACAACAGGATTATACTGTGCCTGCAGTGTTTGCATGGGATACTTTGCATACAGTTGTCAACATCCTTTCACACTGACCTAACACTGTAGTACTGTATAGTGTACTGGTAGTACTTTGACTGTGGTGGACAGTATCCTGGGCTTTAGTGCTATCACTGCTTTACATTTCGATAGTGAGCACAACAGCCTGGTTAGGGGCCAGTTGTGTACATCTGACCATGTTGCATTCTGTTCAGATATGAACTACTTAAACCAGGCTTGTCCAACATTGGTAGTGTATTCCACAACATAGGTGTATATTTGCAAACACTAGCGATGTGCCCTAGTCCATGTCTAATGCTAGTTGGAGAGTGTGTTTGTCCTTCAACACACATTGTAAGTGTAGTTTGCCATGACATATGTAATGGTTAGTATACTGTGCCTCTGTCTACCTGTGACATGACAGTGATACCCAGGATAAAGCTACCATCTCCCATCCACTCATCAAGATTCCTATTGAGGAAGATTGATAAGTGACTCTATGGGTAGCCTGTACTGGGGGTTCACTCATGGGTGGGGGTGGCTTCTGTGTTATGGATCATGCAGTACAGCTTGTCCTATGTAAGTCAGTGCTGGGGTTCAGGTCTCTCATGTGCATAGCTCACTGCCATTCAGATTGTACAAGGTGCAGCATGTTTATTGATACCAGCAACACAGGCAACACATGGCATCTGTGCAAGCTCTTTGATACTCCTGGTGAGGTACTGTTGGGGACTTTACGGTTGATGGAGGTGTCTGCTGAGGTACATCCCACAGGGGCTATTGTAGTCAATTGTACCGCTGATGAAGGATGACTGCAGAGCCACAATGACCTCCGCTTATCTAGATCTGACAACCTTCATGATTAGGTGAGTATATGGTATGTTTCTGTAAACACTACAGCACATGTTTGTCCAATGCAGGATATCTATCACCTTGTGTCCCCAGGTCTCTCATTACATGTTAACTACATAATGGGTTAACACCTATGTGGTAATTGGTGGGCACTTACTGTATATCCACGGGGTTGACTATACACTTTTCTGCAATTAGCTTGCTGACATGGCTATGGCACCAGTTGTCTGTTTCTATGTGGCCCTTTTGTGGGATGCTTGTGTCAGCTGGTGGATCATATGTGGTGAGCAGTTTGTAGTCCTCTGCAAACATGTTTGGACACAGTCCTTCCATGTTTGCCTGTACCTATGGGACATATATACCAGACGAGGGAGATCCCAGGACCAAGCCTTGTGGGATGCCAGTTATATCTGGTTTGTAGTCTGACATGGCTGCAGCATGTCTGACCATGTCTGTTCTGTCCTTGGTCTGGTTTGCAACCCCTCTACTGACATAGCGGTTTATATTTGAGCTGGTGAGCTTATCTATAATGAACACGTAGGGTATTGTATAGAAGCCTTTGCAAGGTCCAGCTACGCTGTGTGGACCACATTGCCCTCATCAATGACCTTAATGACTGTTTCAATTGAGTCAAACATGTTTAGGGGCAGGATCTGCACTTAAGAAAGCCACACTGGGTAGGGTCCGGTGTCAGTAGGTCCCCAATATCTTTATGTCTGTGGTACATGCTGATCCTTTCCATAGCTGTGCAGACCGAGCTTCTCAGGATTCTGGGGTAGTAGTTTTCAGTATCCATTCAGGCAACACCTTTGTTGAGAAGGACCACTGTTGTTGTACACTGCTCTTTGGGTACATATTCTGTGGTAAGGCTGACATTGAGCAGTAGTGTGATTTGGCATTCCATTCATCTTGGAGTCCATGTTGCACTAAGCCCAGGACACCATCTCATACCATTGCTGCTGTGTGTTTTGCTTTGTAGATGCTGCCTGTTACCTCAGCATCTGCAATGTCAGGGGGCCAGCAGTCTGCTGGGATAGATATTCTGCATTCTGTGGGGGAGGGGGGGTTTGCACTGCACCTGTCAGGATGTATGTTGGCAATATGTGTGTGTGTTTGTGATATTTGTGTGATTCAGAGCATATATGTGAATTCCCAACATGGTTCCTACCATCAGTTGTGAAAGCCTTGGGATTATCCTTAGTGTCCTGTACAATTTGTATCTTCATAGGTTCATACTAGGCTATCCACCCTAGGGCATTTGTTAGCCTAGCCAGAGTGTGCGTGGCTTTTGCCACCCCTTGCTATGTGAATATTATGGCCATTTATGATTTGCTTTGCTGTGCCTCTGTCTGGACATGACACAGTGAAGACCCCAGTGTAACTCTACAATCATCCATCCACTTGGCAAGATTCCTGTTGAAGAGTGTCAGTGAGGGGCTCTGCCTAACATGGAGTGGGATTCTGGTCCAGGGTGTGGGGAGCCTCTGGATTATGTATCTGTCCCACCAGCACATCCTATTTCATTATTTGTTGAGGTTGACATTTCTCACTCTCACAGCTCCGATGGATTTGAGTTTTCTGGGGTGGAGCATGTCCATTACTCCTGTGTTGGGCATGGCCTTCTACAACAGGCATGCAATGCCTCTGTGTAGGCAGTATGTGACTGCATTCAGATGGGGTGTCTACAGCCAGGCAGCATATGACATATATTTGAGACCCTTTATCCTCTTGGTGAGGTACCTTTGAGGTCTTTCTAACTGCTGCAGGTGTCAGGTAAGGTATATCCCATATGAGGCATTGTACTAGATTATGGGTGTGATAAGAGAACAGTATAGGGGCACAATGACCTCTGTTGACGTAGATGTGAATCCTTTCCTGATACGGTGTCAAATGTAGACAGTCTTCCTAGCCACATTGGCAATGTGGGTGTCACATAACAGGTTACTGTCCACTTGTGTCCCTAGGTCCCTGGTTACTCCTTCCATACATAATGGTTTACCACCTATGTGGTAATTTGTGGTACCTTGTTTGGTATTTGGTGGGACATTTGTACTGTCCAGTGTCTTCAGGACAGCTGGGTGGGGTTCCTGTGTGTGAGAGTGTGGTCTGTAGCATGCTACAGACTGTACAGCAGTCTTGCCTACAGTTAGTTGCACATGGGTGGACTCCAATGCCTTGTGCATTGTCAGTTACCTGGACGTATGGGTGTCTGTGCTGAATATGGATACTCACCCTCCTTTTATGTTTTGTTCCAGGTTTTGGGGCCATGACACATGATATGTGGTATAACCTGGTAGTGCTGGTGTGCTGTCAGGAGGCTTGCAGCAGGTTTCTGTCACTGCACAGACATCAATGTTCTCCATACTGGGGATGGCCTTGGGAGCATGCATATTGGGGTTTACACATCTGGCATTGGTCAGCATTACCCTTATGTTTCTTTCCACTTATGTTTTCTAGGGTGGTGGGTCAGTCTTTTCAGCCTTGCCTACAAAAGGCTCTATGGAGGTGGCAAAGGCCTTATCCAATATCCAGACGCCCAGGGGTAACAGGTGCAAGCCATCCCAAGAACAGCTGCGTGGCTTGTCAAGCATGACATCCCAAGCAGACAGACATTGGATCCCCTTGGAATGACACCAGTAAGTGTGCCACTTGCTATGACTGATCATTCCGTGTTTGTACTGTGGCATTATTCTTGGTAAGGGTAGGATGCTGCAAACGGTGAGTGTCATACCGGCCTGGACTACATAATCAGAGAGCTCATCTATGTCTCTTTTCATGTAGTCTAGGGAGGTACATCTCAGGTCATTCACACCAGCATGGACTATGACTGCATCATATTTCTACTTGCTTTGGAGTGACCTGCATACTTCTGTTATGTGGCGTTGTGGCAGCCTACAGGCAGCTTACTGTACCCTTTCCCTTGTTCAGTCTGGTGTGCGGGACAGCAGTGTGTCTGACTATGGAGTCACCTATTACAACTGTATCAGGCATGTTGTTTCTCCTTCTGGCCTGTGACTGTTTGGCACACCAGCTTTGTGTACTATGTGTTGCATGTGCTATGTTTGGAGGTTGTTTGATTGGGTATCTGCTTTAGAGGCCTCTGTTGGTGTGCTGTGTTTGTAATTTGTGCCTCTGGGAATGTTTTTCTGTGTTTATGTGTTTGGTTTGCAGTTGTGATAGGTCTATGTGGGACTGTGTTTGTGGTGTGTGTGGTTACCTTCTCCTCCTGACTAGTTTTGGGAGTACTGAGTTGAGGGAGCTCAGCCTCCAGTTTGGATAGATGGTTGCATCTCTCACATATATTTGTATTTCTTGGGTGGAGTTGGGGTTGTCTGTGTACTTGGGGCAGGTGTAACATTGCCTCAGGATTCACAGATTCCACTTGTTGTGGCTGGCCTTAGTGGATTGTATGTGTGGACAGATTTTATTGCCATACTACTGATCAGTGATTACTTCATTGTTTATGTTTGCTCTATCATGTAGTAGCTTCCTCATTCTCTTGCATGGTTTGGTTATGGCTGGTGTCCACCATGCCAGATTCCTGCGTGTATGGCATTGTGTCTTGTTTTAATTTAGGATTGCATAATCCAAGCATTCCTGGCAGTGTTCTTGGAATGGCTGTATTACAGGTTCTGAGGTGTGGCCCATATTTTGCACCTGCACAGGACCTTTAGACCTGCAGTACCCATGTTGCTGATTATCACATCCAGTATGCTTACCCCTCTTATGGGAGTGGTACGTTGTTCCTGGGCCTTTTGGTTTATGGATTCTATGAACTTTTGTCCTACACTGTTGGAGCTAGTATAATGCTCCCAGTCTATGTCTGGGTATTTTCAGTCACCCAATATAATGTGGTTTGGAGGACTTGATATATTCATGTATTCCAGCATAGGCCAGGTGCAGTTCCTGGTGTTTGGACAGTAGTCTGTAGCAGGCTATAAACTGGGGGGCAGTTTTAGCCACTGTTACTTGACCATGGCTAGTCCATGCTGCTTTTTGTTGTGGTACCAACATGGGGTGTGGTTATCCTTGACAATTCTTGCTAGTCACCCTCCTTTTGTAGCTTGTTCCATGTTTTGAGGCTGTACAGCACAGTATGAGGTGTAACCTGGTAGTGTTAGGGTGCTGTTGTGAGCCTTGACTCAGTTTTCTGTTACAGCGCAGATATCAACATTCTCCATACTGGGTGAGTTTAGACTGCATGCATCTTGCTGTTTCGACTTATCCCTTATCTTATTCTTATCCCTTCTGATACCTATGGAGATAGGTTTGTGTTTTGAGCCTTACCTATTCAGGGCACACTGTGGGTAACAACAGCCTTTGCCAGTATCCATATGGCCTGCACTGATAGGTGCATGCCAGTCCTAGCAGGTGGTGCATCATGTCATGCTCAGCATGTCATCCCAGACTGGCACACATTGGATCCCCTTTGACTAACTGCGATACTTCAGTCAATTATTGCACTTGATCATCTCATTGTCATGTTGTGGCATGATGCTTGGTGAGGGTAGGATGTTAGTCAGGGTCTTCAGGTGTGCATATAGTACATGGTGTTACATTACTTAGCACATAGCATTCATGCCTCAGGTGGTGCTGCAGGGCTGCTTCTGTCAGATGCGCATATTACACTTCCCTGTACATGTTTGAGAGCAGGTTGTGTCATGTTAGGCATCCCTGTTACTATATGAGTGAGTCAGAGAGGGGTATCATTCCCAGGGTTCCTACTGAGCTAGTGTATGTGCTATGCGTTGCCTCTTTGCCAAGGTCAGGGCATACTGGGCACGCCTCCTTCTGCCTACTGGGGCAGGCTCAGGTTGTTCCTCCTCTGAGTCATGCTCTGCCTGTGATGGCCTTGGCAATGGTGGGGGGCTGTTTGGCTCGGCCCTATGCTGGTCCTGCTGCAGCTGTTTTCGCAAGATCATATTATGTAGCATAGCACATACCATGACAATTTGGGTACATGTAGTTGGTGTGTACTGCAAGGCTCCACCAGATGTGTCCAGACACCTGAACCGTGACTTGAGCAGCCCAAACACACGCTCTATTACATTACGTGTTTGTGCGTGTGCCTCATTATGGCATTCCTGTTCAGGTGTGTGTGCGTTTCTGATGGGTGTCATTAGCCACGGCTCCAGTGCATAACCTGCATCCCCCACTAGGTGTCCGTGCGGGATGTCCCCATTGGCAAATGTCTGGTACAGCTGCGTCAAATGCCAGATGTGGGAATCATGGTAGCTCCCAGGACAGCCAGCACACACATTCATTATTATGCCCTGGGCATCACACACGACCTGGCAGTTGATGGAGGGGAAGCCCTTGCGGTTGATGTATGCCCTACCCCGCTCACCGGCTGGTGCTTTGATGCGTATGTGCGTGCAGTCTATTGCACTCACTACCTCAGGGTATTCCACTATTTGCTGGAAGAGATGCATATTGCTGGCCAATACCTCACGGGCATTGGAGAAATATACATGATCACCGACATGTGCTGACATGGCATCCAGGAACTGGTGCAGTACCCTGGAGGCTGATGCCTTTGATATCCCCATCATATCACCAGTTGGTCTCTGGAAGGTACCTGTTGCTAGTATTCTTAGGCCAACACATACCTTGGTTTCCATTGGGATGGGTTCCCCTCTGTTGGTTCTGTGTGTGAGGCGTGGCCTGCACAGCTCCACTATTTGCTGCAGGAGGTCTCTGTCCACTCTATAGCGCACTACTATCTCCAGCTCATGTAACCCATGGTAGGTGACCCTGGGCCTGTACACTCTTCTCCGTCTCCTCACTGTGGGTTGTCTGGCACCATCTGCATTGTCACCACCCTCAGCAAGTCGCCTATGTCTCATTATGACAGCTATGGCAGCCCCTAACATTTCTGCTCTGAGTTCAGCTTTTTCAGTTTTCACTTCTGATAACTTAACTCCTGTCTTGCAGTGTCTCTTGAGAGAAACATCCTGCACTGCTGTTTGCAGAGTTTTAAGTGCTGGGCTGGGCTACTATTCTGCCTGTGTAATTGCCTGCATCTAATTGTTTTCACCT
Source organism: Protopterus annectens (assembly GCF_019279795.1). Classification (NCBI taxonomy): domain Eukaryota; kingdom Metazoa; phylum Chordata; order Ceratodontiformes; family Protopteridae; genus Protopterus; species Protopterus annectens. Next base: position 893,180,811 of record NC_056748.1, read on the forward strand.
GCTAGCTCCAGCAGTATTCCCTGCTAGCTTCCTACTAAATCTGTTGCTTCCTTTTTCCTCTCTGTTTCCTCAGGGAGGAGCCATGTGTAAACCAGCAGAAACACGCTCACAGTGGCTTACACGCGCGCACACATACTTACATGGTTCAGAATCTGCTTATTCGGATTAAAACGCGTGCACGCCCGTGCAAACAGTGTTAAATATCTCCCAACACGCTCCCACATGCTCAGTCTGCCTTACACGCGCGCACATTGCCTTACTCGCGCTTCATGGCACGCACACGTGCGCATACACACCCAGCAAGAACCTTTGGTGTAGGCAACAGTGTACACCTTCCATTTCTTGACTTTCTCATGCTTATTTAGTGGCACACCTCTTTCCATGATATCTGTCTGACATCTGTTATGTAACTCTGACCTCCAATGAACTGCATTTATTTCTACCATTCCCCCCTGTGATGTCACCTATCTCCTACTCTGTTCCTCCCCCTTCTGTAACTCTTACACTACTCAGACTGTGCTCATTTGCTATGTGACAGTGAAATTCAGTATCCTAACACTCATTTGCATCAGATTGCCTACTAATGCTTAGTTACATGTCTTAGACTCAGCTTCCCCCCTTAGCAACCACTACACGGTAGCCATGTTGGTTTTGGTCTGCTGGTCCCTGCATTGACATTCCATGTATTACATAAAACCCACATTTGTGGGTTTAAAACCTTCGTTTTTATGTTTTATACAGTGCAGCCCGTTTGCGCGGGGCTGCGCTGGGTTTAAACATCGGCAATCACCGAAAAAAAAAATTATATTTTTAATATATTTGCATCAGGTTACTTTGCCAATGGCCACATATTTGGCCATTGGCATGCTGCCTGACACATATGCACCCTTTATTTGGAGTTGACATGGCTCCATTGCAGTTTTTGCAGAAACGTACTCAGTTGTCAACTGAGTACATTTCTGCAGCTAAAACGGCTCTTACATGGGCTGTTCTGGGCTTCCTGGATCGCTAATCATCCTCATTTGCATGATATTCGGCTGCAAGTGAGGTGATTAGCTTATCCACGCCCACTCCGTGTAAGAGCCGTTTTAGCTTGTCTCTTACACGGACTTTGGGCTGTTCCTGGATCGCGAAGGCTGCATGGAGTCTTACACTACTCTTAGACTCCGTGCAAGCCTTCGTGAATCCTGTGTTTTGACGTACTTCTAACAAGTAACAGGGAATATGAACACGTCTGTGTAGTAGTTTGCAAAACAATGTTAGAAGCAAACTATACACTATTTAAAGCAAGTATTAGTTTTTCTAGTTTGAACGGTGTGTCAATATTCTAAAGCAACTAAAATAGTTTGCATTAAGAAAAATATGTTAATTCATTATAAGATATGTTTCTATCCTCCATAACACCTACAGAGTTCAGGTTTGTTTATGGTATAATGCTGTCTGTTAAGCAATGTGATAAGTACAGTTTAAAAAAGAAAGAATTAATTTGCCACGTTTCCTTAAACAAATGATAACATTCAAACTAAAAGACATTTGCAACTGCATCGGTAGAGATACACCTCTTGGTTGGTAAAGATACGGTGAGACAATAAATGTATTAATACAACTCAGGAACAGTGTAGTGCTGCTTCCCAACTCAGTACTTAACAATGGTTTTAGGTAAACAGGCACAGACTGTGAAAACTCCGCTCATGTACCAAACACTGGTGTAGAACCACAAAGTTGGTGTATGCTGCAGGTTCTCCTTTATAAATCCCTGAGTACACTTCCCCAGTTTGTTAGCAGGTGGGACTGAGTGTGTGCGTGTGTTGGCTTCCCCTTTTGGACACAGTCACATTTAATAATTTTTGCTTCTGCACTGACATCGGCATCCCAAATGCTATAGTAGAAATAATACAGCAAGTATAGACAGTCCTGAGGTATTTTCTGCGCACTTTTGTATTTAAAAGTCATGTTAGAGTGTGACTTACAGAGGAGTCCTCCTTAAAGGAAAACAGGTATTCTGCTTTAAAAGTGTGGGGGGGGGGTGCTCCACCCCCCTCGCTCTATGGTTCTGGCGCCTATGAAGTTAGTAATGAAACTTAGGTTGTATCATTGTTTAAAGATAAAATTGTGCTCATCTAGGTAAATAAATATTTGAAATACAATAATGAAAGCAATGATTTTATTGTACAACAGTTAGCACTTCTGTGCTGTGTAGCAGTTCATCAGAAAAAAATAAGGCCTCTACAGATAAATGTTTGTTCTTGTTTGTCTTATTACAAGTGTTGATAATTTTGTAAGCTGTTTGCAAGTGCTGCTACTTTCTTTTTGCCTCTGTGTCTTTTAGGTATTAGCTCCCATTCCAGGTGACCATGAGATGATTTATTCCCAGGGAAAAAGTCTGCTCCCAGTCTCTATCCCTTTGGGGTGAGAGTGAACTGAGGGTAACTATCATCCAAGCAGAACTGAGAGTAGTTTTGCCCTGTATCACCTTGCTATTTTGGCCCACCAGTGTGTATTAGGGAAAACCTTGTCCCAGCAGTCTGAGACTCTGGCTTCAACCTTTCTCCTTCAGATAAGGACCCCCTGCATTTATGAAAGGAATGTAACTGTCCCACATCATAAAACTATACAGTAACATTGCCCCCATAGCCTTGCCTCACTCTCCAAAGTAGGACTGAGGGTCATTTTTGGATAGCCTGTCTCTCCCTCTGGTAGCTGATATATGCACCCGTAGTGCAACAGGGGCCTGTAGTATCTGCACTTCCTTATTTTCACTGTGTAATCTACTGTAAATGCCGTGGTAATGTCAAATACACTGGATGTATACATGCAGTAGCATGGTGATTAGATTGCACCTCCCATCAAGGAATGGTAAACTGACATAATTTGTTCATTTCCACCATTGCCCACCCAGCTATTCCAGTGCCAGAACCACTATTTAGCTTGCCTGGGTCATACTAAGATCTTTATCTCTATATGTCACATAGCTGAGACTTTTGCTCCTTCTTAAATATTGTCTGTGTTTTTTTAGAAAAGGCACATATACCCAAAGATGTATTTGGGCTGCTAGGGTTAAAACATTCCACTGCTGCTGACTGTGAATAATTTAAATTAACTTATCTTTTAAAATATTCTGGACTATATTTAAACATCTGGGTAAATGTTTTACCAAAATAACACACTGATCTCTCCATTTTCCATTGTATACGATGTTCCTTATCAACATTTCACATTATTTTTTGTTTCTCCTTATATTCAAGAATGAAACACTTATAACAATATGAAATACAAAGATTTATTTATTTAACATTTATTGACTGGGAAAGAGCCTATTTTTAGTGGAGGCCTTGGGAAAAAAAATGCTCCAGATACATGTCTTTAGACTGTGGGACTAAACTGAAGTACCTTGAGGAAACCCATGCAAATGCAGGGAGAACATGCAAACTCTACACAGAGGACACCCTAGCTGAGAATCGAACCGAAGACCCTCTTGCTGTGAGGCAACAATGTTAACCTCTGCACCACTGCTGTCACTTCTGATAGCATTGGTCCTGATTCCAAAAGACTTGTTCTCAGTGTGTGACCACTCACACTGAGAGCAGATTCAGAGTAGGTGTTTTGGAATATGGACCCCTTATTAAGTCAGTTTATGATAGGCCTTATACCCAAGTAAGTCACTTACACTCTGAGCAAGTCTTTCAGAATCAGGGCAGATTTACTCTGAGAACAAGTCTTTTGGAATCTGTCCCTATGTTTTTGTTTATACATTTAATAATAGGCATGAATTCATTTATAATATAATGCAAGCAGGGTGCTCTGTGTTGACACCAGCCTTTGCATTGTTGAATAGTTTTGTGGCTTTTCATTAGATTTGTGTAAAATTGTACATTAGCAATATCATCTGGGTCCACATATTTTTTCAATCAGATATTTGTTTTTTGAAAGTATACTGGCATATTCCTGTTAACTATAGTGGGTTTTAGTTATTTTTCCCTACAATATCTAATCAGTTTATTAGTATTTCTAGAAAATGTTATGTAAAGATAAGGCAACTATTTAAGCAGATACATTTTCTTAAATGTTTTCTAATTTAAAATTTTCAGAATATTTTTTAAATACAATCAGTAAGTAAGTGAAGAATTTGGAACTTTTTTGTTTGAAGAATATTGGGCCCGATTCCAAAAGACTTACACTCAGTGTAAGTGACCCCTTACACTTAGTGCAGGTCTTTTAGAACTATGGGCCTCAGTGTAAGTCTGTTTATAGCTAGACTTTACACCAAACTAAGTCACTTACACTGAGAGCAAGCCATTTGAAATCAGGGCAGACTTCCCTTTTGGAATCTGGCCCATTGTGTTTATCTGTGCTTACAGTCTTAGAAGTTGATTTTCTTATAATAATAAATGCTATTTTGGGGAGCAAATAATTTTTAACTTATTTACTGGATTCTGTCTACAGGATTCAAAATTGCACTACTCATAAACTCATACAAATATGCAACATTCTATATATTTATGGGTCTATATTAGATGAACAAAAGTTCATCTTAGTGAACGCTCACATGAGCGAATATTGCAGAACTCAAAACCACAATTGTGAGATTGCGGTACAGTGAGGATGGGAATATTTGCCCTTTCCTCACTGTAGTGCGATCTCGGAGTTGCAATATATATTTAGTGGGGGTGTGGGGGGCACAGCCTCCCCACAATTGCAGTTTCGAGTACCTGGATATTCGCTCATGTGAGCGTTCACTAAGATGAACTTTCGCTCATCTAATATAGACCCATATTTTATGTAGAATGCAACAGGTATATTTTTTGCCACAGACCATACAAGACAAAAAATTGTTTGCATGAAATTGCTTTGTGCTTTTAGGGAGGCCGTCTTTGTGTATGATAAAGATAATAAACATTTTTTTTAATTCAAATTCTCCAAATTAAAAAAAAAGTGCTGAAGTCCATCAATCCTTCTGCCAAAATGATTATTAAAAACATATTTCAAGTGAAATTTAAAAATATTTGTTTTAATCTTGCAGTGTCTTTTGAAGGCAATGCTAACACTGGCAGTTCCTACAATAGAGGGCCTGATTCCGAAAGACATGCTCTCAATGTAAATGACTTACTCCAGTGTAAGTCTGCCCTGACTCTGAAAGACTTGTTCTCTGTGTAAGTAACTTACTTAATTGTAAGGCCTATTATATACATAGACTTACACTAGATTCTTACTCTGAGAGCAAGTCTTTTGGAATCTGGCCCACTGTATTTCTAGAATAATTGCTCTGTTTCACAGAAATAAAATGTCTGTATATGTGGGTACTGGGTAAGAATAAGAGTGTGCATCCTGTAATGCTTTGGTCCCCTTTCAAGATTAGTTCATATACCTCTCACCTAATGAGTTCTAGGTTAGTCACTATCTCCCACCCAAACCCTGAACATGATTAGGCGTGTAATCAGAGAATAAATAACAGAAAGGCTATGCTTACAATACCAATTCTAATTTTATTATACATTTACATGGCTGTCCACTGCACTTCAGTAATACCTTATTTATTCATCTATGGAGGGCTGTGTCTGTAAAGATAAAGAGGTCTCTGCAATAACACGGGTGACAAAACACTAATAAGCATGCCCAATTGGGAAGCATGTCTAGGCTTAAAAAGGCCCCTTAGTTTGATACACTTTTATTCTACTATGATACTATGAAAAAATAGTAAATAATGTGCCAAAGTATCACTGACAGGCTTGTCATTGTGTAGAGACTAACACTTTTGCAACTTAGCATTATTTTAGTTATAGACATGACATATGCCCTCTCCGGAGAGCAACAACATGTGAACAGTTTGGAGAGGGGCTGTAAATCATGATGCTCAATCCACTATCATATACTTTATGCAGATTTGTTTATGTATTCGTGTTTTTACAAAAGCTGCCTATCTGGTTATCTGCCTTTGCAGGTGAGGAGGAGTACATGCTGACTTTAAGAGAAGGGTTGTGCAAGAGCTGCTGTAGCATAGTATAAACCTACAGTTGTTACCTAATATTCTTGTTATTCAGCTCAGACATATGCATATATTGACCTATGCATTTTATTATAATGTTATAAACAGATGTTTCTAAAGACAGAAACAAAAATCATTATATTTTTAAAAATATGTATATTATTGTGTAGGTTGGAGTATAGTATTATATGTCTGTATTTTGATGACAAAGCTTCTTGCTTTTTGATTAATCTGAATGCCATCCATAACAGAAATCAATATAGTTATTAAAACTGAAATGCCATCTTTGGAAAGAGAGGGAGAGATTTCCTGAATGTTTATGAAACTATAGCATAGTGAGTGGCTGAAACTACAAGAAGATGTGTGAGGTATGTGTGTGTGTGTTACTCCAGGGTTTAAGGTACAAGGAAAATACACTATTCCAACAGCAGCCACTGTCTGCAATCCATTCATAATGTGTGATGTGAAATAGTTTAAACCTAGCTCTAACTAGCCAATGTTTTATATTGTGGAGAAAGGGGGCCATAGACATTTATAATATTAACTTTCATAAATTATATAAAGCATAGAAATGAGGAGCAAATTAGATTAAAATGTATTTCTGTCAATGAACAATTTTTGTAGAAGGTAGATGGCCAAGCTGGAAGCTTAATTATACTTTAGTAAGACATCTGTCATGAAGCATGATGCCTATGGCCCACCCCTTTTACTAAATGCAAGTCTTTTGTAGCTCCACTAAGGCAGAGAGTGATGACCCATTCTAGTAATTTATTATGTGTATAATTGCCTCTTATTTCCTAATGATACTATAAACTGCTCAACAGGCACTTATATATGTGTATTTGTAGTTGCTGTAGGAATGAACTTTAACTCCAAGGTCTCCTCTGTCAGTGGGCCATGAGCTCAGTGAGGACAACCATTTAATAAATTTCAAATAAATAATTGATCTGTTACTTTGATTCTCACTTAAAGGTGTTTTATGGGAACAGATGAGAAAACCATGTAGCTGCTCATAACGTTCTGACTGTAGCCTTACTTTATCAATGGAACTCACTGACAAGCATATAGTAAATGATGTATTCAACTCCACTGCAATATGATATAATATAATATGCACTTATAACATAACCCAGCCAACTGGTATAGAGGAAGGTTATCCATTTACACTGATGGTCTTCCAATTAGTGAAACTATTGTTGGAAGGCTGGCTACTACCGCGGTGGTGGTGCTGCGGTAGCGTTGTCGCCTCACAGTATGACGTTGTCCTGTTTGATTCTCAGCTAGAGCGTCTTCTGTGTGGAGACATGCATGAATGAGCGTACCTTTGTTGAAGGTTGCGTGTCAGAGCTGGCAACTGGGCACATAAAAATCTACTGCCAATCATTAGCGGACCGGAGTTCCGCTGTGGTGACCCCTAACCGGGAAAAGCCGAAAGACACAACAACATTGTTGGAAGGCTGGCTAAGAGGGAGGAAAGACTGGTCCACCCTAAAATTTTGGGGAGAATCCCAGTTTGGAGTAACTTGTACTGGAGACGGGAGTTAAGCACCAAAAGTATGTGCTCAAAGCAGCAGTGCATGTCAGGAAAATAGCAGAGTTCTGTAATAAGAAAAACTTCATCTAATAAACTAATGGCCTTTTTAGCCTAGTTTCACATACCGTTTACTGCTGACTTTATGCTTTCTCTATGGTCAGCTCCACAATAATCCCTTCATACGTTGACATGCTACAGCACTCCATATGTGACCGACATCAGGCGAATCTAGTGTTTTCCCAGGAGAGCCCTGCATGCATTTTTAAATTTGAGATTAATAGTCTGAGAAGAAATGGTGAGTCCTGTGGTTCATCACTGGAAATCACCATTTAACACCCTATGCATGACTTTTGTCCTGTTTCTTAACCAGTGCTTTACTCAGTGAATTATGAATTTAATATTAACATTTAATGCTTTGAATCTATAAATTATCTGTTTATATTAAATGATGACAAATGTCTTGGCTATGTCAGAATACGCAGTGTGTATTCTCAATCCTTCATTAAGTGCATTGTTACTTTTTCAAAAAACACAACAAGATTCAAAAGTCAAGATCTCCCTTTAACAAACCCGTGCATATTACTTATGATTAAAGATCCTAATAACATGAACAACAGTGCAGCATTACCAAAGCAACTGCAACAAATTCAGACCAGTAACACTAGCAGTCCATTAAATTAATTCAATCAAAAAATTTCCTTCAGTAATATATTGACACATAAAACCTCTAAAATCAAAGGATTAAGTGCTTTCATCCATAAGCTGGACTTCCCACGAATTAATAAAACATGAGCACTCTTCCCTTTAATATACTTTGTACACTAATACATCACGGTGCTAATTCAACGAGTCATTAAAACAAACTAATTACACATGATTATTGCTCATTTAAAATGTTTCAATAAACAAAAAACAAATAAAAACATACAAAACATAAAAATGTTAAAATCCTTAAATAAAATACTGATGTACAAAATCTTTATGAAGTTGAATAAAATAAATGTAACCCTATCCTTTACCTTGAAACTAAAACCTATTGTTCCTCATAAATAACAAAGGGTAAATTTGATACAGCAATCAAAACCCCCTTCAAAACATTTTGAATAATTCAACATGTTTTCTAAGTTTCACAAACAGTTTCAATGTAAACACCATCAATTATTTAGATACTTTGATTTCACATGCTGATCAGGGTTTCAGATCGGTTATTTATAGGAAGCCAATGTTTGGCAATTCCTATTTGGAATTTAACAGTTGTTACCCCATCAGGCAAAAGAAAAGTGTGGTGAAAGGACAATGCATTTGGGTTGTCAGAATGACCTCTCATTTTGAGGATTTATCTAACGAACTAGAAACTGTGGCCAACATGTTTTGACAAGGGGATACTCATCCAGTATAGTTAATAATGTTAAAACATTATGTTCAGGCTGAAAGGGGTAAAAAGTATAAACCCCTGTTAGGTATTGGGTTCAAACAGTTCAAACATTCTTATGGTGATGGTGGTGGCAAGGGTAACATTTATGAAAGAACCCTCATGCTACAATATACCCTGCAAGCATGAGATATAAAAAATATTATAAAAAAAAATTGGAATAAATTGAAACCCAATCCCACGTTTTTCATTTGTTAGGGCCCGAACAAAGTTCATCTACAAAACAGGGAGAAATTTAAAAGAATGTTTTGAAGGGGGTTTTAATTACATTCCACAAACTATTACTGACAAAGGGGCTTCCAAGTGTGGAGCTTGTTCTCAGTGCAAGTTCTTTCTTGAAGAAAAGATTTTAGTTTTAGACAATTAATTACGCAACAAATTAATGTTCGAAAATGAGAATTGTGGAACTAGGTTTGTTATATATTCAGCTAAGTGTTCAGGATGGTCCGTATTCTATATAGGCAAAATGGAGTAAAATGTCAGAAAAAGACTGTATGAACATCAGTATAATATAATGAAATGTAGTGTCCATAGTGCATTATATAAACACACAAGAAGCTGTCCACAATACAAAAAGTTTTTGTTTGCCATATTAGAATGGGTTAACGTTAACTGTGGGAGTGACAGTAAGGTTTAATTAGAAGCTAGGGAAGTTAAATGGCAAATAAAGCTAAATGCATGCCATTACCCTGGAATTAATGAAGCTGTATCAATTTACCCAACATGTCCTACATGGACAACTCTGTATCCTACAGACTGCTAAGAGGTGACATGTTTGGCATACAGTGCATCCTCTGCCCAATTACTGATGGATTTTCTGCACATCAGCAAGCCAAATGGTGTCAGAAGTACTTGTTCTAGGTATATAAACCATTTCTACAACATCAACAAAATGATTTTGGAGAGGCAGGTGTATTTCACAGAGGATACCAGTACTATGGAACAGACCCCCCATCCATATAAAACAAACTTCTTCCCTGTCAATTTTCCAGACCAACTTAGATCTATGGATGGGAAACAGAAACTTTACCCCAGGACTGTGCCCATTGCTATTAATGAACAGATACAGCTCCTAAATGCTTTATCCATGCATAGGTCCATCTCAAATTATCTATAGTAAGAACCATTAGGAGTATTATATAATTATTGACCATGGGATGGGTATGGTCAATCTATAACCAAATGGAATAGGTTATTTTGAGAGCAAAAGAGAAATTGTCTAGGCTTAAAATGACAATAACGGCAGCAAGCCTAGTACTTACCTATGAAACTAAATGGTGAAAGCACAAACAATAATACAGAAGACAAAAATGAAATGTGCACACATTATATAAAGAAGAACAAGTTAAACCTGAAATGACTGTAAGAATAATTAATACACAGCTAAAATGTTGATAGATAAAGGAACATCTTTAAATACATACATTTTCAATAATTTTGAACATTAAAAACTTAATGTTGTAAAACAACAAAATAAAGATGTTTGCATGCAGTTCAGACAAACTGTTACCAGTAGAATTGTGTTTTGATGCAAAATTAAGTGCAAAGGGGCATACAACAAAGACAGAAATGTATGTTTAAAAGAAAATGTTCAATATCCAAAGCCATTTAACAAGAATGGAATGTGTAAATATTTGGGTACTTAACACAATAGGGGCAGAAAAATTATAAAAAGATATTAAACACAGTAGAGACAGACAGAAACTAAAACTAAAGCGAAACTGACCATATGTTTACAAAGACCTGTTTAAAGTTGTATGAAAAATAACCAATTGCCAAGTAATACTGCATATGGACTCTAACTTGAAACCAGTAGCACAATCACAAAATGTTCAATATCTCTTAAGACAAAATTCTGAGCAAGGGTCAAATAAACTCTAAGAAACAGTTAGAGCAGAACAAGCTACACCACAAGTATAATCTATAGCCATGTCACAAAAGCTTAAATACCCTAATGAAATATGTGTCTGCACTGACACAAGACATTCTAGAAAAGCAAAAGAAAGGGAACAAGTTGCTACACTTAAAAGAGTTGATAAAGAGCTGACTAATTGGACTAATCAGAAAAGCCATGCTTTGGCTACAGCTTGAGACAAGAGCATAATTCAGTACAGAAGACAAAGATTTCAGTTTACAATATATGAAAATGTAATAATGTGCAAAAGTTACAGTAGTATGGATAGTGGCAGAAATGATAAAATAATTATACAAACATTAAAACATTTGGAATTACCTAACTGCAAGTCGTAAATATAATTATATAATTGAATAGAGCAAAAATTTCAGTAAGCTTGATCTTAAGTCAGGGTACTACCAGTCAATGCTACACTTAAACACTCAAACCATCATCATATTGTTAATGCTGTGGGGTTAGAAGATATAAAAGAATATTTGGTATGAGGATAGCGGTGGAAGTTTTTCAAAATGTGATGCAAGGAATGGATAATATAAAGAATTCTTGTGATGGCATACTTACATATGAAGACAGCTGGGAACATGGCAAAGAAATTAGAAAGGTCATACAATGGTTAAGCCAAACTGGACTGACATTATGTAGAACAAAAAATTAAATTTAAGAAACCAGTTGTAGAGTTTTATAATTTTATTCTTTTGGAACAAGGCATGTCTCCATACCAAAATAAGATTAAGGTGCTGAAATAAAAACTACCAGTAAAAAGAAGGGGGTTAGATGTTTAATTGGAATGGGAAACTGTACTGCAAATTTATCAAATGTTATATAATACATTAACTGTACCACTGAGAAAACAGATTAAAAATGGTATTCATTTTAACTGGACAGAAGAAGAGCAAGTAACTTTAGAAGAATTTATTTATTTATTTTACATTTGTTGACCGGGCTAGTCTAATTGGATATATGTCCATTTTCAGTAGAGGCCCGAGGAGAAAAGCTCCGAGAGAAAACAACAGTTTCAACAAAGAGTACAAAAAAAAAAGGATGTTATACATTCATAAAAAACAACTAGATAACTATACATTCATCTGCACTTGTTATTTCAGCAGCAGTAAGCAGTAAGGTTACACCATGAAGATTTTTGTTTTAGTCATTTGGGGCAAAAATTAGCAGAGCCAAATATAAGCATGAGTCAGTTATCATACTGTGTCGAAGTTGACACAGCATAGTGATGGGTATGAAGAGAATAAATTATATATATTTTAGAGGAGAGAGCAGTAGCAAAAATAAAAGATTTGGTGTACAAAAGCCTAAAGGCAAGGGAAAATAGTATCAGTCGGGACTGGTGCATGGGCAAAGCCAATGGGATTTTAGGAAAATTCTTAATTGGTTCTTGAAAAGATGGGTGGATGTAGTAGATGTTAGTGCAGTTGGAAGTTTGTTCCAAGTTTTACCAACAGAGTTAGAAAACAGACAGTCCCCAGATTTGTTGTTAGATTTTAAGGTGGCTACTAGTAACCTATTTGTGGAACATAGGGTTGGAAGGTTTTTATAAGAAATGAGTAGGTTACAGAGTATAGGAGTATTAGTGGGATAGTGTAAGATCTTGTGGATAAAGGTGAGTTGCTGGAAGAGTATCTGGTTTTGTATTTCCAGCCATCCTAGAAGTTTAAGATTTTGGCAGTGGTGGATTCTGAATGGGGCACCAGTGGCAAATCTGGCTATGTTGTTATAAGAGGTTGCCAGTTTATTTAGATTGCTTTTGGATAGGTTTGTGTAAATGGGGGAGGCGTAGAGAAGGGTGGAAATTAGGTGAGTGTGAGCAATAGTAATCTTGGCTGCGGCTGTGAGGAATGGTTTGAGTCTATAAAGGAAACCAAGTTTTCTATTAACAGATTTAATAGTTGGGTTAATGTGTGTGTCAGAGTTTATATTATTATCTATTGTTACACCTAGGAGTTTAATGGTTGTGTCGGGAGTGATTTCAGTACCATTGTTAGATGTAAGTAAGAAACTGAATGGAGGGGTCATCAGTGTGGGAGTAAACAGTAGTAATTTAGTTTTTTTTGGGGGTTCAGGAGGAGACACCATTGGTGAAACCATTTTCCACTAAGGTAAATACTGTTTGTGTCCTGTTTTGGAGTTCAGTTGGAGTGAAAGCATCACAGATTAGTGTTGAATCGTCAGCATATTGTATGCAGGTAGCTTGGGGAAGGGAGGTTTTCAGATCATTAATGAAAATACTAAAGAGGAGTCGACCCAGAATAGATCCTTGTGGGACTCCAAGAGTGATTGGGAGCTGGGAGGATAAGTTGTTGTCCCAGAGCACTGCTTGTTGTCTATTTTCAAGGTATGAATGGAACCATTTAACTGCTTGAGTATCAATTGAAAGAGATTTGAGTATATTTGATAGCAATTGGTGATTCACCATATCAAAGGCCTTGGGGAGGTCTATAAAGAGAATTGAAGAGAGCAGGTTGCTATTTCTATTTTTATTAATGCAGTCAGAAAAGAATATGAGTGCAGTGGTAGTATTGTGGAAAGGCCTGAAGCCGTGTTGGCAGTCTACTCATAGGTTGTTTTCAAGGAGATGATGCAGTAGTTGACGGTGAATACATCTCTCCATAACTTTTTCTAGGGGAGAGAGAAGGGCTATAGGGCAGAAGTTTGAGAGTTCATTTGAGTTACCTCCCTTATGCAAGGGAATAATATGTGAGATTTTCCAGAGAGATAGGATGTAAGATTCAGTAATGGTTCTATTTATTAGGATGGAAATTGGGTAGGCTAGTACTCCTGCTGCAATTTGCAGGTATTCAGCTGGGAGGAGATCAGCTGATGGTGTGCATGGTTTTAGTTTAAGAAGTAGACAGTGTATGAGGGATGTGGGAATGGGCTGGATATTAAATATTTGGGGTAGATTGGTCAGTGGGGAAGATTCTGTGGTGGTGACAGGTGGTAAGGTGTTTGTTAGGGATTGGACAGTTTCAGAGAAACAATTATTAAAAGTGTCAGCAATTTGGTTGGGACGGCTTTGAGTTAGGTTAGAGGGGGTAGGAGTTTTGGAGTGACCTGGATGAAGCAGTTTGTTGATTACTGACCAGAACATTTGTGGGTTTTGCTGTTGGGTTTGTTAGAATTTGAGGTAGTAGTTTTTTTTTGTTTTTTTTTTGAGGACTATGGACCTTTTTGTGGCATTTCAAAGCTGTTTAAAGTTTAGGTGATCTATTGGGTTTTGTGTTTTCCTCCATTTGGACCAGATTTTATTTCTCAGTCTAATGCTTTGCCTAGTCTCATTAGAGAGCCAGGGAGCAGGTTTGTTTTTAGTTTTGACAGTGCAATTGGGAGCATGGTTATCAAGGATTTATAGAAATTTATTGTTAAAGAAAGATACTGCTTCGTCAAGAGGTAGTCATTTTAGGGGTGACCAGTTGCACGCTTTGAGTTCTGCTTGGAAGTTTACTGGGACAGGATTCAAATATTTAATTGGTTAATGAGATAATGTGGGCTATTGGTTGGTGGTGTGGGAATGGAAATATAAGGTCAGGTGCTCTGGAGGTGTGTGGGATTTGGGGGTAGGGTAGGGGAGCAGAGTGAGCCCGCAGGGTGAACGGAGCAGGTAGAGCCAAAGGATGGACAAGTCCACAGCGAAAAAAAAACAATCTGTAGCTGTAAGAGACTACAGTTAAGAGGTAGGTGGTTGCTAAAGAGGGTTTTGCAAAAGTAAAAACAGAAAAAAATGTAATCTGGGCAGAGCAAGGGATATTTTGGAAGAGTCAGACAAATGATAGTAAAAGAACTGGGTAAAATAGCTGAAAGATAGGGGTTTAACTGTGTTCGGAATAAAAGAGGTGAAATAGGTAAGGTATCATTTAGTATAGGTATAGGGTGCCACCTAGAGGTGACATGGGGAAATGGCAGCAGGGAAGAATACTTCACAGAAATATTGATAAATTAGCTTCATAATTAAGAGAAAAGTATTTGTAGAAACTTGGCTAGGCTGGGGGTACAAGCAGTCTGCAGATGGCTGCTATCTCGCGCTAGTAGGGTGTAATATTAAGCCCTTAACAGAAATAGTGAACTAAATGCATATATCATAGTATAAGGTTACATACACTGATTTTGTATCTTTTAATGAGGGGATTGTTGTTCCAAACAGTACGTTGAGGGTAAGGCATCTTCACAGGATCCCTGGAGGTGGTGTTCTTTCCAGTGATGTCTGTGAGCCTATAGTTTCTTGGGTGGATATTAATGTCTTTCTTGGGCAGGAGAGAGTGGGAGCCCACAGGTAATAGACTGTAATAAAAGAAGGACAAGATATTAGTGAAAGTCAGGTACTATAGTAAAGGTAGGAGGGAGAGGATAGTGCAAAAGTGCAGTGAGATACTGCTAGACAAGAAGGGAAAAAAAACTTTTTATAAGACTAGTACAGATATGAGTGGAGGTGGAGGTACCAAAACAGCCAAAAGAAACAAGGCTGAAAGTCCCTTTTCTGCACCTGGAATGGTATGCAGGGGCAGGGAAAAAGAAAAGATAAAGTGCTTTGCACACAGCCAACACTGTGGCCACATACAAGCAAAAGTTGGATATCAGCTAGTTATCAGGTAGGGTAGCATGTGAAAATACAGTGAAAGGACAGCAGCAGTAGCAGAAAGGAAAAAAGGTACAAGCAAACAATTACAAATGTCAAACAGGCAGTATCGCATCCATCTGATATTAATTAAAGCATGTAGGTAATAAACGCTAGGGAAGCTTTTCCTAATACACAGGTTTACCTGCAATCAAGAAACTGAGCAGCATGCAGAGTCTTATCAGAACATAGTCAATTAGTCGGCAAAATTTGTCCTTAGATAATCAGCCACTGTTCTAACAAATAAAGCAGGCTAAAAGCAAACAGTGATGAGTCTGACCATACCTAAATGGACGCTTATTTAATCAAGTATAGCAGGCTACAAGTAAGCAGTATTGACAGTTACAGTTAACAACATTGATTGTTAAATACAGTACAATAGCTGCTAAATGTTAGCTGTTTAAACAAGTATGGCAGGTTAAGAAGCTAACAGTAATGAGCATGAGCTGCCACGCATTACAAGAAATGAAACTGACAGTCTGCGCTTGGTAATTCAGAGCGTTCACACAAATAGGTAGTAGTACTGGGTTCAATTAGCAGCCTAGATGCTAAAATACTGTATAGTACCAAGGTGTAACACTGTAATGAGTGTACCAGTACATAACACTAATATGGCAGGCTAAAAAACTAACATAAATGAGCATGTGCTGCCACACATTAAAAAGAATGATGATAACAGTCTGCGTTAGGCATTACAGAGTGTTCCACACATGTAGCTAATAGTGCTGGGCTCAAATTGCAGCCTAGTTGCTAAAATATAGCATAGTTTAAAGATGTAACACTTTAATAAGTGTGCCAGTACTTAATGTTAACAGTTTGATTTCAAAGATGGAGATGTGTTATTTTGGTCCTGAAAGTGAAATCCATCTTGAGGAAGATCCAAGTCCTGTAGAATTAGGAGCCATGCTAAGGCAAAGACAGTGATATAATGATAGAAATTTCATAAATGCAAATAGACCTTTCACATATATTTCTCTTGCTGACAGCCTTTGTACTTCAGTTTTGTTCTTAGCTAGGTTGTTTTCTTTTTATAATCTGCATGTTGTCACTGTATCTAGATATTTGCCAGTTCCTTAAGTTTCCACCAATATTCCAAAGGCATACCATTCATGAATTATAAAATTGTTCATGAATTTATGTCCCTCGTTAAAGGATTTGTTTCTACAACTAGCAATATGAAGTTGTCCTATCCAGAATTAGATTGCCTGTCTTGCACCCACCAACATCTAGGATGGGTTGCAGTTCCGCTGTGACAATCAGTTAGATAAAGACAATATTCATAAAATGAATGAAGCAATGAAAAGACTTAAATACTTTCAAACTAGCTGCATACTATAAGTAACTCAAGACCATTTTAAGCACCTTATACCAAAATTAGCACTAAGAACAGAATGATGGCTAAGATCGTTGTTGTAGCAATTCAAATTATACTACTACTAGGGAGAGAACAGCATAGTAGACTTCAAGTCAAGCTACCTAGAGCAACCAATCAAGAAGGAAAGATATGCATAATTAGCAGAGGACTGCATCAGCATGACAATAGAGTGAACAGTCCCCAAAAGCATTAATATCAAAGAAAACATTAGTATGAAACAAAGGAAGATTAGCTCTATAAACAATGAAATTGTTTTGTTTGATAATCAGTTAGCATAAGAGAGATATAATGGCCCAGTTTAGGAAAGCATTAAAATATAAAATCTATATGGATGATACTGTAATTCTAATGACAGGGAACTATCTGCTAATGGGCAGCATGTTAATTACCCCTAATGTTTTACAAAAGGTCCATAATTAAATGTTTTCAAAAGTATGAATGCTCCATTTGAAATCTGAGAGTTAACAAAGGCAAGCTGCTCAGATATCAGCATGGATTTTCATTGCAATATGCTTTTATTAATTTTTAAGTTGCAAATTCAATTTTAAATCCACTTATTATACTGAAGACATTAATGTTACATACATTAATTATCATTAATAACTAATCATTGAAATCATTTGAAGTAATAATAATGCTAAAACTATATATGAATCTAAAAAAAGCTTACCTTAATATCTGAATACTAGAAAAAAATAAAAATAAAGAAAATGCAACCATTTCAAAAACAAACATTAACTACATTAAAATAAAAAAGCAAACTAATCTTAACCAACTTTTTATTACAAAATGTATAAATAAATAATAATTTTGTGTGTGTATATATATATATATATATATATATATATATATATATATATATATATATATATATATATGTATGTATATTAGTATAAATAATTAACTTTTCAACATGCTAATTTCATACTGCTCAACTAAAAGTCTTAGTTTAGACTAATATTTATAGTTCATTCTTTTGAAAATTTGTTCATCAAAGTACATAAAATTAGATTAAAACATGAAAAAAAAAGAAAATTAAGGAAAAGCAAATTAAAAAAAAAATTAGTTAGGGACCCTCTTGTATTACAAATGAGAAGTATTTGATGTGTTCTAAATAATATCATACACTTGTCCAGGTTCAGTGGAAGTCTGAATTGAGAGATCAGGTAAATATTTCAGTATCCTACCAAATTTATTTAATGAAATACCATCATAAAATACATGTCTCACTCAGTTTTTATATCTTTATTACATCTCTAACATTTATCATATTTTTTCTAAAATATTTAACAGTCTTACTTGGAGTATAAAATGTGGTATGAATAAATTCATGTTTTTTTTTTCAAAAAGAGTAGATGCCATTCTGGCAGGATATTCAAAATGATTCTTTATTATTTAAAACTGAATCAGATTACTTAATCATGTAATTATAGTATCAATCTGAGATTGTTGTATTATATGTTAATAAAATGTTATAAAATGTATATGTCATGAAGTTTACTGTTTAAATCATTCTGAAATGGTTTATTAATGCAAGATAAATTATAATTTTCTGAGCTGGGAAACATTGTAAGATTTGACATAAATATTCGTATGAATTTTATGTCAAATCCATTTTTTAGTTATGAATATCTTCTAATGGAAAACTGTTTGTGTTCTCCAAACAATTAAACCAGTATTTAAAGCCGCATTTTGTATTTTAATAATATTACCTATGAAATAATTAATGAGACTATACTATACTGGAATTAACTGGAAACAACTGAAATGATACTGGAACGAAAGTCTTTATGTGTTAATTACCCAAACTTGTGCTGAACAGGTGCCAGTTTATCCTTTATGGGCCAAGTCTTGTGTACTCGTCAGAATGAATTATACAAACACTGTAGTTCATTTAATAAGGCTTTATTAGATGTTTATAATATCCAAATACTGGCTTCATTAACAGTGCTGATAAATAATAACAGTCTGTAGAAATGCTAGGATGCTGGTTAGTAATAACAGTGCTGCTAAATATATCCAAAGTTTCTGCACATATATTCTGATTGTCCTGAATAATATAAAATGAAACAGTCTTTATTTGACCTGTCCTCTGTACTCAGGCTCAAGTGTCTGCATTGTAGCTTCCTTTCTAAAATGCTGGATATTTAATCTTCTCTGTATGTCAGCCTGAACTAAATGACTTCCCTAACTGTATCTGCAGTATATTTTAATAATACCAAAACCCTGTAATGCTTTACACACCTTCTTAGCCTTGGTTTTCACACCTAGTCTTGCATGTGCCTTTTTATCATTAGGAACATTCTGTAGCTGGCAAGATTGTATATTTCCCTTCTGAAAGGAATAGAAAAAGAACAGTCTGTAGCCTTCCCTTGGGAACTGTTATCTCTCATGCTTGACCAGCAAGGTGATTCTTTCCTTCTGCTTAACTGTCTTTAAATGAAACACAATTCTAACACTACATTTCTGGGCCTATTTTACCTTTTAGTCTGCATAATGCCTAATAACTACTTTAAAATGGAAGTCCCTAATCTAACAGTTGCCCCTGAGGTTGAAAATCTACAAGGACCTGCTATTAAAGTTACCTTACATCTGTATTGCTAATTACTGTATTCAGTTTTATGCTACCGGCCTCAATAATCTGAAAATAAATTTTCTTTGTTTGGTAACTAAACTTGCAATTTTAATTTGGACCACTAGGTGTCACTTGAGCATTTATGGCCTGTTTGGATTGAAGTCTCTTAACCTTATGATTTAATTATAACTAGGCAATTGTTTTTCTTTATCTGGTGAATAAACCTGCAATTTTAATTTTGACCACTAGGCTATGTCAATCAGAGTACCTGTTTAGCCCTCTTTAAGAGGAACCTGGACAACTGGATGGGAAACAGAAAATACACCCCTGGGATCTCACCCATGTCCCTGATGGACAGGGGAAACAGGTGCTGACTTTGAGGGAACACTGGTGACATTCTTGGCTAGGCTTATAAGGGCCTCCTGGCCAGTAGCCTAGTATCATCCTATGAACCTATAAAGTCTGTTAAATTTATGATTTAATTTTCATATTACCTAGATCCATAATCTTTAGAGTCTTTAAGTCTAAGCTCTGCTGTATGAGTGATATATTCAAAACCTGTACATTATTCTGAAAATGAGTGTCTTTTAATTCTGTGGCTTTTAAATCTGATTAGAAAATGCCATGCACATTCTTAACCCTGTCTTTGTGAATCTTTATTTAAGTTAGAGTACGAACTGTTAACCCTGCTTATTTTTCTCCCCTGTCTCTGTATGCTGTAATTGTAAAATTACAATGTTTATTGCCTATGTTTTTTACCTTATGAGCAGGTGCCTTTGTGTACCATGATGTCTTTCTCTTATAGCAAATGAAACTTTTTTCTGTTGTTCATAGATTTCAACCTTTAAACATTGTACTGCTTCTTTTTTATTCTATAACTTATCAAGTATGATGAGTATTTTCTGAAGACTAATTGAAATCAGCACTAAAGAGATAACTTTATAATTGGTCTTGAAGCATAATTACCATGTATTGTATTAACTTGTGACTATACATTCTTATCTAGATTTGCTAATAATGCTACTTACCTTTTTTAAATTTTATGTGCTGTAATAGATGTCTGCCTCCTAAATTTGTGTCTGAAATATTTACGAATACTTATGAGCTATAATAGTTTACTAAAACATATTCTTTCTGTATTTAGGTCTATACACTTGCATTTTCTATTAGTGTCTTTTAACTTTCTAACTAATGTACAATAATTATATAAAGTGCACTGTAATCTGTAAATTAATTAATAAATTAAGCCTGCCCTGTTATGCCTTGAGTATATTGAATAACTAATACTACCTATTCTTTAGATAACTTATCTTAGTAAGCCTGTAATAAATAATTCTGTCACTTGAATAATGTGAAGGATGATGTAGTGAAGTAATAAGCCTGTTACAAATAATTGTGTCACTTTACCATTAACTAATGGCTACATAATGTAATTATGTTAATTTACCCTTAAAACTAATGAATAATGTGAAGTAACTGAATATTATTCTTATATTCTGAAGTTTGACTGAAAGGTACTGTACTGAACATGTATAACTGAGTATGAATGCCATATTCTGAATCTTGACTGAAATTTACATTAACGTGATACATATTTATACTGAACATTTAAAATAGCTGTGTATATTCTGGAAACTAACTAAACTAATACTAAAATAATACCTTTTGCCAGTGTTAACTGAATACAAATAAAAGCATAACTAAAAACTGGTTCATGTTATATTCTGAAAACCAAACTATTAGTACGTTTTCCTGTCAGTATTGTCTGAACATAGATAAACTGAAAACTAGTACTGTTGTGCAATTATCTGAAAACCTGAGAACGATTTGATAGTGTTACCTGAACACAGATAAAAAATAAACTGAATTTGTTTTCCTGTCAGTATTGTCTGAACATAGATAAACTGAAAACTAGTACTGTTGTACAATTGTCTGAAAACATGAGAACATTGGCAGTCTTACATGAACACATATAAACTGAAATCTGTTTTTGTTATATTCTTGAGACTAAACTATTAATATATTTTTGTCAGTATTGACTGAACATAGATAAAAACATAAACTGAAACAAGTATTGTTATATAACTGAAAACATACATACTTGCTTTAACTCACACACTTTAACTTTAAACAAACATTAAAGAAATAATTGAAACACATAGGCAGTCACCTTCTGCACCACGGCTCTTGCCAAATTTTACTCTGCATTGTCCCAGTCACTGATGAGGTAAAGGAAGGCCTGCTTTAATGTCAAAATGTCCTTTTTATAGTTAGGACTTTTAAACCTCTTCTTTTCATCTCTTGTGCAAGACTGGGTGGCTAAAGTTCTTGATTGTATTTAGTATCAGGTCCTTAAAATAACATTTGCATCTTTAACAATTATAAACTGATAATTGCCTGTTACCCTGAAATATTACAGGTTTCTGCATGAAACAAACATTTGCTGCTAATAAACTCTTGCAAGTGTGAAATGTACAACAGTGACATGGAAAGGCTGTAACTTCATTATTAAATAAAACTGAAATTTCAGTGACATTGTTTTTCTTGTCATAACCTTAAATTAAACTAAAGTACTAATTTAACATTGTGCATTTCTGCACCTGTATAAAATTTATCTTAACTGTTGAACTTTTTACATTTACTCTTGCGACCCTCAGATTTTAACATACTGTTCTATGAGTGAAACTACACCCAGTGTCTCACCATAACCGTTCATTTAGCTGATGTCATTTAACTTTTCAGTACTACTGAATGCTGCAAGAATTTATCATTACTGTCTACAATTTTCCTGGATAAATAGTAAAAACTGTAAATGCATTAAATTGATCTTTAACATACTGCCTTATAGCATACAGTACGATCCTTAATTCAGTTTTCTAAGCTGGCTGTAATCTGATCTGGTGTGCTTGGTAAACTGCAATTTCTGTATGAAAAATATACTGTTTTAAACTGATTACATAAACATATTTATTACCAGATTTAAACTGATCTGATTTAGGAAGTTTATTTGTAAATTCTTTCTAACATAAGAGTTGAACCTGTGACTTTATTGACACATAATATTTATGATGTACAATTTTTATGCATATGATTTGAACTCTTAATTGTAATGTCACTTTTACAATGTAGCATTGTCTTTTACATTCTGTAAACTGACAAACATTTAATATTTGTAAATGCTTTTTTGTCTCTGTCTCTATTAAGGTAGTGTTTATGCATTGCAACACTTTAATACAAAGCTCTTAATAACTAATGAATGCTAAACAAGACAATACCACAAAAAATAATTTGCCAAATCTGTAACTGTAAACCCTTTATTCTGTGAATTAACTTAACTGTCATTTCTGGTATACCGTGCAAGACATAGATGCATACAATTACCCTTTTTTCCAACTGGCCACACCCCATATGTCTTTCTGAGCACTTTAGCTGTGTCAGCTGAACTGGAATTTATTTTATCTTTAAACCATAAATCTGCATGTTTCTGTCATAACCAAATTTTCTAATTCTATACATTTGTAAAAATCTTGTTACTGAAGTCTAAAACAGCATATGACTCTAATGACATGCTCATATCTAGTACAGAGCTGTTACACTTTGAACTTTTAGATAATGTAATCTTTGACCCTTTAAATCCTGACAAAATTGCATTTGTGTCCTGTAATAAAGATCTATGTGTAACTGAAGTTGATTTCCCTGTATTAATCGGTACACTATTCCATATTTTTTTTTTATAAGCAAAGACCTATTGTCATTTTTTTAACCTTAAACAATGACAAGTAAATGCTGTGATTTGGTACTGGACTGCCACACACCTGAGCTGGAAATCCTTTGTTATATAACTAGCAACAACACTGACTCTAGCTATGGAATGTGTTATTTCTTTACTTTGCTCTGAAACAGTAGTTTGCAATGAAGTCTGTGTATATTATTCCCCCTCAGTGCAATATTTGCACTGGCTTGTACACTGATGTTTTTGTCTGTATTTATCATATTGGTACGTAACTTTGTACCTGGAATTACATGTAAACAAGAATGTATTACATTCTGAACATTTGTATTTGAAACTGTACTACAACTTAACTCTGTATGTTGAATTGCATGTGCTGAAGCATTTACACAAGAATTTATGTTATTTAAGTCTGAAACTAGAAACTTGAGAGTTTGTGGAGATTGTGAAGAGCTGTTAACTGGATAATGCCTTTTATGTTCTGAAGGAACACTGCTGGTTTGTTGATTTAATGCTCATCTGTTGAACTTGTTTGAGGCTTTTTCTGAAGTAAACACTGATGCTCTGCAGTTTAACAACAAAAGGTCTGCTCTGTAATGAGAAACTGTAGTGCTATAATTTCTGGCTTATTCTATATAGAGTTCACAGTCTTTAGGTATGGAAAACATTAAAGTGCTGTTGAAATGTCTGTTATGGCACATTTTCTGTAGTTACTGATTGACTGGAAAAAGTGTCACTGTAAACTGTTAATGAAACCTTGAAGTTAAGCTGACTGCTGCACTAAAACTGTAATTGAAAAGGTTACTCTGTACAGCTGTGTCTGTTGAAGTTCTGAAGTAGTGTTCCAAATGAACACAGGTACATGTAGCACTGATAAGATTGCTTGGAATGAAAACACTGGTGTTCAGTAGTTTGCTCTGTAGAACACATGTAGTTGAACAAAACGCTGCTATTCTGTAGATTTTTGTTGAACACACATAGTTTGACTGCTGATACAATGTTGCTATGGGGTTTTGGTACTTACTTTAACAGTTTAACATAAATATTATTCCAAATTGCACTGTATGTGATAGACAGTAAGCTTTTACCTTAAGAATATATTCTAAAATGTATGCTTAAGTATCAGGGTCAGCTATACCTCCACTTTCATATGATCTAATATGATTATTCAAATATACCTTTGGCCTGTTAGTTGACAAAAGAAATGAATGAAATATTTCATTAATTTGGTTAATTTGAGGTTAGATTAATATAAAGAGTTTGCATGGCATACAGTAACTTAGACAAAAAATATATTTTTTACCAACTATAATTTATCTTCAAATAAAAAAAAAATACAGAAAATATTCTAACCCAAAATAATATAAATTATTAACAATTAATAACATGATTAATTTAAATTTTTATTATGATCAGTGTTTAAGAGAGATATTGATCTATATGAGCTACACACTACTGTATTTTTATTTTAAAAGTGAGACTGTGAATGAATAGTTTCAAGAAAGTGTGATTGACTTCTAGAAATTAATATTTTAAAATGTTTTGGCATATGTAAATATTTTTGAAAAAATAATTTACAAAGTTTGAAAATAATGTCATCAACTTTTAAGGCTTTAGTATCTTATACTTTGTTTAAAGTTAACATTAATCTCATGATCTGTATATCTTTAATTAAGCAATTTATATAAAATTCAGATATTCTGTTGTTAATATTTTTAATAAAGCTATCCAGAAGTGAAGAAGTTAAATCAGATTTATCCTAATAAATCTTTTCAAAATAATTTTAAAGTCTAAAGTCTAATATTAAAAGTCCAATGAATAACTCCAATGTCTCATCTGATTTTATTATTGGTAGAGGTAATATTTTATTTATATGAATATGCTAAGATTTGATTTTAGATAGTTCAGTTAATCTTTAAATAATCTGTGGATTTATCCAGTAGCTGCTAAAATTTATTTTCAACAATGTTATGGTAGTCTTGTTAGGTATTGTGTGATTTTCTTAATCAAAGATTGTAGTGCATATACTGAGCCACCAATTTGTACTTTGAATTTAGTTTATTTTAAATTTCACTGTATCTTTCTGATTGTTGCAATATCCTATTTAGGTTTCTGCCACAGCATATTTACCATAAACATAACATTTTAATGAACACCCAAAAATATTTTGTCAACTCAGTTATTCTTTTTCGACAAAGTATGTATTTCTATAACACATCATTTCTTAAAATCTTTTAATTATATATATATATATATATATATATATGATAAGATATGCCAAGTAGTTGTTTTTATTATTTAATGATTAAATATAAATTAATTATGGTCCATTACCAGTGTTAGTGGTACAGCAGGTAGCATACTTGCTTTTGGTGCTAGAAGATCAAAAAGTTGTTGAATATTTTCTCACACTAGAAAACTTGGATTCGTTTCTCAGTATATACACTACAGCACAGTATAAGGGATGTTTGCTTTCTTGACAGTCCCATCTTCCAGATGAGACATTAAAACAACATCCTATCTGCTTGAGTTGGTGAAAGCTGGGGAGGATTTAAAAGATCCCATGTCACTTACTGAAAAGAGGGTAGGTGTTCCACTATTTACATATTTCACATTATTTACATTACTTATATTATTTGCATTATATACAAATATTCACATTATTTATACTATTTACAAAATTCCACATAATATACATTATTTACATAATTTACTACTCCACTGTTACATTTTTTCTTTCTTCATTTAACATACTCTGATTTTGAAAAATAAAAGGAAATAGCACCAAATAACCTTAAATCAATTTCCTATTAAAAACAAAACAAAAACATACATCTAACCCATCCCTTTCTCCATAAACACATCTTTAATCCCTTAAACACAGTTTTATCTTTTGTATTTGTGTTATATAGTAAGTTTCCATATCTCCTTTCCCATAACATCCATACAGCAATAAACAAAATCGTATCACATTTTTCAATTTCACTTTTGCTTTCCTATCATACTTTCCATACAATATCATCTCCATATTTATTTTTTCGAATCCATCCCACTTGAATTCATTTTTCAATATTCTCAAAAATTCTTATTATTTTACAGTTCAGGAAAAAATGTCCCATAGTGTCTTCTGCATTGCATTATTTACATTTTGTTTCTTCCAACACTTTATATTTCATATTGCTTTTCACATGAAACTTATTCAGGAATAACCCCCACAAATAAAAATGCTGTACTATAGCTTTTTAGCATCTTCAGTTAATTATTTCCATGGATATAGTAAATAACAACTTTCCACTATATTTATATACCAGTACTTTCTTTTAATATTATTCCAAATTGCATTGTATGTGATAGACAGTAAGCTATTACCTTAAGAATATATTCTAAAATGTATGCTTAAGTATCAGGGTCAGCTATACCTCCACTTTCATATGATCTAATATGATTATTCAAATATACCTTTGGCTTGTTAGTTGACAAAAGAAATGAATGAAACATTTCATTAATTTGGTTAATTTGAGGTTAGATTAATATAAAGAGTTTCTTTTAATATCACATTTTCCAATCTTAATTTCTATTACTTATTTTATTTATATATTCTTTCACTTGTCTGATAGCTTATATTCAACATTTTCCCAGTATGTGTTTTTTCTGTTTCATGAACTGTTTTAATTCTCCTGAACAAATGCATGGATTCCAGGTATAAAACAGGGTTTTTCAAACTTAACCTTTTTCTATAATAAACAATAACCCTTCACACAGAATTTAATCTTATATCCCAAATAAAAATAAAAAACATTATTTTTTCTTTTGTATTATCCAGAAACATATTAATTCCACATAAGTATGCTAATTTTCCCAGTACATAGGTATTTCACATATATACTTTTTTAAAGAAAGAGTAAAACTTTTCTATCATGCTGTTGATTTTTTTTAATTCTTCCAAGTTTTTTCCATTCTTCTTTTACTCCTTTATGTTTACCAAATCATATCTCTACTATATTTATTTCTTTTCTATTATACCACATTCCATTTATTTTTCTTACTTTGCCAAATCATTTACTTTTAGCTCTGTTTAATTGCAGTCCTACTTTGTTTAATAGTTTTTCAATTATTACCATTACTTAATTTGTCTATATTATATTTCTTCTAACTAAAGCTAAGTCATCTGCATATAATGTGCATATCTGTACTTTATTCCCACTAACCAGTTAAAAAGCTGAATCTTAACCCACATTCACATTGTTGTTTCATAGCATTCATTGCCAAAACAAACAGGCACATACTTGGGGGACAACTTTGACTTTTTAATTTCATTTTTCCAAGCCATCCATTTACAATCACCCTTATTCCAGAATTCTTAGGCTTCCTAATTTTTGATTGAAGCTTATTAAATGGAGCTAAACTTAAGCATACATAGTGTCAACAAGTCACATTGGTGAGTCTCCAAAGTCACAAAAGGCATAATATCAATGAAAAACCTTAAGTAAATCTGCACTAGTCAGCATTTGCAGCACAGTGGCTGAATAACTTGGTTGCCATGTTGGCTCTGCAGCTGCTCAATATCATAGTGGTACCTTACACTGTCTATAAGAGTCAGTATCACAGTTTGAGCTTCCCTGTAGATTAATCTTTTTTAACAGCATTGAATGTGTAGTTTCATTCCATAAAATGTTTGCAATTTATTTATGATTCATTTATGATTTATTTATTTTTATTTTACCATTTTATAATTTAAGTACTTATTTTATGGTTTTCAGGGGTTGGGCTTTTAGGGTTACTGGAGCTTAGCATTACTCCAGGCTTCCCACTTAATTTTCACATGCAATTTATAGGTGAGACATGTTTGTGTATAGTTCAGTCTTATTTTTAAAGGGTCCTTGATATCATGCCTTTGTAATTTTGGAGAATCACCACATGATTTGTTGTCATTCTCTGTATGATTAACTTTAAATCAAAGTAATATGCTTCATTTGAAAATTAGGAAGCAAAATTATCATAATATGTCTTTATATCTTTCACTGTTCTTTCATCTATACCATATGATTCAAATATTTCCATATGGTCTTGTGACTTACCCTCTCAAAGCTTTTGCAGCATCACATGACTATTATTGCTTCATTTCCTTCTAGTATCAAATTTATGAGTTCTTTAAACATTATTAACATCTCTTTTAGTTTTTACCTCTAACACCAAAACACCATTATCTAATATTTAGTCCAGAACCTTCTGCATTCTTTTTTGCAAACATTCTAATAAATATTTTGTAATCTGTGTTTCTTAAGGTTAATACTCTCTAATTTTGTATTCATTTTTTGTTATCTTTTTTATACAACTGTTATCAGCACATTACATATTTCTTCTTCTTCTATCCCCTCTATTAACCATTATTCCATCTTTACTCATATCTTTATAAAAATTATATTCTAATCTGTCTGGAATTAGTACTGATTTTCTTTTTCTTCCCTTATTATTTCTTATAAACATTGCACTCCTTATTTCTTTTTCTAATTCTTTTTACCTCATCTGTTATGTTTATAAATTTCCTTACTTCATATTACAATCTTCCTTTTTATACATGTCATAAACAAAATTTACAACTGTAAGCTGTTTGCAAGTGCTGCTATGTTTTATCTAGATTATACTGTTTCTAAAATTTACAGAAAAAAGTCTAATCCTGGAGCAGTCTTTGCATCATGGTGTATTGTAATACTTGTAGAAAGGCACTGCAGTGAAAACTTTTGTTGAGGGTATTTTTTGCAGTTTTTAACTGCATTGACTATTCACAGTATACTCACATTTTAACAACATACTTATGTTTGGCTTCTGATTTTTTTTAATACTTTATTTTTCCCTCTGTGTCTGCTGGATATTAGCTCCATTCCAGATGACCATGAGATGATGCATCCCCAGGGAAAGGGACTGCCCCCAGTCTATCTTTCTCTGGGGTGAGAGTGAACTGAAGGCAACTATCATCCAAGCAGAATGGAGAGGGGTTTTGCCCAGTATCACCTTGTTATTTTGGCCCACTGTGTGTATTAGGGAAAACATTGTCCCAAGAGCCTGAGAGTCTAGCTTCAACCCTTCTCCTTCAGATAAGGACCTCCTGCATTTATGGAAAAAAATGTAATTGTCCCACATCAGAAAACTATACAGTAACATTATCCCTATAACCTTGCCTCAGTCTCCAATGTAGGATTGAGGGTCATTTTTGGATAGCCTGTCTCTCCCTCTGGTAGCTGATATATGCACCCATAGCACAGCAGGGGCCTGTAGTATCCACACTTTCATATTTTCACTGTGTAATCTACTGTAAATGCTGTGGCAATGTCAAAAACATGCCAGTGATCTAGTGCTGCTCACTGGATGTATACCTGCAGTAGCATGTTGATTAGACTGCACCTCCCATCAAGGACTGGTAAACTGACATCAGTCACTCATTTCCACCATTGCTCACCTAGCTCTTCCAGTGCCAGAACCACTATTTAGCTTACCTGGATCATACTAAGATCTTTATCTCTATATGTCACATAGCTGAGACTTTTGCTGCTCCTTAAATATAGTGTGTGTTTTTTTTTTTTTAGAAAAGGCACATATACCCAAAGATGTATTTGGGCTGCTAGGGTTAAAATATTCCACTTTTGCTAACTGGGAATAATTTAAATGAACTTATCTTTTAAAATAGTCTGGGCTATATTTAAACACCTGGGTAAACGTTTTACCAAAATAACGCACTGATCTCTCCATTTTCCATTTTTAATTGTATATGATGCTCCTTATCAACTTTTCCTATTATTTTTCTTTTCACCTTATTTTCAAGACTGAGACACTTATGACAATATGAAGTGAAAAAAATATTTATTTATTTAACATTTCATGACTGGGAAAGTCTAACTGTGACAGAACCTATTTTCAGTGGAGGCCAAGGGAGAAACGCTCCAGACACATGTCTTTAGAATGTGGGACTAAACCAGAGTACCTGGAGGAATCCCACACGAATGTAGGGAGAACATGTAAACTCCACACAGAAGGCATCCCAGCTGAGAAGTGAAACGGAAAACCTCTTTCTGTGAGGCAACAATGTTAACCTCTGCACCACTGCTGCCACTTCTGATGGCATAGGTCCCAATTCCAAAAGACTCCTTCTCAGTGTAAGTGACCACTCACACTGAGAGCAGATTCAGACCAGGTGTTTTGGAATCTGGACCCCTTATTAAGTCAATTTATAGACAGGCTGTATACCAAAGTAAGTCACTTACACTCTGAGCAAGTCTTTTAGAATCAGGGCAGACACACTGAGAACAAGTCTTTTGGAATCTGTCCCTATGTTTTTGTGTATACATTTAATAATAGGCATGAATTAATTTATAATATAATGCAAGCAGGGTGCTCTGTGTTGACACCAGCCTTTGCATTGCTGAATAGTTTTGTGGCTTTTCATTAGATTTGTGTAAAATTGTACATTAACAATATCATCTGGGTCCACATATTTTTTCAATCAGATATTTGTTTTTTGAAAGTATACTGTCATATTTCTGTTAACTATAATGGGTTTTAGGTTTTAGTTTTTTTCACCTACAATATCTAATTAGTTTATTAGTATTTCTAGAAAATGTTATGTAAAGATAAGGCAATTATTTAGGCAGATAATTTTTTCAAATGTTTTCTAATTTAAAATTTACATAATTTTTTAAAATCTCATCATTAAATAAGTGAAGAATTTGCAACTTTTTTGTTTGAAGAATATTGGGCCTGATTCCAAAAGACTTAGCCTCAGTGTAAGTGACCCCTTACACTCAGAGCAGGTCTTTTAGAACTATGGGCCCCATCATAAGTCTGTTTATAGCTAGAACTTACACCAAACTAAGTCATTTACTTACACCGAGAGCAACTCTTTTGGAATCCGGCCCATTGTGTTTATCTGTGCTTATAGTCTTAGTAGTTCCTTTTCTTATAATAATAAACTCTATTTTGGAAGCAAATAGTTTTTAACTTATTTACTGGATTCTGTCTACAGGATTTAAAGTTGCAGTACTCATAAAAATATGCAGAGAAAAACTTGTATGAAATTGCTGTGTGCTTTTAGGGAGGCTGTCTTTGTGTATAATTAAGACAATAAACATTTTTTAATTAAAATTCTCCAAATTAAAAAAAAAGTGCTGAAGTCTATCAATCCTTCTGCCAAAATGATTATTAAAAGCATATTTCAAAATATTTGTTTTAATATTGCAGTGTCATCTGAAGGCAATGCTAACACTGGCAGTTCC
The DNA here is from genome assembly GCF_019279795.1 of Protopterus annectens. Taxonomy (NCBI): domain Eukaryota; kingdom Metazoa; phylum Chordata; order Ceratodontiformes; family Protopteridae; genus Protopterus; species Protopterus annectens. The sequence continues at coordinate 893,212,246 of NC_056748.1, forward strand.
TATCATAGAGGGCCTGATTCCAAAACACTTGCTCTCAGTGTAAATGATTTACTCCAGTGTAAGTCAGCCCTGATTTTGAAAGACTTGTTTTCTGTGTAAATAACTTACTTCATTGTAAGGCCAATTATATACATAGACTTACACCAGTGGACCAGATTCCGAAAGACTTACTTTGAGAACAAGTCTTTAGGAATCTGGGCCAGTGTAATGCTAGAATAATTGCTCTGTTTCACTAAAAAAAATGCCTGTATATGTGGGTACTGGGTAAGAATAAGAGTGTGCATCCCATAATGCTTTGGTACCCTTTCAAGATTAGTTCATATGCCTCTTACCTAATGAGATCTAGGTTAGTCACTGTCTCCCACCAAAACCCTGAACACAATTAGGTGTGTAATCAGAGAATAAATAACAAAACCTATGCTTACAATACCTATTCTAATTTTATTATACAGCTACATGACTGTCCACTGCACTTCAGTAATACCTTATTTATTCATCTATGGAGGGCTGTGTCTGTAAAGATAAAGAGGCTTCTGCAATAACACGGGTGACAAAACACTAATAAGCATGCCCAATTGGGAAGCATGTCTAGGCTTAAAAAGGCCCCTTAGTTTGATATACTTTTATTCTACTATGATACTATGAAAAAGTAGTAAATAATGTGCCAAAGTATCACTGACAGGCTTGTCATTGTGTAGAGACTAACACTTTTGCAACTTAGCATTATTTTAGTTATAGACATGACTTATGCCCTCTCCAGAGAGCAACAACATGTGAACAGTTTGGGGAGGGGCTATAACTCATGATGCCCAATCCACTATCATATATTTTATGCAGATTTTTTTTTTATGTAGTCATGTTTTTTAAAAAAGCTGCCTATCTGAGTTATCAGCTTTTGCAGGTGATGAGGATTACATGCTGACTTTAAGAGAAGGGTTGTGCAAGAGCTGCTATAGCATAGTGTAAACCTATAGATGTTATCTAATATTCTTGTCATTCAGCTCAGGCGAATGCATATATTAACCTATGCATTTTATTATAATGTTATAATCAGATGTTGCTAAAGACAGAAAAAAGTAATTATATTAAAAAAAAAAAAATATATATATATATATATATATATATATATATATATATATATATATATTATTGTGTAGGTTGGAGTATAGTATTACATGTCTGTATTTTGATGACAAGCTTATCGCTTTTTGATTAATCTGAATGCCGTCAATAACAGAAATCAATAAAGTTATTAAAACTGAAATGCCACCTTTGGAAAGAGAGGGAGAAGTTTCCTGAATGTTTATGAAATTACAGCATAGTGAGTGGTTGAAACTACAAGAAGATATGGGTGTGTGTTGCTTTAGGGTTTAAGGTACAAGGAAACAACACTTTTCCAACAGCAACCACTGTCTGCAATCCATTGATAATGTGTGATGTGAAATAGCTTAAACCTAGTTCTAACTAGCCAATGTTTTATATTGTGGAGAAAAGAGGCCATAGACATGTATAATATACACTTTCATAAAATAAATGTAAAACATAGAGATGAGGAACAAAAATAGATGAAAGTGTATTTCTGTCAATGAACAGTTTTTGTAGAAAATAGATGGTCAAGCTGGAAGCTGAATTATTCTTTAGTAAGACATCTGTCATAAAGGACAATGCCTATGGCCCACCCCCTTTTACTAAATACAAGTCTTTTGTAGCTCCCCTAAGGCAGAGAGTGATGACCCATTCTCTTAATTTATTGTCTGTATAATTGCCTGTTATTTCTTAATGCTGTTATAAACTGCTGTCCAGGCACTTATATATGTGTATTTGTAGTTGCTCTAGGAATGAACTTTAGCCCCCAAGGTCTCCTCTGTCAATGGACTATGAGCTCAGTGAGGACAACCATTTAACAAATTTCAAATAAACAAATTACCTGTTCCTTTGATTCACACTGAAAGGTGTTTTATGGAAACAGATGAGAAAAACATGCAGCTGCTCGTAACATTCTGGCTGTAGTCTTACTTTATCAATGGAACTCACTGACAAGCATATATTAAATGATGTATTCCACTCCACTGCAGTATAAATATGTGCATATAACATAAGCCAGCCAACTGGTGGAGAGGAAGGGCATCCATTTACACTGATGGTGTTCCAATTAGTGGCACCATTGTTGGAGGGCTGGCTACAGAGGGGAGAAAGACTGGTCCATCCCTAATGTTTTGAGGAGAATCCCACTTTGAAGTAACTTCTACTGGAGACTAAGAGTTAAGCACCAAAAGTATGTGCTCAAAGCAGCTGTGCATGTCAGGAAAATAACAGAGTTCTGTAATTAGAAAAATTTCATCTAATAAACTAATCGTCTTTTTTGGCCTAGTTTCACATACTATTTACTGCTGACTTTATGCTTTCTCTATTGTCAGCTCCACACTAATCCCTTCAAAGGCTGACATGCTAGAGCACTCCAGATATGATCCACATGAGGAGGATCTCCTGTTTTCCAGCAGATCCCTGCATGTATTTTTAAATTTGAAATGAACAGTCTGAGAAGAAGTGGTGAGTCCTGTGAGTCATCACTGGAAATCACCATCAGGTTAAAAAATAACCCCCCTACAGACTTTTGTCCTGTTTCTTAACCAGTGCTTTGTTCAGTGAAATATGAAAGTATTAACATTTAATGCCTTAACTCTATAAATTATTTGTTTATATGAAATGATGGTAAATGTGTTAGCTATGTCAGAAGAAGAGTGTGCATTCTCAGTCCTTCAAGTGCTTTGTTACTTTTTCAAACAACACAACAAGATTCAAAAGTCAAGATCTCCCTTTAACAAACCATACATATTACTTATGATTAAAGATCCTTCAAAACTTGTATGTTCACGATGTTGAGTTGGCTTTGTGGCATCAAGGTGTACAGCCTAGGTTCCATTAACAGCCTGTACACTGGAGACAGGAATCCAATGGAATGATGAAATATTGCCTGCTCAACTCTTTGTTGGTTGTGAGTACTGGGACAGATGTATCATAAAATTCCTGTTGGAGACTGTAGATTAGTCATATAGGGCATGACTTCTTGGGGGCTACAACAACAGCATCAATAGCAGAAGTTTAGTGACAGATCTTCATTTTCTACTCCACACCCATCCCTTGAGTTGTACTGCATAATATGTAAGGTAAAAAGTATGGTATTCAGGAAAAAGCCCTCCTGATGGCTGTCTGAATGACTACCATACCATAGCCACACTGCCATTAACTAATGGGGAATTAATGGACATAACAGTGGCAATGGCTAAAAAGGTGCAAACAATAATACAGAAGACAAAAATGAAATGTGCACACATTATATAAAGTAGAAAAAGCTAAACCAGAAGTGACTGTAAAAATAACTAATAAAAAGCTAAAATGTTGGTAGATTAATGAACATCTTTAATTATGCAAATTTTCAATAATTTTGAACATTAAAAGCATAATGTTGTAAAACAATAGAAACAAAGATGTTTGCATGCAGTTTAGACAAACTGTTACCAGTAAAATTGTGTTTTGATGCAAAATTAAGTACAAAGGGATATACAACAAAGGAAAATGTAAAAGGAAAATGTATGTTTTAAAAGAAAACATCCAGTATCCTAAGCCATTTAACAAGAAATGAATGTGGAAATATTTGGGTATGTAACACAGTAGGGGCAGAAAAATTATAAAAAGATATTAAACACAGTGGAGACAAAAAATAAAAATAATGCAAAACGTACCATATGTATACAAAGACATGTTCAAAGTTGTATGAAAACTAACCAATTACTGAATAAAATTGAATATGGACTCTAGCTTGAAACCAGTAGCACAATCACAAAATATTCAGCATCTCTCAAGAAAAAAGGGTCAAATAAACTGTAAGAAATAGACTAGAACAAGTCATAAGCCCTACACCACAAGTATAATCTATAGTCATGTCACAGAAGCATAACTAGCTTAATGAAATATGTGTCTGCACTGACACAACATAGCCTAAAAAAAGCAAAAAAAGGGAACATGCTACACCTAAAAGAGATGATATTATTTATTGTTTGATAAAGAGTGGACTAATTGGACTAATCAGAAAAGGCACACTTTGGCTAAAGCCTGAGAGGAGAGCAGAGTTCAGTACAGAAGAAAAAGATTTCAGTTTATAATATATGAAAATGGGTTAGAAGATATAAAAGCATATTTGGTATGAGGATAGCAATGGAAGTTTTTCAAAATGTGATACAAGGAGTGGATAATATAAAGAATTCTAGTGATGGCATACCTATATATGAAAAGAGCTGGGGAACATGGCAAAAAAAAAAATAGAAACAACAAAAGTCCAAAATGATATAAGCCACAAAATAAATGTATTCAAATTGACTGTCCGGTTAAGCAGGAACTACAACAAATCTAAAGGTTAAAAAACTTTAATGTCCACTCAAAAATATATAACAGATAATCACTTTCATTTCTAATTTTAAGAAACTTCATCAGAGCCAATGAAGTTTTTTAAAATTAGAAATGAAAGCACTTATCTCTTATATATTTTTTTGAGTGGAAATTAAAGTTTTTTAATCTTTATATTTGCTGGAGTTCCTCTTTAACCAAACAGTCTATTTGAATACAAAAAAAAAAAAATAGAAAGGTCATACAAAGGTTAAGCCAAAATGGACTGACATTAGGTAGAAAAAAAATCTGAATTTAAGAAACCAGTAGTAGAGTTTTAGAATGTTATCCTTTTGGAGCTAAGCAGAAAAAAACAGCAAACCTTGAGTCCTGGAATTCTTCAGAAAGACTTTAATAATTGTAAACAAGACCAAACAAACGAACAGAATAATAAGCTCCACGAACCAAAATACTAAGCGCTTTCACCCGCTCACATGGGGCATCATCAGAGTACAATATATGTTAAAAAGTCATCCCATTATATAGTGCATTCAAAATAAATTGACTAGCAATTAATCAATTAACTTAATCAGAATTACAAGGCAAATGTTCCTAGTCTTAAAGGTAGAATACAGTTAAAATATAAAATGAAATATTGTTTAGAACAAAACTTGTATATTTCAATAATTATAAAAATCAATTACACATTCAAATACAATGTTTAAAAATACTCACATAAAATATAAAAATAAAATTCCAAAACCTCATAAATGGAAACAGGAACAAAAACGGCTACACGAATGAACAATAACTCAGAAAACGTAAAATAACTCGAAACTCTCAATATAGCGAACGTTCTTTATTAACACAGTTAGCGCTTTCACCAACTCGGCTTCATCAGACTGTATCAAGATGAAATATCACAGTCAGTTAAAAAGCACACTCAATTAATCAATCACAATCATTAAACATATTGTTTCAGTCAACAATTTAAAGTAATAAAGACATTTAATTTAGATCTAAAAACAATCTAAAAACACATTTAAAAAGCTTTCCATATATGATTATAAACCTTGCCAAATGCTTTGTGTTTAAAAACTGCTACTTCTTTACCCTTTTTTTAAGCCTTCTCTTCTTCAAAATAGTTTGTAGGCTAACTTTGTCATTCAAACCGGGTGGACAATCTGCTCTAAGGCATATTATCCATCTCAGTTCGATCTCTAAAGTAAAATTCTCTAAATCCCCACCTCTAAGACTAGTGTTAATATGCTGTATCACGAAAAATGTGAATTTATGAGAGGATCCTGCCAATTTACAATGCCTAGCTAAAGCATTATGTTCTTGTCCTGTCCGTATCTGGTATAAATGTTCCCTTATCCGTTGTCTGAATTCCCTGTTAGTCTTGCCTATGTAAAACGCAGTGCATGCGTCGCACTGAGCCAGATATATCACATTACTACTTCTACAATTAGTACCTGTCGAAAAAAAGAATTCTTTATCAACATTAGGGGGCCTAAATGAATTGTCCATATTTACATAGCTGCACTGATTGCAGCTTCGACAAGGAATGGTATTGTAGGGCTGTATTGCCTGCTCTTTAACAGAATTATGACAGAGCAACCTCTTTAAATTCTTTTTATTTTTGTATTTAAATCTAGGCCTGCTCCCTACTAATTCCATAATTTCCTCTTCTGCTTCTAACACATCCCATCATTTTTGTATAATTCTTCTGATATTCCCTACATCACTAGTAAAATAAATGGGAATACTTAAAAAATCTTCCTTTTTGTTATTAATTACCTTTTCATCCACTCCATAACCTGATGGACTAGGTCTACTAGAGAAATATGGGCAAGCTTTTGTGCCCCTGAGTCTAACAGAAGTCTCAATGGCTTTCTCAACCTCACTCCTGCCATATGACCTCTCCTGCAACCTATGGCTTAATCCTCTTAACTCATCCCTGAACCCCTCCTCCGTGGGATTCAACCTAGATGCTCTCAGGGATTGACTTAAGGCTACGTTCTCGAAGACATGCCTGGGATGCATGCTGGTCCTATGCAGGAGTGTATTCCTATAACATTTTTTTCCTGTGAACTGATGTATTGACTATCCCATTACATAATCTTATAATATTGACATCCAAAAATGAGATATAATCCCTGGATGAGTTAGTAGTAAATTTCAAAAAATCCACTGACTGGTTCATAAAGGCCTCAAAATCCCTTAATTCCATCTCACTACCTCTCCAAACCAGGAAGAGGTCATCAACAAACCTTTTGTAGAAATTAACATGTTGTTTAAACAAATTTGATGTAAAAAGCACTTCCTTCTCCCAATCTGCCATAACAATGTTGGCGTAGCTATTGGCACAACTAGTGCCCATAGCTACGCCATCATTCTGGATATATATATCTTCCCCAAAAATGAAAACATTATTCTCCAGGATGGTTTCTAAAAAGAGTGCTAATAAATCTACTAACTTACTATCTAATGAAGCATATCTCTTTAAATAGTCCATTACCCATGCAATTCCTCTGTCATTGGGTATAACTGTGAACAAACTGTTCACATCAAACGTAACCAAAATATAATCGTCTTTTTCATCTAGGGTAGAAATGTATTCATAAAAGTGCAGTAAAAATTCCTTACTATCCTTTAATATACAAGGATTTTCTTCTACAATAGGCCTCAAATGGTATTGAACAAATAAGGAGAAGGGTTCAGTTAGCCAGCCTTGCCCCGATACTATAGGTCTCATCGGGGGATTATTTAAATTTTTATGGACCTTGGGAAGGCCTTTCAGGACTGGTATGAGTGGATTTTCAACCTTCAAATATTTAGATGTATTCTTATCAATAATCTTACTTTTAAATAAATCATCAATCATATCATGTACCTGATGGACTCTTGTCACCACATCCTCTCTATTCAATTTACTATACGACTTGTCCTCACATAACAAGAGGTTCACATTGTGTATATAATGCTCACAATCCATTAACACAATGGGCCCACCTTTATCCGCAGATGTAATGATGATAGAATTATCATTTTTCAAGCTATACAAGGCTTGTTTTTGTAATGAGTTTAAGTTATTCCTATTATAAACTTTCTTAGTATTCCTGTTATTATAATAAGCATGTAAATCATTCTCAATTAATTTTGAAAATGTTTCTAAGACAGGATGTAACACAGGAACATATATGCTTGTTGGTTTAAAAACCTTAAACATATCACATTTCTCATTACTCCCATAGTCTAACCTGAGCTGTACATTTCGTATAAATAACTTAACATCAATAACAGAATCAGAAATCTCACTTTTCTGACTAGGAATAAAGGTTAATCCTCTACTAAGTACCTGTTCTTCATATGTGTTTAACCTCCTGTGAGACAGATTAATCACAACTGATTCATCTTTTTCCCCCATATTTTCTTCAGAGTAGGGCCTTCTACTTCTGTTTCCGATGTCTTCCGTTTTTGTCGGCCCCGACTCATAGACCGAGTCCTCCCTCTGAAACGGGGTGTCTGTATGGGGAAAGGGGTAATTAATGTGTTAAAACTTCCAACCCCCTCCTGATTAGGAGCATTGAATGTATTCTTACTTCTAACAACTGTATCATTCCCCACTTCAGTATCCAAATTTTCAATGCTATCCTTCACTATATTGCATTCAGGCATAACAGGAGTGCTACTAATCTGCTTCTGCTTACTGTTGACTATTACAGGATATAAATTCTGATTATTAGTGTTATTATTAACAACAGTATTAGATTCACATGCATCTAATAATGTATTACTATTACAATTTGACGTGGTCTGTCCTCCAGTCACGTCATGTTTTGAATTAAAATTACCAGTCATGTTCCTAATTGAACCGTTCGTAGTATTACCAACTCTCGGCCAAGAAAAAACCTGACCGGATTTAAAATCGTTTAGGTCCCATTCAATTTTACTTTTCTTTAAGTCAAGTAAACGTCTCTCAAACATACACACATTATCCATGAGTCTATCAATCCCCGAAACAGCTTTGGGAGAAGAATACTTGGAAATGATAGATTCATGTAACTTAGTCACTTTTACTCTTAACACATCTTCTTCAGGTTTGTGAAAGTCTATTAACAGCTTCATGTAGCTGAAGCTTAGTTCCATGTTTAACTTTTGCCAGCGTAATAACAAATCAGGGAAGTGATTACCTGATGTCAGCATCTTCAATATTCTGAGGCCCTGAGGAATGATCCGTTTTTTCAGACAGGCCTCAAAATGCTGTCTTTGCAGCTGTAACTTTTTCAGCTTCATAGATTCCATCTCAAGCTCATTCAGCTCCTTCGATAGTGAAATCAAATCTACCGCATTATCCCCTTCGGATCCACGCTTCTCCTCAGGCTCGTAAAAAAGCAGCAAATTCTCTTCCCCTGCTATGCATTCACGGAACTTCCCCAGTCTATTGTCAGCTCGTACCATCACTTCAGGTGTGTACGCTAGTTCTATTTCGTCACCTCCTGTGTAAGCCATGCCCTCTGCCTGGAACGAAATCACCAAGATAATCCAGCACACAATAACACAACCCCAGGCGAGCAGCGTTCCTGTTACCAAACGTAGAATAAAAGTCCAAAACCTCATAAACGGAAACAGGAACAAAAACGGCTACACGAATGAACAATAACTCAGAAAATGTAAAATAACTCGAAACTCTCAATATAGCGAACGTTCTTTATTAACACAGTTAGCGCTTTCACCAACTCGGCTTCATCAGACTGTATCAAGATGAAATATCACAGTCAGTTAAATAGCACACTCAATTAATCAATCACAATCATTAAACATATTGTTTCAGTCAACAATTTAAAGTAATAAAGACATTTAATTTAGATCTAAAAACAATCTAAAAACACATTTAAAAAGCTTTCCATATATGATTATAAACCTTGCCAAATGCTTTGTGTTTAAAAACTGCTACTTCTTTACCCCTTTTTTAAGCCTTCTCTTCTTCAAAATAGTTTGTAGGCTAACTTTGTCATTCAAACCGGGTGGACAATCTGCTCTAAGGCGTATTATCCATCTCAGTTCGATCTCTAAAGTAAAATTCTCTAAATCCCCACCTCTAAGACTAGTGTTAATATGCTGTATCACGAAAAATGTGAATTTATGAGAGGATCCTGCCAATTTACAATGCCTAGCTAAAGCATTATGTTCTTGTCCTGTCCGTATCTGGTATAAATGTTCCCTTATCCGTTGTCTGAATTCCCTGTTAGTCTTGCCTATGTAAAACGCAGTGCATGCATCGCACTGAGCCAGATATATCACATTACTACTTCTACAATTAGTACCTGTCGAAAAAAAGAATTCTTTATCAACATCAGGGGGCCTAAATGAATTGTCCATATTTACATAGCTGCACTGATTGCAGCTTCGACAAGGAATGGTATTGTAGGGCTGTATTGCCTGCTCTTTAACAGAATTATGACAGAGCAACCTCTTTAAATTCTTTTTATTTTTGTATTTAAATCTAGGCCTGCTCCCTACTAATTCCATAATTTCCTCTTCTGCTTCTAACACATCCCATCGTTTTTGTATAATTCTTCTGATATTCCCTACATCACTAGTAAAATAAATGGGAATACTTAAAAAATCTTCCTTTTTGTTATTAATTACCTTTTCATCCACTCCATAACCTGATGGACTAGGTCTACTAGAGAAATATGGGCAAGCTTTCGTGCCCCTGAGTCTAACAGAAGTCTCAATGACTTTCTCAACCTCGCTCCTGCCATATGACCTCTCCTGCAACCTATGGCTTAATCCTCTTAACTCATCCCTGAACCCCTCCTCCATGGGATTCAACCTAGATGCTCTCAGGGATTGACTTAAGGCTACGTTCTCGAAGACATGCCTGGGATGCATGCTGGTCCTATGCAGGAGTGTATTCCTATAACATTTTTTCCTGTGAACTGATGTATTGACTATCCCATTACATAATCTTATAATATTGACATCCAAAAATGAGGAAGATTTTTTAAGTATTCCCATTTATTTTACTAGTGATGTAGGGAATATCAGAAGAATTATACAAAAACGAAGAGGAAATTATGGAATTAGTAGGGAGCAGGCCTAGATTTAAATACAAAAATAAAAATAATTTAAAGAGGTTGCTCTGTCATATATCTGTTAAAGAGCAGGCAATACAGCCCTACAATACCATTCCCTTGTCGAAGCTGCAATCAGTGCAGCTATGTAAATATGGATAATTCATTTAGGCCCCCTAATGTTGATAAAAAATTCTTTTTTCGACAGGTACTAATTGTAGAAGTAGTAATGTGATATATCTGGCTCAGTGCGATGCATGCACTGCGTTTTACATAGGCAAGACTAACAGGGAATTTAGACAACGGATAAGGGAACATTTATACCAGATACGGACAGGACAAGAAAATAATGCTTTAGCTAGGCATTGTAAATTGGCAGGATCCTCTCATAAATTCACATTTTTCGTGATACAGCATATTAACACTAGTCTTAGAGGTGGGGATTTAGAGAATTTTACTTTAGAGATCGAACTGAGATGGATAATACGCCTTAGAGCAAATTGTCCACCCGGTTTGAATGACAAAGTTAGCCTACAAACTATTTTGAAGAAGAGAAGGCTTAAAAAAGGGGTAAAGAAGTAGCAGTTTTTAAACACAAAGCATTTGGCAAGGTTTATAATCATATATGGAAAGCTTTTTAAATGTGTTTTTAGATTGTTTTTAGATCTAAATTAAATGTCTTTATTACTTTAAATTGTTGACTGAAACAATATGTTTAATGATTGTGATTGATTAATTGAGTGTGCTATTTAACTGACTGTGATATTTCATCTTGATACAGTCTGATGAAGCCGAGTTGGTGAAAGCGCTAACTGTGTTAATAAAGAACGTTCGCTATATTGAGAGTTTCGAGTTATTTTACGTTTTCTGAGTTATTGTTCATTCGTGTAGCCGTTTTTGTTCCTGTTTCCGTTTATGAGGTTTTGGACTTTTATTCTACGTTTGGTAACAGGAACGCTGCTCGCCTGGGGTTGTGTTATTGTGTGCTGGATAAAAATAAAATTATTTAAATATTTAAATGTGAAATATAGAATATCAAATATTATAGGTTAGACCTAAAAGTGTAGTGTGTTGAATAAAACTGAGTGTGAATAGTAAAATATATTGAGTACACGTTAGTCTAAAATATAAAAAATATATGTAAATGTATATAAATGTAAAAATAACAATTTATAGTATAAATATAAGTAAGAATACATATAAATAAGTACATATAATAGATAATATAAATACAATTTTAATTTTGAATAAATTTAAAATTTGTGTAATAAATATGAATTAATGTTAATCTAAAATGGTGTGATAAATGTGATTCTAAAAACATGAATTTAGGTAATAGGTACTAATAATAATCTAAACTTACATAAATAAACCCTTAAAGTAAAAGACAGAAATTGTGTAAATGTGGAACTTGATTCATATAAATTGTTATCTTAATTTTAATATGCTAGACATGGCCACATGTTCATTAAGACCAGGCCATTTACAGGCATTAAGCCTTAGTTGCCATAAACATTCTTTGGCTTCTAACAGTGTTTTGTCATCTCCACCTTTGTGTATATTAAATGGTATCTTGTCAATGACAAAAAACAGAAATCTTTTAAAATTATCACAAGTTGTAGTATGGTTGAATAACATGCTTGTAGACATATGCCTTTTAATGTCACTTAGATGTTCTGTGACACGTGTTTTTAATTTTCTAATAGTTTTCCCTATATAAAAGGCTTCACATGCTGTGTATTTTGCAGCATAAACAACCATACTAGAATTGCAATTGCAATGACCAGGACATTTCAAAGTTTTCCCATAGTTGTGTATAGAAATGTACGGACCATCATAAATAAATCTACACACATGGCATGAGCCACATTTACTCATCTTGGAATGTCTCAACTGTTCACTGTTAGAATTGTTCTCAAATAAATTTTTCAAATTTTTGCCTTTGCTATATGTAAATTTAGGTACCGCTCCTAGAATCCCAGAAAGTTCCACATTTGTGTCTACAGTACTAGTCCATAGTTCTTGGACACAATTAACAATCTCTTGTGTTCTGTTGTTGAAAGGAATTATAAATCTATCATTCCTGAAAGTGGGGACATGTGGAGTGATTCTTTCTAATATTTCATAATTAATAATAGGTTTATATTTAGTCAACCTCATAGCTATCACCTCTTTACTAATATTAAAAACTAAATCATGAGGATATCCTCTGTCGAAAAACATATTAATAAGTAAATCCAGTTCATATTTAAACACTTGATTATCACTAGTTAATCTAGACAGTCTCACCATCTGGCCTTTGACCAAATTCTTTTTTTGATGAAATGGATGACAACTGTCGTAGTGTAAGAACGAATTTGAATATGTTTTCTTCCTAAATATAGTTGATTCAATTTTCTTGTTAACAACAGAAAGTTTAATGTCCAAGAATTCCACATTGTTGTCACAAATGTGACTAGTAAATTTTAAAAAATTGGTAGATTTTCCTAAAAAAATGATAAAATCATTAAAATCCTCCTTAGATCCCCCCCAAAAAATTAAAATATCGTCCAAATAACGCAAATACAGTAAAATCTTATTCCAAAATATACTAGTAAAAACACAGTCAGATTCCCATTGTGATAAAACTAAATTGGCATAAATGGGGGCACATCTTGCCCCCATAGCAACACCTTTCTTCTGTATATAGTAATTGTTATTAAAGTACACAAAATTATTTTCTAAAACAAGTTCAAGCATACTAGCAAGTAAACGGTTGTCAGAAGAATTAATTCTATTGTATTTATTAAGACAATCTTCGAACATCTCCATCCCCTTATCATGGGGAATAACGGAGAAAAGATTGACAACATCTATTGTGGCCATAAAAAAATTAGACTTAAAATCAAAATTTTTTGAAAATTCTCTGACCGATTCTAAGCAGTGCCACGAGTCTCTCAGAATATGTGGTATACTTTTCAAAATCTCTTTACATTTGAAATCTATATAAGCTGCTAGTGCTTCAGTTTTTGAGCCTTTAGCAGATGCAATGGGTCTAAAAGGGGGGGTGGTGTATGTCTTTGTGAATTTTTGGAATCCCAAAAATTGAAGGTGTAATAGGGAATTCCACTGATATGTATTTAAATATGTTGTGGTCAATTCTAGCATCAATCAAATAATCATAAATCAACCAATCAATTGTGGTATATGATTTATTAACTTCGTACCTAGTGACTTTTTTGTAAGTATCATTGTCATCAAGTAAATTGGTCATCTTTTCATAATAATCAATGTTCAACATAATGACCACACCACCCCCTTTGTCCGGCTTCATGATCCTGAATTGGTCTGAACTAGTAAGTTCTTTTAGACAAAACTGTTCTGCTGAGGTCAAATTGTATTTGCTGACTGTTTTCTTATTTAAAATTCTTCTGAAATGATTTTCACAAAGTTTTTCAAAAATCTGAATTATATAATGTTGTGGGGGGATAAAAGTACTATGACGTTTGGGAGTAAAAAATGTACTGTCAATATTAATAGTATTTGTCTGATGAAGAAATATTTTTAAATTCAACATTCTAGTATATAATTTAAAATTAATCAACACACTACCTATATCCAATTGAAATGAAGGTACAAAGTTAAAACCTCTACTAAACAATTCTAAATAAGTCTTACCAAAATTGTGTTTGGTATAATTGTACAAACTAAAACCTGAATAAGTTGAGACTGAAACAGTACCTAAATCTTGATTGTTAACAATATCATTTATACAGTCTTGGTTGGCAACCACTAAATGAGAATCTTCTATCTGTGCCAAGGGTTCATTCTCTGTTCCCCTTTGTTGTAATGATTGTATGGGAGGTATTTTTGACTCCGTTGTCTTTCCCTTATTCTTTCTGATCTCCTTAGCACTGGTTGATCTAAAAAAACTGGTTCTGATTCATCATTATTATTGTTGTTAGTGTTATACCTGTGAGTTTGATCCAAACCTGACGTTGGATAATGCTTGTCCTGACTGTAATCCCTTTTAGTTTCTTTGTAATATTTCATGTTCTTATATTCTTTAAAATGTATGTAAACTTTGTTGTTCCTATAGTCATGGCTGTCTCTTTCTATTTTATGGTTTTTAATATCGAGTCCCTTATTCACATACCTGTCCATGTCCTTAAATATGTTGTCTAATCTAAATTTGTTATGCTCAAATAAAAGGTCTGCTTTAATATTTCTATCAAGCTGACATAACTTTTCATTTAAAATATTTAATTTCTCACTGTTGTTGCGTATGATTAATTTCAATAAATCAAGGCCAGCTCTATCAAAAAGGGATAACAAGTCACTAAATATAGCAGAACCTTCCTCAAAACCATGAGGTAATTTAAAAATCCGTAAACCCTTTGGTACTTGTTTTAATTCAAGTGAGCATTCTAAGAATGCATTGTCCATTTGAAGGGATTTAAATGCTTTTAATGTCTTCTCAAACTCAGCCAACTGTGAATTGAGTTACCCCATATCTCTAGAAAAAGCCACATTGTTCTTCAATGAAGGGGGCAACAAAAATTGTTTCAAATCCAAACTATGAGTGGAAGGGATATCTGACATTAAATGCCCATTATTACTACCACCATAGCGTTCATCTCTATGATTAATTGTAGAATTTGTAGTTGGAACCACATTCCCTGACGTCGTCGCATTTCTAATAGGTGTTGTAGATCGTTGCCTAACAATGGTTCTATGTCTATAAGCACTTGTGTTAGGTGTAGAATGTAAAGTAAGTAGCTGCTCCTGCGTATCAGAAATCAGGATTTCTTCATCATTACCCTGATTATTACATTGCTCATGCAGCGCCTGAATAAGTTTATTCGTAATGTCAAGATGTTCCTGTAGTAAACGTTGCATTGTTGAAACAGGAAATGTGTTGAATCTATTTGAAATAAATCAATGCAAGCTAGATGCCTGCCAACCAATTCAATAAAATTGTAACATAAAAAATAATTGTTGAACAAGAGTTCACTGTCAAGTGGATTGTATAACAGCATATTACAGTCAGTAGCAGATGAAAATTCTCTTTATATCACCAGAAAGAAGGTATCAAGTGAAATAAAATTATAGGTTCGTCACAGAACGAAAAAAATCAACACAGCGACTGGATATCAGCTGTTAACATAAAAATAAAACAATATCTCTTCCTGTTGATCTGTCGGTAGTAAAACACTCAACCAGTTCAATATAATTGAAGCATAAAAGTAGTTGTTAACGTAACAAATAGTTGTTGAGCAAGAGTTCACTGTCAGCTGAAAATAACAGCGTGTTACAATCAGCTTTGAAACAGCAGATAAAAATGCTCTTTGTATCACCAGGTATGAGGATAGCAATGGAAGTTTTTCAAAATGTGATACAAGGAGTGGATAATATAAAGAATTCTAGTGATGGCATACCTATATATGAAAAGAGCTGGGGAACATGGCAAAAAAAAAAATAGAAACAACAAAAGTCCAAAATGATATAAGCCACAAAATAAATGTATTCAAATTGACTGTCCGGTTAAGCAGGAACTACAACAAATCTAAAGGTTAAAAAACTTTAATGTCCACTCAAAAATATATAACAGATAATCACTTTCATTTCTAATTTTAAGAAACTTCATCAGAGCCAATGAAGTTTTTTAAAATTAGAAATGAAAGCACTTATCTCTTATACATTTTTTTGAGTGGAAATTAAAGTTTTTTAATCTTTATATTTGCTGGAGTTCCTCTTTAACCAAACAGTCTATTTGAATACAAAAAAAAAAAAAAATAGAAAGGTCATACAAAGGTTAAGCCAAAATGGACTGACATTAGGTAGAAAAAAAATCTGAATTTAAGAAACCAGTAGTATAGTTTTAGAATGTTATCCTTTTGGAGCTAGGCATGTCTCCAGACCCAAATAAGATTAAGGTGCTGCATGAAAAAATACTACCAGTAAAAAGAAGGGAGTTAGATGTTTAATTGGATGGCAAGCTGTAGTGCAAATTTATCAAATATTATAATACAGTAACTGTACCACTGAGAAAACAGATTAAAAATGGTATTCATTTTAACTGGACAGAAGAAGAGCAAGTAACTTTAGAAGAATTGTAGAACAGTTTGATTTCAAAGATAGTGATGTGTTACTTTGGTCCTAAAAGTGAAATCCGTCTTGAAGAAGATCTAAATCCTATAGAGTTAGGAACCACGCTAAGGCAAAGACAGTGATATAAAGATAGACATTTCACAAATACAAATAGACCTTTCACATATATTTCTCATGCTGACTCACAGCCTTTGTTCTTCATTTTTTGCTCTTAGCTGGGTTGACTTCTTTTTATAATATGCATGTTTTCACTGCATCTGTTTAGATATTTGCCATTTCCTTACATTTCCACCCATATTCTAAAGAAATGGCATTCATAAATTATCAAATTCTTAATGTATTTATATCCCTTGTTAGATGATTTGTTTCTTTAATTACCAATAGTATGTTGTCCTTTTCAGGATTAGTTTGCACCCATCAATGTCTAGGATGGGCTGTAGTTCCCCTGTGACAATAAATTAGATAAAGCCAATATTCATAAAATGAATCAAGTAATGAAAAGATTTAACATACTTTCAAACTAACTGCATACTATAAGGTACTTAAGACCATTTTAAGCACCTTAAACCAAAATTAGCACTAAGAACAGAATGAGAGCTATTAAGATTGTTGTTGTTGTTGTAGCAATTCAAATTATACTACTACTAGGGAGACAACAGCATAGTAGACTACAAGTCAAGCTATCTAGAGCAAACAATCAAAAATGAAATGTATGCATAATTAGCAGAGGACTGCATCAGCATGACAGTATAATGAACAGTTCCCAAAGACATTAATGTCAAAGAAAAATGAGTATGAAACAAAGAAAGATCAGACTTATAGACAATTAAACTGTTTTATTTGATAATCAGTTAGCATAAGAAAGATATAATGGCTCAGTTTAGGAAATCATTAAAATATAACAATATATGGATGGTATTGCAATTCTAATGACAGAGAACTATCTGCTAAGGGGAAACAGGTAATTTACCCCTAATGTTTTACAAAAGGTCCAAAATTAAATGTTTTCAAAAGTGTGAATGCTCCATTTCAAATTCAAGGGTTAACTAAGGCTCAGATATCAGCATGTATTTTCATTATGATATGCTTTTTTCATTTTCCAGTTGCAAATATAACTTTATACTATACTACTTATACTACTTATTATATTATATTATTATACTTATTATTATAGTACTTATTATACTGAAGACAATAATGTTACATGCATTAGTTATCATTAATAACTGATAATTAAAATCATGTGAAGTAACAAAAATGTTAAAACTATATACGAATCTAAAAAAGCTTACCTCAATATATGAATACTAAAAAAATAATAATAAATAAACGATACAACTACTTAAAATACACTAAATTTAAAAAGCAAACTAATCTTAACTAACTTTTTATAACAAAATGTATAAATTGATTAATATAAAATATGTTTGTATATATATATATATATATATATATATATATATATATATATATATATATTAGTATAAATAACTTTTTAACATGCTACTTTCATATTTTTCAACTAAAAGTCATAGTTCAGGCTAATATTTATAGTTATTTTATTACTGTTAGAGCTCATTCTTTTAAAAATGTGTTCATCAAAGCACATAAAATCAGATTAAAACATAAAAAAAAGAAAATTAAGGAAAAGTAAGCTTGTTCAAAATTTAGTTAAGGACCCTCTTGTCATACTAAATGTATTGCAAATGAGAAGTACTTGATAAGTGTGTTAAATAATATCATACACTTTTCCAGATTCAGTGTAAGTTTTAATTGAGAGATCAGGTAAATCATTAAATAACACAGTCCTGGGAGTAGTACAGCAGCCAGTGTAGAAAGTGATACTTTTATTGGATTAAGTTCTTTTTGTCTGGATATAATGTAAGACTTCATCAGAATCTAAATCCCTAATTACAAAACCAGTATAAATAATCCAACCCACCCAGGTGATTTATACTGGTTTTGTAATTAAGGATTTAAATTCTGATGAAGTCTTGTATTACATACAAATGAAAGCACTTAATCCAATAAAAGTATCACCATCTTTCTAGACCGACTGCTGTACTACTTCCAGAACTGTTTGGTTTTCTTTGTGGTTACTGGTTTTCACTAAATCATTAAATATCTTACCAAATTTCTTTAATGAAATACCATCATAAAATGTATGCCTTAGTCATTTTTATATCTTTATTACAGCTTTAGCATTTATCACATTCTTTCTAAAATATCTAGCAGTCTTACTTGGAGTCTAGAATGTACTATGAATAGATTCATGTATTTTTTTTTTCAAAAAGAGTAGATGCAGTTCTGGCAGGATATTCAAAATGATTCCTTATCATTTAAATTTGGATCAGATTACTTAATAATGTAATTACAGTATCAGTCTGAGATTGTTGTATTATATGTTAATAAAACATTATCAGAATTTACAAGTCATGAAGTTCACTGTTTAAATCATTCTGAAGTGGTTTATTAATGAAAGAGAAATTATCATTTTCAGAGCATTTTATGTCAAATCCATCTTTTTATTTATGCATATCATCTTCTAATGGTAAATTGTTTGTGTTCTCTAAACAATTAGACCAGTATTTAAAGCCTTATTTTGTATTTTAATAATATTACCTACCCCCCAGACAACCATACAATATTCTAAATGGGAGGGTGGAGACACCTAAAACAAAAAAAAAAATAAGGCTACCTATACATATCATGTTAAAATATTTTTGCCAGCTATATTTTATCTTCAAATATAAAAAATAAAGAAAATGTACTAACCCAAAATAATATAAATTATTAGCAATTATTAACAACATAATTAATTTTCCTTTTTTATTATGGTCAATGTTTAAGAGAGATATTGATCTATATGAGCTACACACTACTGTATTTTTATTTTAAAACTGAGATTGTGAATTAATACTTCTAAGGAAGTGGGATTGACTTATAGAAATTAATATTTTAAAATGTTTTGTCATATGTAAGTATTTTTCAGGAAATAATTTATAAGGTTTGAAGAGAACGGCATCAATTGTTGAGGCTTTTATATCTTATATTTTGTTTAATGTTAACATTAATTTCATGATTTGTATATCTTTAATTAAGCAACTTATATAAACTTAAAATATTCTGCTGTTAATATTTTTATTGATAAAGCTATCCAAAAGTGAAGAAGTTAAATCAGATTTATCCTAATCAATCTTTTCAAAATAATTTTAAAGTCTAAAGTCTAATATTAAAAGTCTAATGAATATCTTCACTGTCATATCTGGTTTTATTATTGGCAGAGTTAATATTTTATTTATATGAATATGATAAGATTTGATTTTAGATAGTTTAGCTAATCTGTAAATAATTTGTGGATTCATGGAGTAGCTGCTAACATTTTTTTTCAATGATGTTATGGTACTCTTGTTAAGTAATGTTTGCTTTTCTTAATCAAAGATTGTACTGCACATATGAATCAACCAGTTTGTACTTTGAATTTAGCTTAATTTAAATTTCACTGTATATTTTGTTGCAATATCCTATTTAGATTTCTGCCACAGGCATATTTACCATAAACATAACATTTTAATGAACACCCAGAAATATTTTGTCAACTCGGTTATTCTTTTTCAACAAATTATGTATTTCTGTAATGCAGCATTTCTTAAAATCTTTTAATTATATATGATAAGATGTGCCAACTAGTTATTGTTTTTATTATTTAATGCTGAAATATAAGTTAATTATGGTCTATTACCTGTGTCAGTGGCTCAACAGGTAGAATACATGCTTTTTGTGCTAGAAATTCAAAAGGTTGTTGGATCTTTTCCCACACTAGAAACTTGGATTCATTTCTCAGTATTGACACTACAGCACAGTATAAGTGAAGTTTGCATTCCTGGCAGTGCCATCTTTCAGATGAGACATTAAAACAAGGTCCCATCTGCCTGAGTTGGTGAAAGTTGGGGAGGATGTAAAAGATCCCATGGCACTTATTGAAAAGAGGGTAGGTGTCATTGCTGTGATGGCTTAGTGGTTAACTACTATGACTGTAGTGTACAGGGTCCTGGGTTCAAGACTTGCAAAGGCTGTTTATTTAGGCTTATAAATGCCCTCGGGCAGATAGCCTAGTACCTACCTGTGAACCTATACACCCCTGGGATCACTTCATTGGCTCTGCTTGACAGAGGATCAGTTAATTAATCAATGGGGTGGCGAAAGCCAATACACTCTGGCTAGGCTTATAAATGCCCTTGGACAGATAGCCTAGTACCTACCTATGAACCTACCTATTCCATTATTTACATCTTTCACATTATTTACATTATGTATATTATTTACATTATATGCAAATATTCACATTATTTATATGATTTAAAAAAATCCACATAATATACATTATTTACATAATTTACAACTCCACTGTCACATTCTTCTTTATTTACCATACTCTTGTTGTGTCTTTTTGGCTTTTCCTGGTTAGGGGTCGCCACAGCGGAACTCCGGTTTGCTAATGATTGGCAGTAGATTTTTACACGCCGAGTTGCCAGCCCTGATGCACAACCTTCAACGAAGGTACGCCCATTCACGCATGTCTCCACACAGAAGATGTACTAGCTGAGAATAGAAAAGGACAACGTCTTACTGTGAGGTGATAATGCTACCGCAGCACCACCACCATACTCTAATTTTGAAAAATAAAAGGGCATAGCACCAAATAACCTTAAAATAATTTCCTGTTAAAAACAAAACAAAATGCATACATCTGTCCCATCCTTTTCATAGTTTCATAGTTTCATAGTTTAGTACTAGGCTATCTGCCCTGGGGCATTTGTAAGCCTAGCCATAGTGATGTGGCTTTCGCCACCCCATGAAATGGTACAGAAACCACCAATTTAATTCCTTAAACACAGTTTTATCTTCTGTATTTCTGTTATATAATAAGTTTCCATGCTTCCTTTTACATAACATCCATACAGCAATAAACAAAATCATATCCTATTTTTCAGTTTCACTTTTGCTTTCCTGTCATATTTTCCATACAATATCATCTCTATATTTATTTTTTTTTCAATCCATCCCACTTGAATTTATTTTTCAATACTGTGAAAAATTCTTATTAGTTTACAGTTCAGGAAAAATGCCCCATGGTGTCTTCTGCATTGCATTATTTGCATTGTTGTTTCTTCCAACACTTTATATAACATTCAGGAATAACCTCCACACACAAAAATGCTATGCTATAGCTTTTTAGCATCTTCACTTAATTCTTTCCATGGATATATTAAATAACAATTTCCACTATATTTACATACCAATACGCTCTTTTAATATCACATTTTCCAATCTTTATTTCTATTACCTTATTTTATTCATATATTCTTTCATTTGTCTTATAGCTTACATTCAATATTTTTCCAACATGTGGTTCTCTGTTTCATGAACTTTTTTAAATTTTCCTGAGCAAAGGCATGCATTCCAGGTATACAGCAGGGTTTTTTGAACTTAACCCTTTTTTTTCTATAATAAATGATACCCCTTTACACAGAATTCAAACTTATATCCCAAATAAAAATAAAAAAATCCATTATTCTTTTCTTTTGTATTACCCAGAAATGTATTAACTCCACCTATATATACTCATTTTCCCAATACATAGGTATTTAACATATATACTTTTTTAATGAAAGAGTAAAATTTTCTACCATGCTGTTGAGTTTTTTTTTTACTTCTTCCAAGTTTTCTTTCCATTGTTATTTTAATCCTTTATATTTGCTAAATCATATCTCTAGTATATATATATATTTTCTATTATAATACATTCCATACATTTCTGCTGCAGGTCTAGCCACCTGGTGGTGTAAACCCTGGCTAGATATGATTGTCACTGCTGAAGTGACACCCTGACCCCATGTGCAAAATGAGAAAAATGGTTGAGGATGGATGGATGAACATTCCATTTATTTTTCTTACTTTGCCAAATCCTTTACTTTTAGTTCTGTTTATTTGCAGTCCTACTTTGTTTAATAGTTTTTCAATTATTACCATTACTTAATTTGTCTATATTATATTTCTTGCAACTAAAACCAAGTCATCTGCATATAATACACATATTGGTACTTTATTCCCACTAACAAATTACGAAACTGCATTTTAACCCACATTCACATTGTTGTTTCATAGCATTCATTGCCAAAATAAACAGGCACATTCTAGGGGGATAACATTTATTTACTCCCCTTTTTAGTTTTATTTTTCCAAGCCATCCATTTACAATCCCCCTTACCCCAGAATTTTTAGGCTTCCTAACTTTTGATTGAAGCTTATTAAATGTATTTAAACTTAATCATACATAGAGTGTCAGCAAGTCACATTGGTGATTCTCCAAAGTCACAAAAGGCAGCACAATGGCTGAATAACCTGGTTGCCATATTGGCCCTGCACCTGCTCATTAGCATAGTGGTACCTTACACTGTCTATAAGAGGCAGTATCACAATTCAAATTTCCCTGTAGATTAATCTTTTTAACAGCATTGAATGTGTGGTTTCCATCCATAAAACTGTTGTGATTTATTTATGATTTATTTATTTTTATTTTACCATTTTATAATTTAAGTACATATTTTATGGTTTTCAGGGATTGGGATTTTAGGGTTACTGGGGCTTAGTGGAACTCCAGGCTTCCCACATAATTATCACATACAATTTATAGGTGAGACATGTTTATGTATAGCTCAGCCTTCAGTCCTTGATACTGTGCCTTTGTAATTTTGGAGAAGCACCACATGATTTGTTGTCTTTCTTTGTATGATTAACTTTAAATCAAAGTAACATGCTTCAGTTGAAAGTTAGGAAGCCAGATTCTCATAATATGTCTTTATATCTTTCGCTGTTCTTTCACCTATACCATATGATTCAAATATTTACATATGGCCTCATGACTTACCTTCTCAAAGCTTTTGCAACATCACATTATTATTCTTGCTTCATTTCCTGCTGGTATCAAATGTATAACTTCTTTAACCATTATTAACATCTCTTTTACTTTTTTACCTCTGACACCAGAACACCATTATCTAATACTTAGTCCAGAACCTTCTGCATTTTTTTTGCAAAAATTCTAATAAATATTTTGTAATTTGTGTTTCCTAAGGTTAATGCTCTATGCCTTTTGTATCTTTTTCATACAAATGCTATCAGCACATTACATATTTCTTCTTCTATCTTCCCTAGTAACCATTCTTCCATCTTTACTCATATCTTTATAAAAATAATATTCTAGTCTATCTGGAATTAGTGCTGATTTTCTTTTCCTTCCCTTATTATTTCTTATAAACCTTGCACCCTTATTTCTTTTTCTATTTTTTTTTTACATCATCTGTTATTTTTATAACTTTCCTTACCTCATATTACAAATCTTCCTTTTTATACATGTCATAAACAAAATTCTCAACTGTCTTCATAATATCTTCTTGGGTATATACAATAACCCATTTTTCATCATAAATTGTATCTATTTTCCTTTTCATACTTCCCAAACATTGGGAAACTTCTTTATTTTTACCTTCAAAACATATTTTGTAAAACATTTAACAATTTAACCCTTTTCTCTATTTCTTATCTAATTTTCTCTCTGAATCATTTACATTTTTACTTCCTTTTCTGCTTCAACTTTGAGCTCATTCAAAATGTCTGCATATTTTTCTTATTCTCTTTTCTTTGGATTCTTTCAACATTTAAATATATATACATATATGCAGTTTTCATAATATTCTCTTGTGGTCATATGCTCATACCACAATTTTTCTTTTTCTTGTTTTAATATATTAAAGTCTGCTGTTAATCTTTTTATTACTTTTCCTTTTTTTTAATTTTTATCACCCACAAAAGCCATATTACATTATCATCAGAAAATTTTGCAGTCTTCACACCTCCTATTATTTCATGCATTTTGAGTATAAAATATAATGTATTTCTGTTTTAAATATACCTCCCTAATAAATTCAGCTTCCTTCCCCAGTAGTAAATCACATTTCATAACATATTTCATAATTTATATATATTGTGTTAGCTTTTTTGTTCTTTCTTTAAATAACAGTAAAAGTCTACTATTTAATGAGTGACATATTCATCACCAAAAACTTTTTTATCACTTCAAATATTTTTTCTTCGTCATATTTATATATGCATATCTTGCTACTTTTTATCTTTTTCTTATATCACATTCTACCACTCTTCCTGAAATAACTGCGATCATAAAGTCTGGATACATCTCATTTAATACTGTCCACATTTTTTTCTTCCCGTACAGCTCCAATTTTTATAATCTCTTTTCTAAGGCATCTTGTATCTTAAAAAAATATAATGTTCATGATTATTATTTCATACCATTCTCTTACTGTCAAGCCTCTAATTTAATTTAATTTTTTTACATTGACTGCTAGAATCATTGTCCTTTTTCCTTTTTTTCTTTTTTTATCCTTGTACTCTTTCACCAGTA
Source organism: Protopterus annectens (assembly GCF_019279795.1). Classification (NCBI taxonomy): domain Eukaryota; kingdom Metazoa; phylum Chordata; order Ceratodontiformes; family Protopteridae; genus Protopterus; species Protopterus annectens. The sequence goes on from NC_056748.1 coordinate 893,237,287, forward strand.
GATTTTTCTTTCTCTTGCTCAGTAACCACTTAATCAACCAAAATATGGAGACCGAATGGCCAAAAAAACAGAGTTACATATACAAAGTCTGACATGGCCATTTCAGGAAATATTCTCTTTTCTCTGAGGTATAGCAATCTCAAAGTTGATATAAATAAGTTTGGGGTTTGAGGGGCTTGACCCCACATCAGTGGGTGCAGGGGACCTTTTGTCTTATAAAACACAAGTTTAATGGAGAAGAGAGATGTTCAATATTTCATCTTATTCTGCATTTTCATCTTTTTCTTAAGAGTGCCAGCACTCGACATTACAAGCACTGACATTTCAATAGGGATGCCTCCTGTTCCTTTTCTTCACCTATTTCTGTGTCCCCTTCTTCTCCCATATCACTTAATATATCAAACTTAGTTTGTATCTGTACTTCCACTTTTGTTTCTGTTATTGTTTCAGTATTATGTACATCTTTATCATCTATTGCTTCATTCTCTTCCTCATTTCCCACCATCATCCACAGCTGCATCATTTTGCTCAAACTGTTTTATCTGAAAGGCTTTCTGTCTTTCTCTAGCCTTTCTTCCTGTATCAATGGACAGTCCATCTAAAACAAACTATATCATTAAATTTCCTACAAGTAGGTAAACAATTCCTAGCTCTGTAACCTGTTTCTACACATTGACTGCATATTTTCCTTTTCATTTTGCATTCCTGCACTAAATAGTCTTTTGTATCAATAAAAGCACATACTTGGCTGTCCCAGTATCTTATAGTACCTCTTCTTCCATTCATGTTAATCACATTTGAAACATACTTAACCTTCCCTTCACACATATTTAATGTTACCCAACAACCACCTCTGATATCCTGCAATTTAAACCACAGTAGTACAATTATAATGTCAAATACTTGATACCTATCTTTACATTTAATTTTAATCTTAATTCTTACCAGTGGCTATTATCTTTCACACTGTTGTCCTTTCTGTGTTTCCCTGCCTGCTTCAGTATTTCCAGTCCAGATGTCAGTCTTTTTTTATGCTTCTCAAAAAGTTAAGCTGCAATTCAATTTCTTGTTGAAATCCTATTACCAGTGCATGCTCTTAAAGCTAGTTTCTCCAGCAGCCAAACATGCACCAGCTGATTTTTCAGATTCTCCTTACTGCCTTCCCTGATTCCACAATAGTGCTCTCCTCTGTTCCCCTCAATAATCACTTTTTCCCACCCAGTCACTCCATTTTACAGCATCACCATTTTCTGGATATCTCTGGCTCATTACATCCACCAAGACTTGTGAGTCTAAACCTCCTCCTTGCACTATTGTCACCACGCCTTCTTCACAATCTGCAGTCACAACACTTTCCCTGTTTGCTTGCTCCATTTCACTGCCAGCATTTTCACTCTCCTCCTCACCATCTTGGATCTCTCTCCTCACCATTCTGTTAATCCTCTGGTACCACCTGGCAGTGAAAAAGGAGTAAGGGAAGTTCTCCGGAGCCTGGTCCAATGTTCCCATAGTTAGTTTAAATACCACCTCGGGGTCTCTTCTGAAAAGAGGACATTGGCTTATTGGGACTAAATCAGTCAACAAAGAATTAATTAAAGAATAAATAAATGCATAAATACTGAGTATTAGGTTCATAGGTTCATAGGTTCATAGGTTCATACTAGGCTATCTGCCCAAGGGCATTTATAAGCCTAGCCCATAGTTATGTGGCTTTCGCCACCCCTTTAGTTTGAATAAAAACTATGCCTATCATTTTTCTGTGCCTCTGTCAAGCAGTGACACTGAAGTAATCCCTGGGGTATATCTGCGATCTCCCATCCATTGGTCAAGATTCCTCTTGAACAAGGCCAGCGAGGTGCTCTGCCTCACATGTACCGGGATTTTGTTCCACAGCATAGGGAGTCTCTGGGTGATGAATCTGTCCCTCCAGCACGTTCTATTTATAACCGTGTCAAGGTTTAAGTCTCCGCCCTTGTGGTTCTGAGGGATCTAGATTTTTGAGGTGAAGCATATTCATCAAATCTGGGTTTGACATGGCCTTATATGTCAGGCACAGGTCACCTCTGAGCAAGCGGTATGAGACTGAATAAAGCTGGAGTTCTTTCAGTCGGGCAGCATAAGACATATTTTTGAGACCCTTTATCCTTTTGGTGAGGAACTTTTGGGGCCTTTCAAGCTGCATCAGGTGTCTGGTCAGATACATTCCGAACGGGGCATTGTACTCAATCATAGGTCTAATGAGTGATGAGTACAGGGGGACGATGACCTCCCTTGATCTAGATGTGAATCCCTTCATGATCAGGTGGGCGATATAGAAGGTTTTCCTAACTACTTTAGCAACATGAGTGTCAAACGAAAGACTACTATTAAATAACTTTGAATCAGTCTGTTTTTGAGAATAAATTAAAATCTGTATCCTGTTAATTCTAGTATGTGTTCAAAATGTATATGAGTATTATGAATAATGGGATGAGTCACTACCTAAAGCATTTAAATATTTTAAAATTAACAAACCAGTCCAATTTTTTTAGGCTTTCACTGATGCAGAATTCATACATTCCTTAGAAGTATAAGTATCACTCTTTTTAAAAATAGAGTTATTTTCCCTAGTAAAACCAGGTTATCGTTCATATTTCAGAGAATTCATTGAAGTTCCTAGCAAGAGCCATACAGCTCATGCCAAAATGGCTCTTATCTCATAATGCACCCATCTGTGATTCATGTTAGCCATAACAAGGTAAGACCTCATTATCAGCTAAATGGCATGCCTCTGAATTATGTTTACTATCACATGTAGATCATTCCTGATCTGTACATCATGATAGTAATCAGCTACTCATATAGGCATTGGCACTCTCTCTCCCAGTCATTCACACACACATGCACACACACGCGCACACACGCACACACACACACACACACACACACACACACACACACACACACACACACACACACACACACACACACACGAGTTCCTAACCTGTCTGCCCTCCTGTTTTCCTCCCAACCCTGTTGTGGTGTTTAAAATGCCATTATGGCACTTATCTGTTGAATAGTGTATCTGCCCTCCCCAGTTGTTATACTGCTGTTGGTGTCATTACAGCACTTCTAGTCTCAGTAAGCCTTGGTGTCTAGTGGTTTCCCTATCCCCCAATCTCCATGCAACTGTTGATGCCCTTATGGTACTTTAAGATTAATGCCTGGTGGTCTAGTACCCCCCCCCCATGTTTATGCAGGTGGTTGAACGCAACCTTTTCACCATGTTCAATACCACAGTATAGAGTGGATAGTTTTGCTGATCTAAGTGGCCAAGAAATTTATTGAATCACAAGGTCATGTAGATGACTTCCTGGAGTCAATTCTGGAGAGAGAACACATGGCTAATTAGCTTATGCCTCTCCCTCCTGAAATGTCTCATTAGCGTTCAGCATGGCTGCAGGGCCAGCAGTAAGTGGTACTGCATGTCTTCATGTTAGAGGTCTGTACAGTGCCATGTTAGTGTGGTTGCTGAATCAGGGAAGGGTACCACAACATGTACACAGATGTCCAACAAATTCAGACAGGCAAAGGACCAGCACGACATAAAAATAATAACATTTATTCAAACAAAGGACATATAAAGAGTGTAAGCACTTTTGCGTGTACGCCTATGCTTCATCAGATATAAAATGCTCTGACAAACTCCCATGTTTTTAAAAAACACCTTGTCCAATCACATCCTAAAATCATTAATTGAAAAATCATCATATTAAAAAATTGTAAAAAAACTTAAACAGTTAAAAGCAGCAGCATATGTCCCAAAATTTATCATAAGCATAAACAAAAAAATCAATGTATATCTATAAAGAATCTAATCATACTCTATGCAAACATAATCAAGTTATACAACCTTAAGCCACACCATTATGAACTCGCCAAGCTTCCAAGGCCCATTGCTTCCTCCTTATTGCCAAATCTTGCTAGAAACCCTATATGGGAAAACACTACTACCAGTTATATAACTTGATTATGTTTGCATAGAGTGTGATTAGATTCTTTATAGAGATTTCTCAAGGAGTTCAGGCTTTCTTTTTAAATATGATGATGTTATATTCATTGGGATTCATATAGCAGACAGTAATCTGACTCAGGAGATTTGCAAATGCATTTATGATTAAATGCCAATATATAGAAAGTTTTTAATAACAGCAAATGGGAAATGTATGAAGTTAACACATTGATTTTTTGTTTATGCTTATGATAAATTTTGGGACATGCATATTGATATGAGGTTTGCATTTAGTATTTGCATGTTACCTTTTTGACATATGTTGCTGCTTTTAACTGTTTTTTACGATTTTTTAACGTGCTGATTTTTCATAATTGATTTACTGTTATATACTGAATGAGATTTTGATGCTTAAAGTTTTATGCAACATGATAGAACCCTACAAGACTGTATTGATGCCATTAACACACTTGACTTTCTAATTTGAGTAGTTACCAATTAATGATTTTAGGATGTGATTGGACAAGGTGATTTTAAAAAGGGGGTGTTTATGAGAGCATTTTATGTCTGATGAAGCATAGTGATACTATGAGAAAGTGCTTACGCTCCTTATATGTCCTTTGCTTGAAAAAATGTGATCATTTGTATGCCATGCTGGTCTTTGCCTGTCTGAATTTGTTGGATTACTTTTGCGGAGTTAGGATTGGACTTTATCTGGTGCAGTGGTTTTGCTTTTGCTGTTTATGTACACGGATGTGTACAAGTCACATTACCTTCTCAAATGCTGTCTCCCTTAATGCATTTTTTTGCAATGTTTGCTACGAAAAGTGAAAGCTATTGCACATTAACCCCCTTTTTAAAAAATATGACATTTTATAATTAGCAGCTGATGTTATAGCCTATCCCATCTCAATCCTGATTAATAGAACAATCACAGAGGCCACCATCCCCTCAATCTGGAAAATATCATATGTCATCCCACTTCACAAAGGAGGCCGCTCTACGGAAACATCGAACTATAGACCTATAGCAATTTTGTCACCCATAGCAAAAATTATGGAAAGGTGTGCTCACAAGCAACTCCTACACTACCTCACCCTAAATAATCTTCTCTCTAAAACCCAACATGGGTTTCGCCCCCATCATAGCACTACCACTGCCCTCCTTTCCTTTGTGGATTCAGTAAATAACAATCGGAACAACAAATTTATAACTTCTGCTCTCTTTCTTGACTTGTCAAAAGCCTTTGACATGGTCAATCACTAACTATTGCTCCACACCCTTAAATCCCTTCACCTTGATAACCTAGCCCTATGGTGGTTTGATGCTTACCTTTCTGGTAGACAACAAGCAGTCCAGTGGCAAAGCAAACTATCCCACTTGCTACCAAATACCATAGGAGTTCCCCAAGGCTCTATACTTGGTCCCCTTCTCTTCTCTGTATTCATAAACGACCTTCACTCAGTCATCCCCAAAGCCACCTGCATCCAATATGCAGATGACTCCACCATGATTTGTTCTGATGTCTCCCTCCATAATCTCCAAATAGCCACCCAACACTGCTTCGCTGCAGTTGAAAAATGGTTTTCAGAATGGAAACTCATTCTAAATCCCATAAAAACTAAGCTACTTCTAATCTTCCCCACCGCAGGAATCCCCTCAGGCCAATATCTGCCTCATTCTAATAATAAGATCTTTCATGTTCAATCCATTAATGGCACCATCATTGAACCTGTCATCAACACTAAACTACTAGGTGTTACTATTGATCACAAGCTTAAATTTGATGTTCATATTACTCAAACTATTAAGACAATTAACAAGAAACTAGGTTCTATGTACAGAATTAAGAACTTTCTAACTCTTTATACCAAATTAACTATAGCGCAAACTCACCTTCTCTCCACTCTACTGTATGCTTCCCCGGTCCTATCCTTCCTCAATAAAAATGAGCTCAACAAACTCTCAGTTGCTTATAACCACATCGCTAAATTTGTGACTGGGTCTCCTTACCGTACTCATCACTGTCTCAACCTAAAGAAACTTGAATGGTTAGAATTACCTAATCTTCTAAAATTTAACCAACTTACGGAAGCATTTAAAATAATTAAGGAACCAGAAAAAAACCCTTTCTGAACAAACTCCTGACCCCTTACTCCAACCTTAACTGCCTCCGATCTTCTAATAGTGTCCTGGTACAAACAATGAAATCAAATAACTTGGGAGGTGATGCTCTCTATGCCAATTCTATTGGAAGGCTATGGAATTCCCTTCCCAATAACCTTAGACTAACAACTTCACTCAGCCATTTTAAAACTAGTCTCAAGTCATTTCTTAAGGCACACTGGCTATGCCCTTGTGACAATCCTGACTAACCCTATGGCTCCCTACAACCCACTCTTTATTATCTACAGGACTTCCTCACCCAAAACTCACTAGTTTCACTTAAACTTATTCTCTATACACGTCCGCTTCTCTTTGACTGCCCTCTTCTATAACCATAGATTTGACTTGTCAATGAAGATATAGCCTTCTCCCTTGTGCTTAAAAGCGCAAACCTCTTTACTTCTCAACCTATCTAAATATTTGGGTATCTACTCAACATTGTAATTGTGGAATTTAACAGAATATACTTGTATTCAATCTATCTGTATTTTGAATGTTTCTGATCTTAGACTATGTATTGTTTGTTCTATTTAATTGTGGAGCTTTTCTCCCCGGGTCTCTGCTGAAAAGGGATATGTATCCAGTTAGATTAACCCGGTAAACAAATGTAAAATAAAATAAAAAAATAAATAAATAAATAAGTTTAGATCACATTTTGATGCTGAAATATAATCATACACAATTCACCATTACTGTCAGTAACACAGGATTTAATTCTTGGCATCTTATCATTTTGTCAAAGTGCTGGTATCTATATTCTTTTTACACTGGAAAAAGAATAAGAAATACTTCATAATCATTGCATTTATTCTAGTCATGTCTTCTTCCAAATCTATGTTTCTTGTAAAACATACCTTCTCAGATTTCCAAATTAGCTTCATTAATCACAAGAACTGTAATAAGCCTGCTACTCATTTCATTACTATTTCAGATATTTACTTAAAGTGAAAGATGTAATTGTTATTTATCTCCCATATGCAGCATATGAAAATGTAATATGACATTTTGAAATATTTCTGGAAAGTAAATAAAAGATTACCTATTCCTAATATTGCATGAGAACATATAAAAAAATCTCTCTTTCCAGATATATTGCAGTTTATAATGTCAACCATTCATAATGTCAGCAGTTCATAATGTAGACAGTGGGAACTGCAGTATCAGAATGCTGACTCCTCATTTTTCTGACAATTCACTTTAACACCGATAAGTAGATTGGTGTTAGGGGTCGTGGTGTATTTGTGCAAGTGTTAGCAGGTGAGGCTCAGAATAAGGGTTGGGTAAGGGAACAGGTTTAGTGTTGTGCATGTGTGTTAGTGCATGTATGTGCATGTGTGTGTGCCTGAGCTTGTCTTGTGTAGTGGTTGTGCAATTGAAAGGGGTTTTCTAAGGTAAGGGTTACCATTAGCATACATTAGGAAAGTGGTGCAGGTGTGCCTGTATTTACTCAGAAGAACTGGAATCATCCTCTTCTTCTATAGTCTACTTAAATTATGTCATCTGGTACATGTTCACTTGCATCTTATGACATCAACTACTAAAGAATTTAAAACACATGTAAAAGAAGTTTTGAAAAAGCATCCCATATTTTCTGCTGTTCAAGACAGGGATTTGTCCAGTATTCCGGTGCCTACAATGACAGGACAGCATGTCCAGTATGGAAAAGCTATCAATCCCACCACCATCAAATGCTACCTATGTGCACAACCAATTTAACTGACATTAGCCAGCAAAGAGAACAAAAGTCAACTCCTAGCAGTCTTAAGTACCCCCTGCTACAATGATTTAAAAACCAAACATTGCCTACAGTGAAAAATATAAGCAACTTATAACATCCAGTTTACTGGAACACCACTTCTGACCTGTTTTCTCAAATATGAGCCCCCAATTACCTCCACTACTGACAAACAAATACAGACCATAATTCCCAACAGATTACTTCTGTGTGTGTGTGTGTGTGTGTGTGTGTGTGTGTGTGTGTGTGTGTGTGTGTGTGTGTGTGTGTGTGTGTGTGTGTGTGGAATAAAGTGATTGTATAACTAGTGATGGAAAAAATACAGTAGCATGTATGCACAAGAAAACATATTAGGCCATATTGTCCAGTCTGCTTCACCATCCACACATTTCTAAGGAAATTACCTCTGCCAAAACAGATATCTACACCTTGAGTAGGCAAGTCAATGAACAAGGAGACCACACCTTTCTCCATGCAGTCTGCAAGCACAAAGTAGCAAGAGCCACCGCAACAAGAAAAGGGGTCTGTATCACAATGTCTAACTTACAAAAGTTCGATCGTTGTAATATTGAACCATTATGTTCGAAACCCAACAAAACTGAAAGCACAGTGACAAAAAAAAAAAAAGTAACCTTAAACCTAAACTGAAGTGGGGGGGCTTCACCCCCCCCCCCGCCCCCTACTTAAATATTCCAACTCTGAGATTGCACCACAGTGGAGGAAATAGCAAAGCCCCGAAAATGGCCCACCAATTTTTTTTCACTGGGGAAAAAAGTTGATGTGCCGTGACTTTGCTATTTTCCACTTTCGGACATTAGGGTTCAGTATTACAACGTTCAAAATTGTTTTAGTTCAACTTTGTAATATAGACCCCAAGAAAAAATGTACTAAACCTTCCCTTTTTAATTAACCTCTTTATTTTGAGTAGCAGAGCCATATCTGCAATAAAGAAAAATATGAAAGTTTGTAGGAGAGCTGCTGTTCTACTGAAGCAGGCTGGAAATGAGTTTTGTGAAAGCTATCACAAGGCATGCTTTATTGCTTCGCATACAGTGTGGCGCAGTTTCTTCAACTATTAACCTCATATAAAAGAAAAAAAAACTGTCAGCTTTGCCAGCTCTCAGCAAGAAGATATGTGCAACCATTACTGCAGCATGAATGGCACAAAAAGCTTTGGCTGCCATTTCTTTCATACCTATACAAAACCATTCCCTGTCCACAAACATCGGTACTTGTCCGGTTGTGCCAAATCAGTTCTACAGTCATGCCTGACACTTTCACTAAAGATTGGATCTTTCATTACTTCACCTATAAGAATAGTTTCCACCCATAACACATACACAGGGCATTACATTATGATTGCAGAAATTTGACACCTCTATCATTCTCTTTCCCCATTGAAGGCATCAACCACATAAAAGATTTGCTGAAATGGCAAACAAAAAAGAAACTACTCCAAATTTTTTAGCAGATTTCAGTTTCCACCATCTTTAAGTCTACACTTCGTTATATCAAAGGATGAAAAATCTCAGGCCTTTACATTGAATTCCCCACTTTCTATTTCACAGTAAGGACACTGACATGGTCCTTTGTCCAACACCAACACTCATTGAAAGCTGTCCATGTACAACATGCAGATGGTCAGTCCAATACCTATGTAACATGCACATATTCACATAGAGGAAATGCTAAGGTAAAGCAAAATATAAAGTCATCCAAGCACTGAACCAACACATTCCATCCTGCAGGCTGACAGTGACATGCAGCAATGTTATTCCATCTGCCACATAGCACTGCAGCAATATGTGCAGTGAGTGGTTCCTTGTCTATGCAGCATCAACCCTAGAGCAAGGGTCCAGTGCCACTACTTCGTAAACAAAGATTCAAACAAGAAAGTGCAAACAGCTTCTGAACACCTCGACCTGAAAAGAATGGTACCTGGCAGCACCTGAACCATAAAGCTGGCAAACACCTGGCCACTCTGTGAATCTGTTACCACAACATGCTTTCTTCAGATTAAGGTGGCTTTTCAATTAATCAGTGAAACAGTTTAAAATCAGTTTTCATTTTCTGACATATTCAAGAGCATGGAATGGTTGCTCAATGATTAGTAAAAGCCATAAGCAGCAACATAAAAGTGATAAAGCATCAATTTATTCATTGTTTTTAGTTTACTCAATTGATCACCTGCAGGACCATGAAGGAGTCAGAGGCAGAATCAAGGTACTAGCCCACTACACAAAGCATGCACTCACTCACACTCATACACATATATCGTGCACACCCATGGCCAAGCCTGAGCAGTACCATGATACAAGAAACCAATGCATGAAAGACTAGATAGCAATCTTACTGACACCCAGCATGGCTACCAAAGTCATTCTCTTAAAATTAACAGCTACATTGCCACTCAAAGGCCACCCTTTGCCATGAATAACATCACAACCAAAATGATTCAAATAACAATGAAAGTTAAATAGTTCTCTATTGTCTAAGTCAAATATTATGTCATTTTCTGTGACTACTAGCAGAGCTAATTGTTTCAACGAGTTGGAATGAAATGAACAGGACACTACATTTTACATGTTGTAATCTACTTATGGTTCTGCTAAATAATTAATTAATATAGTCCCTACATGTCCCCAAGGGTGTATGTGGTATAGTCTGGACTGGAGCTATTCCATATTCCTGAACTTATGGTCTAAGTATGGTTCTGCTTAATAATTAATTAATATAGTCTCTGCATATCCCCAAGGATGTATGTGCTATAGTCTGGACTGAAGTTGTTCCATATTCCTGACCTTAGTGACTAATCATTTCCAATCTCTTGCTTATGCACCCTGCACACTACAGACATACTACCTCACTCCCCAAATGGCTTGCTTAGCTGTGATACCATTATAAAAGATTGTAGAAGAACAGATTGCAATCATAACATTTTCAAAATAATTCAGACTTACTGGAGATTTTATTCAACCTGTGCAATGTAGAAAGGAATTAATTCAGTCACTGTTGCACCATCAAAGAAATCTCTCTGTCTGGTGCCATCCCAAGGAGCATATCCATAAATCAAATTGTCAGAGCAATAAGGCTACCTAAGCAAGGAAAAAAAAAATATATATATATATATATATATATACATATATATATATATATATATATATGTATATATATACGGATCTACTCATCGAATTTACATTTGTTCGAATTTCACTTACCTGAGTCCACTTCTTCGAATCTTCATTAATCCAAAAGCACAGACTTCCAAAATCCTTTCCCAGTGAAAGGAACCACTTAGCCACCATGAGAAAAACTTAAATGGATCAAAACTAAACCCACCCAAGTGGGGGGCTTCTCCCCAACCCCTACTTAAATATATCAACTCCAAGATCGCACTACATTGAAGAATGACCAAAGTTCACCATGGTGACCAAGTGGTTCCTTTCACAGGGAAAGGATTTCAGCAGTCTGTGACATTATGATCAATACAGGCTAGTTGACTGGTGTGCAAGGCATGTACATATGGCACAATCCACACTGTCAGGAATGTTACCCATGCCATTAATGTTGTCAAACAGCTATGTATGTACTGTGTGCCTCACTGGAACAGGTATCACACATGCATCTGGTGCAATAACTTGATGGGGGTTTCGCACCATCAGACAGTAAATACCTAGGTATGGCCAATAAGATGTGTGACAGGTCACTGTGGCAAAGATGGTACACTTCAGTTACACATCACTGAAAGATGTGGAGGGAGGTACATGAAGAAGGGTGCAATGTACTCAGTTATTAGTGTGATGAAGGCTGTGAACTAAGGAGGTATTATTGCCTGTGATGTGGATGTCCTTCACATACTCAGTAGATGTGTTACATACAAGGGAGTAGTCAACACTGTGGACACATGCTGGTGGATGTTCCACATAGCATCTAACCCAGGATACAGGTCACTACCTAGTGGTCTGATTATAGGGGTTAATGTCTACATTATCCTTGGGTTGTTACTTTCCTGATGTAACAACCCTCCTCATGTTTTTGTTTCATTGCAGGTGCTGTCATGGCTGTGGCAGGAATCTTTGGTGTGTGTTGATACTGTCTGTATTATACTAATATCAAAGTTAGAGTCAATGCTTGGCCACAGTCTGTAGTCCTTCAGACAGCTGTGTGGACACAGAATGTGTATGTCATTCATGACATCTGTGACTTAAATAATGGACAGGAAAGGCCCTAGCAGACAGCTTTGATTTATAGCCCTGATCACTGGACCTGATATATATGTCATTTCCAACATTTCAACATATTTAGATGGCATGTATGTGATACAGTGGTCTCCCCACTTGGTGATATAGGTGTTTATGGCCACATCTAACAGTGTTGAGTGAATAGCTCACTGAGGATTTGTGTTAAATGCATTGAACTTGTCAAGTTCAAAAGGTTGATAGAGTTGTCATCATGCATACTCTCAATTACCTATTTGAGGACTTCTAACAGAAATAACAAACATGCTGTAGCATTAACAACTCACACATGGCTGTTGCACATAGCTGGAGTATTATTAATGTCCATTTAGAAAAGGTCCATGATGACACTGGTCTACCTCACAGACGAGGAAAGTCAAGATGTGTCTATGCATCCATGCATTAGGTGCTGTCCACCACCAACTCAGATGGATGCATGTTGATGTATACCCTTCTACAGGAACATAGTCTGTGTGGATGGTCTGTTGTGTTTATTCAACTGTGTCAGGAAACTGTATGTGCTGAGTCATGCTGTAGGTGATCTGTCATGTTGTTACAACCCATTGATTCTGTGTGATAGGCCTGGATGAAGATAAGACAGTGCATACTGTCTATTTTGATCTGGCCTAGGGTTTGTACACAATCCCCCATTTAGGTATCTTTGAGAAACTCTCCCAGCTGGGGATAAACCCATAGATTACTAAATGGGTAACCAATTGGCTCACTGACAGAATACATATTTTGAAATTTGTTGAATCAACCTGTAGCAGTACAGCTGTCACCACTGGCGTACCCCAGGGATCTGCGCTTGGCTCTTCACTGTTTAGAATCTATTTCTTGACAGTTTAGGTTAAAGTATACAGCATTTAGCTTACCACATTTGCTGATTCTTGCATACTGGGTACAATCACTGAGTCCACCTATGCTGACAACATAGTACAGGAGAGGCTAACACGGACAAATGATTTGTGACAAAGCCACATGGTCTACAAATAAATGCAAAAATGTGTCTTTATTTTGTCCTACTGCAAAGTGGAATTCCCTGCTAATTAGAGCATTGACAACAGTCCCGCTATGCTGAAACCCAGTGATGCAAGACCTGGGAACACACATAGATAGTAATCTGAACTTTGACCACCAAGTGTCCACACTGGTATTGAAAGCCTTTGTTGTGCACATCATAAGTCACGCTATCGTATTCAGATCTGAGGATTGTACTACAGCACTGTATTCAAACTTCATCAGAACACTAATAGAGTATAATGCTCTCTTTTGCATGTACCTCTCCAGATGCATGCAGCAGCTGGAGAGACCACAGGGTTTGTCACCAAGAAAACACTGGGTCTACAAACCATACCATAATATATGTGGATAGACTGAAAGCCATGTCACTGTAATCTGTATCATATAGGATGAGGTGACTTCTGCCTGGCCTCCAGGCCAGTCTCTAACCCTACCCTGGTGGGAATCATGCACATTCACAAATCAGATATAGCTGATGACATCAGCAGTATCTGGTGAGGAGAATATGGTAATAACAGTATCCCACATGCTTTCTGTAATGTCAAGCAAATGCACAAACACCCCCCAGATGACTGCAGAGAGAACAGAAACCCTACTCATCTAAGTACACAAACTACAAAACTCTATATTTAATGCCAGTGCCACAGCTCAAGTCTCAATTGGAGTGTCTCAGACAACACCTTATAGCTGATGACTTCAGAAGTGTCTGGTGAGGAGAATATGGTAATAACAGTGTCTCACATGCTGGTGTAAAAGGCTTTCTGTAATGTTGAATAAGTTCACAAACACACAGTTCACAAACACACAGATACACACACACACCCCAGTTGACTGCAGTGAGGACAGAACCCCTATCTATCTAAGTGCATGGACTACAAAACTCAGTTCTTTACACAAGTGCCACAGCACAAGTCTGACTTTTACAAGGCTGCAGGACAACTTATAGTGGATGACATCAGCAGTGGATGTTAGAGAGAAGATGTTCTTAGACCTGCTTGAAATGGACGAGTAGGCATGTGCAAGTGTCAAAATACTGTCAAGCCGTGGGATTAGAGTAGTAACTGTAAGATACACACTTATGTTGTTCTAGCTAGATAAACACACACATACACACACACACGCACACACACACACACACACACACACACACACACACACACACACACACACACACACACACACACACACATAGACACACACACACACCACACATCCACAGTTGACTGCAGTGAGAACAGAATCCCCTACCTATCCAAGAATACAGATTACAGAGTTAAATACTTTATGCAAATGCCATGGCATAAGTCTGACTTTTACAAGGTTGCAGGACAACCTATACTGGATGACATCAGCAGTGGATGTTGGTTCATAGGTTGGTTCATAGGTTGGTACTAGGCTATCAGCCCTAGGGCCTATACAAGCCTAGCCATAACAATTCCCTGGCTATTTCTTCCCACATTATTTACTTTCCTGGACCCCTGTCTAGCAGGGCGACTGACGTGATCCCTGGGGTGAATTTTCTTTCTCCCATCCAATCGTCAAGGTTCCTCTTGAAGAGGTCCAAAGAGGCACTCTGCTTGACATGTATGGGCAATCTATTCCAGAGTCTGGGGAGTCTCTGGGTCAGGAACCTATCCCTCCAGCATGTTTTGTTTATTGTGATGACAAGGTTTAGATCCCTGGAGTGTGTAGCTCTGAGGGATTGGGATTTCTTTAAGTGTAGCATGTCCAACAGCTCTGGGTTTGACATGGCCTTGTATGTTAAGCAGAGATCACCTCTGAGTAGACGATATGTGACAGAGTATAGCTGGAGTTTTTTAAGGTGGTCAGTGTAGGGCATCTGCTTTAGGCCTGTGATTCTTTAAGTGAGGTATTTCTGAGGCCTTTCCAGTTGTTGCAGATGTCTTGAGAGGTACATACCAAATGGGCCGTTGTATTCTATAATGGGTCTAATGAGGGATGAGTACAGTGGGACAATGACCTCCTTTTTTCTGGATGAAAAGCCCTTCATGATGAGGTGTGCCACATAGAAGGATTTCCTGACTGTTGTGGCGATGTGGTTATCGAAGGTGAGACCACTGTCCACCTGTGTCCCTAAGTCTCTTATCACACTTTCTGTGTTTAGTGTACTGCCACCTATATGGTAATTCATGGATACATGTTTTTTCCCAAAGGGGATAACAATACATTTCTTGGCATTGAGCTTGAGCCCATGGCTCTGGCACCAAGCATCTGTTTCTGTAAGGCCCTTTTGTAGAGTATCCACATCATTTGGGTATTCAATAACGGCTCCTAGTTTGCAGTCATCTGCAAACTTTGTCAGCCAGAGTCCCTTAGTGTTGACCTGTACTTCAGAGAAGTAGATGCCAAGCAAGAGCGGCCCCAGGACTGAACCCTGAGGTACTCCACTTGTCACTTGTCTGGAGCTGGATTTGGAGTCGGTTACTTTTACAGTGTGGGTTCTATCAGTAAGCCATTTAGCAACCCATTGGGTGACATAGGGATTAATGCCCAACCTAGTAAGTTTATCTATGATTCCAGAGTGGGGGATGGTGTCAAAGGCCTTGGCAAGGTCTAGATAGGCTGTGTGGACCACCTTACCCTTGTCCATGGCTCTGGAGACTGATTCAAAGAAGTCAATCAGGTTCAGGAGACAAGATCGGCCCTTAACAAACCCAAACTGGGTGGGGTCCAGTGTTTGAAGGTTGCCAATGTCTTTGTTTATAAGTTCCATGATAATACGCTCCATGGCCTTGCAGATAAGGCTTGTCAGACTGATGAGACGGTAGTTTCCAGGATCCAAGGTGGATCCCCCCTTGTGGATTGGGATAACTGTAGCTCTGCGCCACTCAGTGGGCACGAAACCTGAGGTGAGGCTATGATTAAACATGACACTTAGGTGAGGTGCCAGTTAATATTGTAGTTCATGTAGCACACAGCCCGGGATGTTATCTGGTCCCATGGATGCTGTATTCTTGGCTTTAGAGAGTGCGTTTTGTACCTGTGTGGCTGTTATTACTGGAATTTGGCAATCTTCCAGTATTGAGATGGGCCATTTAGGGGGTGAGAGGGGGATGAAGTTGGCACTGAATCGATCTGCCAGAATATTGGCAATATCCTTCAGATCAGTATATTTAATGCCATTCTGTTTTAGCTCAGAGCAGATCTGAGCATTGCCATTTAGATTCTTGACATAGTTATAGAATGCTTTGTGGTTGTCTTTGGAATCTTTGGCAATTTTATTTTCGTAACTAGCTTTGGAGGATTTTATGAGGCATCTCAGTTTCTTACTGAGGCTAGTAAGGGAGTTTTTTGCATCCTGGGATTTTCCTTTTTTCTGCAGAAGTTTCTTCCTTGTGTTGTAAAGTTTGTTTATGGCAGGGAACCACCAGATTGGCTTCCTTTTTTTGGATGAGAGCATTTTGGTTCTATTTGGGATGGCACAATTCATGCATGAGTGGATGTGCTCGTGCAGTGCCTTATTGTAGGATTCAGCAGTTGAACTTTCAGTTCCCGTCTGCATGGGTGTCATGAAGTTTGTCACTTCTGACTTGAGTAGCATGAAGTTGGCTTTGGAGAAGTTTTTTATGGTGGTTTCTTTACTGGGGGGTGGGGGTGGGATGTGGATGTTAAGAGTGATTAGCTTATGGTCAGACCTGACTAATGAGGGGGTGACCATAGGTATGGAGCATTGATTTCCCATGTTGGTAATGACCAGGTCTAGGATATTGGAGCCCCTGGTGGGACTATGGATTAGTTGATCCAGGGCATTGGAATTTATGAATTCCAAGAACCATTGCGCAAAGGTGTTGGGACATGAGTAGTTTTCCCAGTTAATGGCAGGGTAGTTAAAATCACCCAGTATTAGGGTGTTTGGTTCTATATTAATATTTTCCAGTATGTTTAGAAAGGTGCAGTGAGAATCTTGGGGTATGGTGGGGGATCTGTAGCAAGCTACAATTTGGATTGCAGTCTTACCTAGTGTTAGTTGTACTTGGAAAGAAGATGTTGGGAGGCCTGCATGAAATGGATGTTTAGGCATGTGCAAGTGCCAAAATACTGTCTGTGGGATTGGCATGGTAACTGTAGGATACACACTTATGCTCTTCTGGCTAGACACACACACACACACACACACACACACACACACACACACACACACACACTTGACTGCAGTGAGAACAGAACCCTACCTAAGTATACAGACTACAGAGCTCAGTACTTTATGCAAGTGCCACTGCACAAGTCTGACTTCTACAAGGCTACAGGACAACTTATAGTAGATGACATCAGTAGTGGATGTAGCAGAGAAGATGTTGGGAGGCCTGCATAGGTTCATATGTTCATAGGAGGTTACTAGGCTAATGGCCCTAGGGCCTTTACAAGCCTAGTTGTGTAAAAACCTGAGTTATGCTTATTAACCATAGTTAGATGGTCATTGTTAGCAGAGTGATTTTGTGATCAGCATTGACCGATCCTGTCCATTTGGGAAATAGGTGTCACCCCTGGGGTGAATTTATGGTCACCCATCCAGTTGCCAAGGTTGCACTTAAATAGGGTCATTGAGGAGCTCTGCTTCACTTGCAGTGGGAGGCAATTCCAGAGACGTGCCAATAGCTGGGAGATATATCTTTTTCTTCAGCATGTTCTGTGTATGTCACAAGCTAGGTTGAGATCCCTGGAGCAAGTTATTATTGTCCCATTTGATTTTCAGATGTCCAGAATTTCCATTAAGACAGGGTCCGAGACTGCTCTGTAGACCAGGTAAAGATCATCCCTCAGCAGCCTGTATGATACTGAGTACAGTGACAGGGCTTCCAGTCTTGTTTGTAGACCCTGGATTATATTCGTCTGAAACCTCTGTGGTCTCTTCAGTAACTGCAGGTGTCTGTTGAAGTACATACAGAAGGGAGCATTGTACTCAATTAGTAGTCTGATAAACATAGAGAACATTGGAGCTATGACCTCTTTGGTCCTGGATGTGATGACCTTATTTATGAGGTGCACAATGTAGAATGCTTTTCTTACGACTATGGACACATGGTGGTCGAAGTTTAGATTGTTATCAACCTGTGTTCTCAAGTCTCACACCACTGAGTTGGAGCTTTGAGGGATACTATGTATATCATAATTAGCAGGGACTGTTTCTTTGCCAAAGTGGATAATGAGACTTCTTTTGTGTTAAGATTCATTCTGTGAGTTTGTAACCAATCATTTCTCTTTGTCAGCCGTTTCTGTAATATGTTAACATCATTGGGAGACTACCCAATTTACAGTCATCTGCAAACTTGGTATGCCACAGGCCATCTACTTTTGCCTGGACTTCAGTGAAATAGTTTCCAAACAGTACAGGGCTCAGCACAGATCCTTGTGGTACTTCACTTGTAACTGGTCTACTGGTGGAGGTAGACTCCCCAACTTTGACAGTGTGCATTTTAGGCTTATGGGTCAATACTTCCCAGGATCAGTTGATGGGTGTGTAGGCATGTTCAACTGTGAAATTAATTCTAGTTCTGCATTTTACCAGATTGATATGCATTGCATAGCACACATTTATTAATTTATGCAGTGTAGTTAATATATTTGTGAACAGGTACTGAGAGACCAGGGTTGCAGTGCATGGGAGGCGGCAACACATGGCTGTATTGTAAATATGTGATGTACTGTTAGATAGGGCCTTAGTTTTTTATGTTTCCATGTCTAGTTTTATGGCATAAAGAGCAAATGGACAATAAACAGCACTAATACATGCTAATACTGACTTTGCATAGTGCAGCGGCTATCAGTGGTTTTGCATGACATTTGGCAAAGTGTTTGCGCATACAAGATACACATTTCCTTTACTTTCCCTGTTTGCGCATAGTTAAGCAGTATACAAATGTGATTGTTAAAATTCTGAGAGTTAGTACTGAGTCTTTGAAATACACCTGCTGCTTAGCTGACTCTGTGGCAGCAGGTGTAAATGCATCAACACATTTTGTTTTGACCCTAGATGATACTGGGTTCTAATCCAGGTGTATCTAATCTTCTTCTTCTTCTTTTGGCTTTTCCTGGTTAGGGGTTGCCACAATGGAACTCCGGTCCACTAATGATTGACAGTAGATTTTTATAGTACTTTTAAATAAACACTGATAATGCAATGACATTAATTCTTTATATTACATGTGTTGCTGTGTGTTGGCATAGTGCAGCAGATTTAAGCAGCAATGCTAGGAGGTAACTGCAGCATTGTAGGGCTGATCACCAATGCTTGTCATTGGTGTACAATGCCAAACTTAGCGCAAACATAGAGGCCAAAAAATGAAGGGTTCCATTGCTTTTTCTGGTGCTTATGTGTGTTGTTCCTGATTCTATTTTTTGACCAGATTATAGGTGTTAAATGGGGTAGATAAAGTGGTGAAATGAGGAGCAAGCAGGAGGAAGAACAAAGGGAAAGCAATACAGGAATGTGTAGAGGGGAGGTAGGAAAGAACCATAGTTATCCATTTCTTCAACAGTGAAAACTGAAAATGTGTGTAGAATATTAGCTGAATTTGAAATGTCACCTCCTGGCAACAATGTAATCATGTTGTATAGCCAACTGGACCAAATCAAGTGTGTCAAGAAGACAAGTGTGTGAAATGGAGAGCTATATATGGGACGATATATTTTGTGGAACAAGTGTCCATTTTTTTAATTCAGTAAGACAGGAATGCTGGGTAAGGGACATAGGTATTTCTGGGTCAGGTTAGTTGGGTAGATGAGGAAGCAAATGCAAACAAACAAGACAAAAGACAGGGACGATGAGGGACACAAAAGGTTGGTGGACACCATGATTGAGGTGAGGGAGGGGACAACACAGGCTTATGCCCATCAAGCACGGAGACAGTGAAAGTCTAGTCCTCACCCACTGGACTGTCATCACTGTCCCCTTACTCCACTAGTGGCTGGACTGCCTGACATCTCCTCCTCCTATGTACCATGAGGAAGAGCAGCCTCCCCATTTGGCATAGGCATACACCAATGCTGCAGTGCACAGCCCTATGTACCAACCTTGGCATCTCTTGGTGGTTGATGAAATTCCCACCTTTGCCACTGCTCACAGAGGGTACCACAGCACCAGTTGCCATGGCAGTACTACCTGAGGGCACAGGTAATGCAGGGTCAGCAAAGGCAGTACTGCCAGGTTGGGTTCCAGATGTGCTGGGCATTGGTGCTAAAGCGGTGGATTTGGGGCAGGCTGAGCCACTGGTGCTGGCGTATCTCGATGTGCTGTGAAACATTTACTGATTTGGTACAGATGGATAACATGGAAAAGTTTTGAGAACACATAATAGAAAATAGAAAAAGAAAGATAAGGGTTGGGGTGAGAGAAAAAAGGGATAAAATTAGTACCATAATATGTGAAGTACAATGCATTAACACAATTATATGATTATTTTTTCTGAAGTATTACATTTAAGTATACATCCTACAAACTACACACTATAACTACAGATTGCTGAAAGTAATCCTTGAAATGTGCATATATTGCACATATGCTTGGTCAAGTTGTGCAGATTACAGTTAACAGCAGGGCATTTATGCCACTTGTATAGATTTTAAGTTAATGTAATATTTTTAAAGAAATGCAGTATTGTATAGTTGTTACCCATGGCATTTGAACCCACAACCTCTGACTACAGTCTTATACTTGACTCCTAAAGTTGGTTTGTGTTACAGACTAATGCATGCATACTTGCTTTTGCAGTTAGGATATGCATGCTCAATTTGTTCTAACTGTATAAGAAGCAAAAAAATCTATCTTTAACTTTTAAAGCTATAATACTATTTCTCTTATGCTGCATGCATACCACTTGCTTCTCAGAGTCTCTCCATTCAATCAGCATGAGCCTATATATTGAACTCTCTTATGCCATTAGCTGTGAAAAGAACAGAAAATAACAGAACAGCATTATGCATACCAGTCTTGCCTATATTTTGCTTTCTATGTATTATAAATACCAGGAGTCCAATAAATATCCTGGACTCCTGGACACCCCACCTCTATGCCCTAAACTGGGCAGCTTCCCCTCTAACTTCAGACATGTCTAACACCCAGACTATAGCAAATGCAACTAATGCTTTCCTGTGTATTCCTGTTATCACATTTGCTGTTAGTGCACAAACCTGGACAACAATGCCATTTGAGTTTGTGCAATATTAAGTGGGGTGCAGCAGTTCCAAGCAGGGAGGAAAGAAATATTTTAAATTGGAGGGTTAATTTGACACATGATCTTAGTTTGAGGGGTGTTTACTGTTGAAGCTTGGAAATATATATTGAAAAATTGGAAGGTACCTCTAAGTTTAGTTAAGTTTGCAGACATGCACTGGGAACATAAATGTCATGACCTGACAGATTTGTAAAATTGATTTTTAGAGTGTGGGATTCAAACCTAGGCATACGGGACAAAACATTTTCTTTCACAGTGGTGATTTCCATTTTTGCCACAGAAGAAGTGCTGCTCACAGATATTCTGGAATCATTCATAAATACAGGTGACAGGTTGAGGTCCTACACATGTACATATGTGTGTGGCCTGACAAGGTTCTTATATATAGATCTAGTTGGGTATGTGTCATGGTTAATTGTGAAGGCCATCCAAGTCTAAACAGCAGAATCATACTTACACAACTATAGTTGACAGTGTACCCTCAGTCATTCATTTGAAAACACAATAAGGGTGTCTTATCCCTCATACATATAATTCATATCAGCTCCACTATCTAAAGTGTTAGAAATGAGAGTGAATATAATGGGAAATTGAACAACAGTAAAAATATGCATAATATCCTGTATTAGAACTCAGGACCATGTGTACTGCAGCCCTACACTTACACCTGTTGCCACAAGAATGTTGAAATAACACTTGCATATTTTTCAGTTCATTGCTATAAACTGTACTGTCACAACAGTAAAAAATAGGTTGCACACCCTGTACAAGAACCCAAGACCATTTGTACCACAGTCCTATATTTACACTTGCTGCCACAGGACTAGTTACATGACTGTTCCATAATTCTATACTCATTTTTAAGTTTTCTGTGTTAACCACTGTGCAGTGCCGCTTAGCAAATTTCCACAGTGCCAAACAGAATTAACTGAATGTATCTATTTTCAGTGATTGTGTACTCTCTGCATGTGTTCGATGAATGTAGGTGTTGGGGAACCTTGCTAACTGCTGGGCAACTCTGCTTAGTGGTATTGCTTGATGGAAAGGAAAAATTGCAACAATGTATCCTTTTTGACCTTTAAATTTTTACAGACAGCCTGTCTGCAGGTGTTCTGTCTGCTTCCTGTATGGGTCACTCGTCTGGGTTTGCACACTGCTAAGCATTGCCGAAATGAAAGAAGCGCAACCAAGTTTGACATTCATTTTCCCCTTTTCCCTTGTTTGCACAAAGCTGCACACCACACAAACACTGACCAAAATATTTATAATGGAAAAGTAGTTGAAAAGAAGAAAAGCAATCTATGAAATAAACACTACAAACTGTTTGCTACTACACATGAAATATTTCTACATAGATCTGGATTTGAAGTCTCATTCCAATGAACCTTCAGAACACAGTAAGAGTGCCTGACCCCTCTTTGTCACATAAACAGCTTTGCAGCAGGAAACTGAAATAATTCTGCATACAACCAACTGCAACATCATCCACAGTACTAAGAAAACACATAACAGTTATTTCTACATTTATTCATTTTTGATGTAGTGCTCTGAGTGATCACCTAACCATTTATGACTATTGCTTGCAAAAATGCAGCTGTCTTACATCTCTGTGTTTGCTGCTCATTCTTGTCTTATCGGACCAATAATCTGAGACATGCAGTCTGTAAGGTATTCTATATCATTGTTCTTAAAATGTGTGAGGATATTAAATGGCAATAATATACAGTTGTCAACAAATGAAGGAGAGGTTGGATGTTAATAATCAGAACCTGTGAATTGTGTGCTGCTTACTTACATTTCCAACCTTGATAAAATTACTTCTACACACTTTGTAAGTATAACCTGACACACCCACTGGTGGGTAGGCAGTCTGCATTGCTGTTGTGTTTTTCTTCTCCCCACCAGTAATCATTCACAATTGCAATCCATTAACAACAAACACTGAGGGAGTGATTGCACTATGTTTACATCTGCTGCACAGAACCAAGTGTTTGGTATTCAGCCATTCTAATGAGTTCACACCTCATTTACATATTTACCATGGACACAGCCATGAATCTACACCATAAAAAGGCAGAGAACCTGAAGGTGAGGAGACCTGTTTATGTGGAGAACACAGAAGAGGCTATTACTTTGGGATATATCTGCACAGAAGACTACTGAACTTGAGAAGGTATGCTTGCATTTTTCAGCTCTATGCTGAAATGTCATTAACAAAAATTTCTTTAATCTTTATAGATATTAATTAGTAAATGCT
This sequence comes from Protopterus annectens, assembly GCF_019279795.1. Classification (NCBI taxonomy): domain Eukaryota; kingdom Metazoa; phylum Chordata; order Ceratodontiformes; family Protopteridae; genus Protopterus; species Protopterus annectens. The sequence goes on from NC_056748.1 coordinate 893,260,889, forward strand.
ACTCTTATTGGCATGCATTACTCACAAGTGTACTGATGGCATGGGAATGTTTGCCAGGGCATTTCACAGGTATACATGATTGGCAAAAGCTTAAAATGGAATGTTCTGTATTAAATCTGTATGCATATTTCAAGGACAGTTCATTTGACAGGACTTTTAGCATTTCACAGATAGTTTGTTAGTAAAATGTGTCATGTGCCTGTTCTTTTGGGGGTTGAGGATCAAAGCTGCATTTCTGCTTTGGCACAAACAAGGATTTCTAACTATTGTTACTCTCACTTGTTTTGTATTCAGCCTTGCTTTGTGAGTGAATGTAATATGTTACAACCACACAATTCCTGTTGTTCATATTTCAAATATCTGGACTGTTTTATGTTTCACCAGTGGGTAATAGTGAAATGCTACCTTTTCTGTTTTACCTGGGAACAGGAACTTTTTAGTTATGTGATACTTATGTGTATTATCCTTCTGTTGTGTTTTAGAAATATATAAAAACTCCGGATCACTAAAGGCTACTCAACCAAACAAAACTATTTAGAAAACAAGCAGAGCTAGGCCACCATGTAGAAACATTTATTGACTAATAAACAATAAAATGGCATAAAAACAGCAGAGACATGCAAACAGGGATAAGTGATTTCAACTCACAGAGCCTTCATCAGATCCTGCATTACTGCCATTACTCTTCCCCTTTAAAGCAATGAGTAGCCAATTAAAATACATCTAGGAAGTCTCCTCCCTTTCATCAAATACTGCATTACTGCCAGTGTTTCTCCCTTTTAAAGCAAAAAGCAGCCAATTAAAATTGAAATTTAATCTTTTATCTAGGAAGTATACTCCCTTTCAACAGTGGTATCAAAGCAATCATCTCATTCAATCCAGGGAGCTGATCAGCTTGCAAATCAGCAATGCATTAGGTATCCAAAATCTCTGTTTTATTATATAAATCACCACCCTGAGGATTCTCATGTACTAATTGTAATGCCATAAATATAAATTTGTGTTGTACATTCTCTTGGAGATGTTTAGACAAAGCACTGGTATCCTTTCTTTGTCTAATGTCACTGAGGTGACATATAATTCTATCTTTGGACTGCCAATTAGTCTTACCAGTATAAATAAAATCCATTACAGAGGATGCACGTAGCTACATTAATAATGTTTTTGGTATTACAATCTGCATTTTTTTAGCTATAGCCTTTTGGTACATGAAGTGTCCATTGATACTTCCCATTTCTGCTAATAGAGCTCACAACCATATAAAAAGATGTTATTACCAAGCATAACATCCAAAAGTAGATACACCCATAGAGCAGTGTTGCCATTTAGAACATCACTCTGTCTTAAGAATTCCTTAGTAGCTCAAACACCATGTTCATTAAGGATTACTGTAAATAGATTTTTAACATCCATGGTAACCATTATAAGATACATGGTGTTGTTCAATGTTTGTACACAACAATACAGAGCATCTAAAAACTGTGAGGTGTCCCTTAGTACAGTAGTGCTCTGGGTAAAACTTTCTTTAGTTGATGCTCCACATAAATAGAAGTTGGTTCTGTAAGCCATCCACCCCCAGAGACAATCGGACATAAGGGTGGGTTTTGTTTATCCTTTTGTATCTTGTGCAGGCCATTGATAGTAGCTATCACAGGGGTTCATATTACGTTATCAAAAAATATCATAATCAAACACTCAAAACATTGAAACGGTCACATATCAAAGCTTTTATTGTGGGGGCTGCACCCCCACACCCCCCGCTAAATATATATTCCATCTCTGAGATCGCACTACAGTGAGGAAAGGGCAAATATCCCAATCTTCACTGTACTGTGATCTCACAATGCGATCTTCAAAATGCGGCTGTTTCGAAGTTCTGAGCGTTCGATTACATTATCTTTTGATAATGTAATAGGAACCCTGTCACAGGATGTTTGACCATAAGATATTCATAGATGTCTTGACTGACTATCCTTATCATAAGGAAATCATGGTAAGTGTCTTTTACCTTCAGGATGATTTTCTTGACCTCACATTTTGGTATTCTCAAATAGGCACGTATATCACTGAGCATTTCAGCCATTCTCATATGATAGTCATCTGCATGTAGAACAACAGTGGCCCCTCCCTTATCACCTGGTTTAATAACAATGGCATCATTGTGCATCAACTCATCCAGTGCTCTTTTTTCTTCTGTATTCATATTGTAGAAGGCTTTATGGTTATTCCCTTTTCTCATGCTGGCTACATCAGTCAAACACATATGTGTAAACATCTCAACCACTGGATGAAAGGGTGGCACAAGGTTACTGGGTTTCTTGAAGATAGTAGGACCTTCCTCTCTATTGTGTTGACCAAACATATTCTTAAGAGTGATATTTCTGCCAAAACATTTTATATCTAAGGTAAATTGATTTAGTCGAGATTTAAGGGCTGGGATGAGTGTTAGCCCTTTATTCAGTAAGGACACATGCACTCTACTTAGTGAACATTTAGACATTTAGACAAATTCACAACCAAAATGTCATCAGATATTAAGCCTTCTAGTGTATAACTTTCTTTTTCTTCCTGCCTCGGCTCACTGACCGAGTCTTGTATGGGAAATGTTATCTGGGTTGAGCAGGTAGATCTGGAAAAAACAGAATAAGCTAGGCATTTTCCTTATGTTTCATTCCTAAATTAAAGATGCTCAGTCCAGAACCTTTCTTATTGACTTTTAGATTACTCGTTCCTGATGTTATGTCATTCTGAGGGCTTTGTGGCATACATTTGCTACCTTGAGCTGATGTATTGTCAGCTCTACTATCTATTTCCTAAGCATTGTGAGCTGTCCATGAATAATCATCTTTAGAGATGGTCATCACAGCTGTTTGACACATTTCGGGATTTATATCCTTTGTTCTGATATCCACTTGGCCCAGTGAGAATCGGACTATATTTTCAATGCCAAGAATATATGGAGGGACGATATTGCTTATTATGGATGATCTGTTGATGACATTTTTCTCTTCTGGTGTGGAAGTGACAATGAACTTTCTTGCTTTGTTGAGTACATAGCAAATACCACCACTTTTATGGAATTTGATTTCCATAGATCCACTCGAGTAATTGACTTTCTAGATGTAACATTATTATTGGATGATCAAGGAAGATTTTTAATACACAAATATGTAAAAAGGAAGATTGGAAGAACCACCTTCTGCATAGGACAAGTATGCATTCTGTGCATGTATACCCACATATTATCAAGGGACAGTTACTTCATACCTCCAGATTATGCACTGATGAAGAAGTATATATGAAGGAAACTGAACAGTAAGTGAAATGTCTTCATGTTCATGGTTATAGACAAGTGGTCCAATAGGGACTCATGACCACTAGGAGTATGAGAAGAACAAGAGAACTTCTTTACTTTTCAGTGAATACTACATCAGAACCAACCTGTCCCATTCCACAGCAAGATAACAGCAATAAAAGTGGTCTAAGATGCCTGTTTACATGTAGCAGTGATGTCTCATAGGTTTGTGTGATTATTAAGAAGGATTAGTGCATACTAACAATGGATGACAAAATAAAGAACATAGTGGGTGAAATTCCGAGGTTTTGTTTTAAAATTAAGATGAATTTGAAGAGACGCCTCTGTTATAAGGATGGGGTTCCAGCAAAGAAAAGAACTTTGAAGAATGGGACTTTTCTCTTCAGGAAATGCAGGGCATGTGCCTCTATTAACAGTCATAATTCCTCTAGACATCCTGTTGCCAGAAGGTGATATCAGCTGAAAACATATGCAGATTGTAACATCAAAAACATTATTAACTACTTGCACTCTCTGAAATGGATTTTATGTTGGTATGACTAATCATCACTTTAAAGATAGAATTCTACATCACCCCAGTGACAGACTAAGAAAGGACACAAGTGTTTTGTCTAAACATATCCAGGAGAATATACAACACAAGTTTATATTTATGGCTTTAGAATTAGTACATGATAATCTTCATGGTGGTGATTTATATAATAAAACAGAGGTTTTGAAGAGATAATGGATTGCTGATTTGCAAGCTGATTGGCTCCCTGGATTGAATGGGATAATTCCTTTGAAGCCACTGTTGAATTAGAGGAGACAGCCTAGATTAAAATGTAAATTTTAATTGGCTGCTTTTTGCTTCAAAGTGGAGGAGCACTGGCAGTAATGCAGTATTTGATGAAAGGGAGGAGACTTCCTAGATGTGTTTTAATTGACTACTCTTTGCTTTAAAGGGGAGGAGTACTGGCAGTAATGCAGGATCTGATAAAGGCTCTATGAGTTGAAATCGCTTATCCCTGTTTGTATGCCTGTGCTGGTTTTATGTTGTTTCATTAGTCAATACATTTTTCTCCATGGTTGCCTAGCTCTGCTTGCTTTCTAAATATTTTTGTTTGGTTGAGCAGCCTTTAGTGATCTGGAGTTTTTATATATTTCTACAGTTTCACATTGTTTTAACTTCAGGATCACACATGGCAGAAGGAATGAGTTTTGAATAGAATTTATGTGCTGGTGAAGATCTACGAAATAAGCAAACCAATTTATATACTAGCAGGACACTGCCGAATGTATTGGTGAGTCAGACTAGCCCATTGTTTAAATTAAATCTTGGTGATGTAGCAGCAGAAGTAGCAGACACACCTGTTAATAGTGAAGCATCTGATCAGATTTGTTCAGAAGTAAAAAATGCAGCATATAGACTGAAGTATTTACAATGTCAACATTTCCACCTTGAAGCATGTTTGCACCATCACATTATCCCAAGGGATCTGAGGATAAAATGCACGCATACCTTTGGCAGCTCTCACCCTGAGCTACTGGCTAGATGGCAGGCAGTCAATCTTGAGAGATGTTTTCTGTATATCTGTTTACTGATAGATTACTTTAAACCTTATGAGAATGACGCAGTTAGTTTCGTTGAAACAAAACAGTCAGAATTGGAGAATGCGACCCTTTCCGATATGTTCCTACAAAAGATTGAAACTTTACAGCACTATCTTACTTTTTATGATGCGAAGTTAAAAAGTGTAAAGAGGAAAAAATTAGCTGGGGATTACCTGGACTTTAAACAAGAAAATATTTTTGACTGCTAAGAGCACAAGTGGATGTCAGAATGAAGGATATAAATCCTGAAATGTCTAAAATAGCTACAATAATGATTTCTCATAACTCTAAAGATGATTATTCATGGACAACTCACAATGTTAAAGAAATAGATAGTAGAGCTGACAATACATCTGATCAAGGTAGCAAATGTATGCCACAGAGCCCTCAGAATGAAATAACATTGGGTATGAGTGAGGCAAAAGCCAGTAAGAAAGGTTCTAGACTGATCGTCTTTAATTCAGGAATGAAACCTAAGGGAAATGCCTCTCATATTCCAGTTTTTCCTAATCTACCTGCTCAAGTCTAACAACATCTCCCACACAAAACTCGGTCAGAGAGCTGAGGCAGGAAGAAAAGGAAAGTTATACACTAGAAGGATTAATATCTGATGACATCTTGGTTGTGAACTTGTCTAAATGTTTACCAAGTAGAACGCATGTGTCCTTGTTGAATAAACGGCTAACATTCATCCCAGCCCTTAAATTTCCATTAAGTGAATTTACCTTGAATATAAAATGTTTTGGCAGAAACACCACTCTTAAGAATATGCTTGGTCAACACAATAGAGAAGAGAGTCCTATTATCTTCATAAACCTAGTACCTTTGTACCACCCTTTTAATCCAGTGGTTGAGATGTTTACACCTATGTGAGAGACTGATGTAGCTAACATTAGACATGAGAATAACCATAAAGCCTTCTACAGTATGAATACAGAAGAAAAAAGGGCAGTAGATGAGTTGATGCACAATGATGCCATTGTTATTAAGCCAGCTGATAAGGGTGGAGCCATTGTTGTTCTAGATGCAGACAACTATCATATGAGAATGGCTGAAATGCTCAGTGATAAGTGTATCTATTTGAAAATACCAAAATAGGAGGTCAAGAAAATCATGCAGAAGGTAAAAGACACTTACCATGATTTGTTTATGATGAGGATTATCAGTCAAGGCCTCTATGAATATCTTATGGCCGAACATCCTGTTACACCTACTATCAATGGCCTGCCCAAGATACACAACGATAAACAAAACCCACCCCTTTTTCCGATTTTCTCTGGGGGTGGCTGGCTTACAGAATCAGCTTCTATTTACGTGGAGAGACTATGAGACACCTCACAGTTTTTAGATGCTCTGTACAAACATTGAACAACACTATGGATCTTATAAGGGTTACCATGGATGTTAAAAATTTATTTACAGTAATCTCTAATGACCATGGCATTGGCGCTACTAAGAAATTAATAAGACAGAATGATGTTCTAGATGGCAACACTACTGTATGGGTGTGTCTACTTTTGGATATTATAACTGGTAATAACATATTTTTATATGGCTGTGAGCACTATTGCCAGAAATGGGGAGTGGCATTGGGCACTTCATGTGCTAACAGCTTCTCCAATATAGCAGTGGCCTAATGGGAATCTTACTATATTGGCAATACCAAGAATATATGGAGGGACAATATTGTTTATTATGGATGATTTGTTGATAATATTTTTCTCTTGTGGTGTGGCAGCGGCAATGAATTTTCTTTATTTGTTGAGTACATAGCAAATACCACCACTTTTTTTGGAATTTGATGCCCAAAGATCCAGTCGAGTAATTGACTTTCTAGATGCACCATTGGATGATCAAGGATGATTTAATACATGGATACATAAAAAGGACTGTTGGAAGAACTACCTTCTGCATAGGACAAGTATGAATTCTGCCCATGTATACCCGCATATTATTAAGGGACTGTTACTTTGCACCTCCAGATTATGTACTGATAAAGAAGTATATATGAAGAAAACTGAACAGTTAGTGAAATGTCTTCATGTTCATGGTTATATACAACAAGAGGTCCAAAAGGAACTCACGACCATTAGAAATATGAGAAGAACAAGAGGACATACTAACTTTTCAGAGAATACTACATCAGAAACCAACCTGTTGGCCTAAGATGCCTGTTTACATATAGCAGTTATGTCTCACAGGTTTGTGAAATTATTTTGAAAAATTGGTTCATACTAATAATGAATGACAAAATAAAGACCATAGTGGGTGAAGTTCTGAGGTTTTGTTTTAAAAATAAGATGAATTTGAAGAGACTTCTCTGTTATAAGGATGGGGTTTCAGCAAAAAAAAAAAAAAACAACCTTGAATAATGGGACTTTTCACTGCAGGAAATGCAGAGTATGTGCTTCAATTAACAATAGTAACTATTTTATACACCCTGTTACCAAAAGGTTATATCAGCTGAAAACCTATGCAGAGTGTAGCACCAAAAACATTATTTATGTAGCTACTTGCATCCTCTGTAATGCATTTTATGTTGGTAAGACTAATTGGCAGTTCAAAGATAGAATTCTGTGTCACCTCAGTGACATTAGACTAAGAAAAGACACCAGTGCTTTGTCTAAACATCTCCAAGAGAATGTACCACACAAATTTATGGCTTTAGAATTAATACAGGATAATTCTAATGGTGATGATTTATATAAAAACAGAGGTTTTGGAGAGCCAATGGATTGCTTATTTGCAGGCTGATTGTCTCCCTGGATTGAATGGGATGATTCCTTTGAAGGCACTGTTGAAAGGGAAGAGACTTCCTGGATAAAAATGTACATTTAAATTTTAATTGGCTGCTTTTTGTTTCAAAGGGGAGGAGTACTGGCAGTAATGCAGTATTTGATGAAAAGGCGGAGACTTTTTAGAGGAATTTTAATTGGCTGCTCTTTGCTTTAAAGGGGAGGAGTACTTGCAATAATCCAGGATCTGATGAAGGCTCTATGAGTTGAAAGTGCTTATCCCTATTTGTATGCCTGTATGCCATTTTATTGTTTTATTAGTCAAAATGTTTCTCTGTCGTGGACTAGCTGTGCTTGTTTTCTAAATATTCTGTTGTGTTTTAGGTCACCTAGGACTATGGCACCCAGGCATCTCAATCCCCGAAACCCCCCTTCAGTGACCTGAGAATCAGGTCATTTGAGGAAGCTTTTAAGCGACATGGTGCCTTTCTGATTAAGAGGGGACATGGAAGTATGTCAGGCAGAATGTAAATTTGTCATCAGATAATTGCAGATGTGAATACAGTAGGCAGCCACAGCAGGACATATGATCAGGTGCACCACAGGGCCACTGACATGATCTCATCTGCATAAAGGACAGCAGCTGTAGTGGCCCGTGATCGAATGGGTATCAGTGGGGGCATGCTACAGAGCCACCACAAACAACAATTGAAGAGTTCCTGCCCACTGTTATGGATCCAGACAGCTCCCAGGAAAGTGAAGAACAGCATGTCCTTGACATTGGTGCTACTGTTTCAAGGACAGCAAGTATATCCCAAGAGGAGCTTCCAGGTAGGTTTATGTATCTCAATTGTTAAATACTCTTGTACAGCAAAGTATTTACAGCAATATATTAGTTCTGTTTAACAAGGAATTGGTTGGGGGGGGGTTGTAGATTGCTACAGTTAACAACACATTTTGATTTATTACACATGAGCTTGAGTTGGACTTGTTATCCAAGTTCTTGTTGAAAGTATAGTTAATGGACGTATAAAGGGAAAATGGTTTAACCACTGTGTTACTGTTAACTGTGCTGATGTTGCCCTTGCCTTTTGCTTAATGTATTCCAGGACCATCCAGCATAGGGAGCCTACAATCATCTGCAAATGGTAAGTCAGACATTTTTATGTCAGTACTGATGAGCAGTTCAAAGAAATATTTAGTTTGCGATGTTGGTGTCAGGACTGCTGTGTGTATTGCTGTACTGCCTGTAATAGTGGCACCATTGTTAATTTGTTAGCATATGTTGGACTGTAGTAGTGCAGGTATTAATTTTTTCCTGTGTTTGCTGCTTATTATCACAGGTGATCCTGACAGTGGAAGTGTGGGACTTTTACTACCTGATATTATACTATCAGCAGACTCTGATGATGATGGTGGTGGTCAAACAGAGGCACAGTCTGGGGTGCAGAAGTTAAATCTGACACCGAGGTTGACATTCAGCAATCCCCTGTAATTTCATTGGACACAGCCAGTAGGCCATGCCTACCCATTGCAGTGAGCTCTCAAATATTGGACAGGTGGAAGGTTAGACGCACGATCAAGGAAGTGTGGTTACTGCAGCTTCAGTGCCTGTTGACTCTGGCTGTAGCCAAAGTTTGGGCAAGGTGCCATGCAAAAGGGTTGTTAAGGGTGCTCAGAGGAGGCCTACTCTCTATTCTTCACCTGATCCAGGTGTCTCTTCCCATGCCAAACAAAATATGTTTAGGACCATCATGTAGGCACAGGCACATTCCCATAGGTCCTCCAGAGAAATGCTTAGGGTTGTAGATGTGGTACAGGTTGACATACCCAACTGCCTTCACTGTGTTGCCGATTCAATGGAAAAGATGAATGACACATTGGAATGGGCAGTGTCTGTGATGGGATGTCTGCTGGTTTGGAGAATGGCATTCTCATGGGCATAGGTCAGCTGCATTATCTGCTGTTAGCTGATGTGGCCATGCCCAATCACGCTCCCATAATGCCAGTACTTCCACTGCTCCATCAGTGGATGAGCTGTCCACATCCAGACATGGCAGACCATGGGGTCATTGTCCTGGGCATCCTCATGAGGGGAGCTCATCCAGCAGACATCAGTCATGTTCAGGTAGCAGCAGTGCATCTGACAGTGGGCATGGATGTTCCAGTGCAACTCCTGACAGTGACAGTTCTCCTGGTCAGGTATGATAGTGATGAATTGCCACCTCTACCATGCATGGCTTTCACCTGTCTGACATACCAAGACAAAGAGATAGCATAGAGCTTGGCTGTGTTCATGCAGATACTCGCACACCAGTTTCACCTGGAGGACCCATACAGACACATACACAGCAGTTACATGGTTCAGCCATGAAGCTTGAAGCTCATTTTGTCTTACTGGCCATTTGTTACTTTATCAAAATGTCTGCTTGCTTCTCCTTCTTACTCACACGCACTCACCTACCTTTTGTGTCAGCTTAAGCTTCCTGCCCTCCCACAAAACACCCTGTGCAAGTGATGATAACTGTGACTTATCCCTGTTTTCACTCTTTTGGATTCAAGGATACATAACATTTGTGTCCGATGCTCAGGGTGCATAGCTGACTTAGTGCTTAGTATATATGCATTTGTGATGTTGAACTGGTAATTGTACCTTTGATTTATATTGGCCTTAGAAAGTTAGACAATTGATAGCATCAAACATTGTTTGCATCAGTATTGTTAATAATCTTGTGAGGGTTGTGAAGTCTGAAACTGAAATGTGTCTCATTACTTTCTAATGTCTCTCTTAAATGATTTTCCAGTATAAATGTATGGTGCTAAAGTGAGGACATGTGGTGACCATCAGTACTTTTGAGACATATGACTGTGTGAATCTTTAATGCCTCAGGTCTACTATTTGATAATGGACATATATAAGTCACATAAGTCTCTGCTGACACATGTTAAAGTTATTTCTGTACAAATCACCCACCTTTTACTTGCTTACACTACCAGGTAACAACATGCAAGGATATGCCATTCATTTGTATTATTACACAATACATTCCAGGTTCAACACTTACCTTGCAAATCCGGCAGTTGCAAGTTTTAGTTCAGGGCTGACATTGATGCTAGCAGTACACAGCCATTACATGGGAAGGTTAAAGTTGTGAGCATTGCCTGGCATCAATGTTACTATATGTATGTGTGTAGGAGGAAGGTTTTAGACTCTTAGGTGGTGAGTGAGTGATTGTGCCATGTATTGCCTCTTAGCCAATGCGAGGGCATATTGAGCACATCTACATCTGCCTACACCCATAGCAGCTGCTGGTTCCCCCTCTGACTCCTCACCTATGTGTGGCTGTGGTGACCTTGCCATTGGTGGTGGGATGTGTGCCCCTTCCCCTTGCTGATCCTGGTGAAGCTGTTTTCTCAGGCTAATGTTGTGTTGCATGGCACATAAAGTGAATATTTCAGTACATGTACATGGATTGTTCTGCAGAGGTTCCCCGGTTGTATCTTCGCACTGGAACTGTGACTTCAGCAGCACAGACACACACTCTATGATATTTCTGGTTTGAGAGTGTGCCTCATTATGGCATTCTTCAGTGGCCATGTGTGCATTTCTGATGGGTGTAATCAGCCATAGTTCCATTGCATAATCTGAATCCCCCAGTAAATGACCCTGTGGGATATCCCCCAGTGAACATCTGATACAGTTGGGAGGTGTGCCAGATATGTGAGTCATGGTAACTGCCTGGGTTGCCAGCACACACATTCAACATGGCAGTACACACAACTTGACAGTTAATAGAGTGGAGGCCTTTCTATTTATGTAGAGCCTTCCCTCCTCCCTAGGTGGTGCTCTATTTTATGTATGTGTGCAATCTATGGCACCCAGTGCTTCAGTGTAGTGCACTACAGGGTAGAACTCCTGCATAGTTCTGGCCCTGTGCTCAGGAGGACAGGGAAAATATATGTGGTCATTGGCATGTTGGAGCATAGCATTAAGGAACTGATAGATGATCCTGAATGCTGATGCCTGTGACACCCCCAGCATTTCCCCTGTTGGTCTCTGAAAGGTACCTGTAGCTAAAATTGTAAGTGCTACACATACCTTTGTCTCCACTGGTATGGGTTCCCCTTGGTTTGCCCTGGCTTTGAGTTCAAGATGATAGAGGTTGCAGAGTTTCTGTAATGTGTCTTTTCTCACCCTCTAGCACTCTACAATTTCCATGTCATGTAGATTGTGGTAAGTTAAGTGGACTCTGAAAACTCTTCTTCTTGGCCTTGGACTGTTAGCAGCAGCAGCATAGTCTTCAGCCTGTTGCATATACACATGAATTAAAGCAACAGCAACCCCTAACATTGTTTCTGTGTAGACTCCTTTTTGCAGCTGTATTCCAAAAAGTTTTGGAATTTACAGGGAAAACCAGCACTGAGTCTACACTGTTGCTTTATAGCTTGTTGAATAGCTACTCCATCTTGGATTGGTTGATTAGAATACAGTTCAGCTGGTTATGCTGTAAGTAGCATGTCTCAGTGTTTACCTTGTTTGTGCAGCTTTACACACTGTGTAGAGCCACTTACTGAATTTAAAACAATGTGCTATTGTGTGCATGCCACACCAAGACACACACATGGTGTAAACAAGCAGTGTAGGCTTTATTTAATCTGGTAGATGAATTAATTATTTTTTATGTATTTTAAAATGTTTTAAAGGTTATATTATTATACACAGAAAATTAATTTGGATTTTATGGCGAAGTAACAGAGATCTTTGAAGTTATAACTTTTAAATATTTATCTTTTTAAATTTAAAAACTAGTAGTGGTTGTAGTACATACACACTGATAACTGTAAATAAGTCAGTTCATAAAACAAAGAAGACATGGATGAATAATTGTATGCCTCTGTTAACAAAAACAAGCCAGATGTTTTTATATTGTTTTTGTGGTTTACATATGTGCCTATTGCCATGCTTTTTTTTCAGTGCTATGAACATGCTACTTTCATTCATTTGCTTATTTGTTATGCATTAATTTATTTATTTATTTTGAAGTTGTTATGTAAGGTCATTTTTAATTTTCCCATTAATATGCAATCTTCTTTTGTTAACTTAATTTCTATTGTTTTGTACAGTATAAATAAATTCTGTAAACAGTAAAATAAAATCAATGACTGTCAAAAAATGTTGACCTAAAACCATACATACTTTGAATGAGAAGAAAGTTCAACATTAAGATTTAATTATGTGTCTCAGAAAGCTGATTGACTTAACTTGCACTGGCAAACAGATTATTCTCAGTTGCATCATAATGTGTTATCTTCCCTCTTTTCCCATGAGCCACACTGCTTTAGGACTTTCTGGGGTCAGGATGGCACCGCTGAGGGGAAAGTAATGTCAAGAATTAATCGACACCAAGAATGAATAGGCAAGTGCAATTGCAATCTGCAAAAACAGTAGGTTTTGAAACTGAAATATTAAACTGTTAAAAACAGTAGTAAGTACCTTTGAGAATTGTAAGCAGCATGGTAGAACAATTGACAGGACTAGAAAATCAGGCCACATTATGCAAGCAATAGCTATGTTCAACTGATTAGTTTCATTTATGTCATCACAACAGGATTCAGTGTTATATGCCTTTACTGTACATCAATGACAAATCTGATAACATTAAAGTACTGCTGTAATACCATGTTGGCATTATGTTGCATAATATGCCCATATCTTTTGGTGTAAAGCTTCAAAATAGCAGATGTTCTTATACAAGCAGTTTTCATGGGCTACACTGTACCTTGACTTGTTACTACATCCTGTTGCATCCTTCATCACTGCCAATGTCCAGTGCAAGTTTATTGGCTGATATACTTTGTATCCTGACTTTTTACCACATTCTGTTGTACTGCAGATCAGTGTCATTGTGTGGTGGCTTGCAATGGCTGCACTGCTACTCACAAAATTCGTCATACAGAAAGGTAGATAGCAAGGAACAGTGGGTACAGCTCATGCTCTGCAGTGTTTCCCCTATGCAGGCAGAACAGTGCTTTGTCCCAGATGTCTGAAGTAGATCCTGCTGTGTCATAATTATTTGTATAACACATTACAAACATTAGATATTATGCATTGCTGTATAGGGTCTGCACAGTATGCAGTTCATATCTGTCCTGGGCTCTTGCCCCTTCTCTCCATGCATACACATTTGCAATGTTCCATATGCAAATTACTGTACCCCAAGAGACAGATATATTTTGCTATACTTTGCAGTACCATGTGCACCAAGAACATTTGCACTGCCAGACCAAACTCTTGCACTATGTAGTAGTATTTTAATTTTAACTTCTACAATTTGTTAATTCTTGCTAGTTATCTATATGTCATTTCCATTTCTCACTGAGTGCCAGTCTAACCTGTGGTGCTGAATGCACTAGTGAAAAAACTGACACATGCATACTGGCAGGTATACAGTTCTGTTTCTGCATCATTCACATGGTAGTACTGTCACCGAAATACTCTTAGTATTATGCCTCATTCACAATGTGTAGAATGCTGTGAATCTTACTCCCCAAGCTAAAAAGTACCAGCAAGCATTTATCTACAGAATCCATGGTGGCATATTACGTCTGCTGCATTATAATAATCCATTAACTTCCACAAACTAATAATAATATGCATAAAATCTAGCAAATGTAGCTCTTCAGACAATGCAGATGAGTTGCTTTGAAATTATATTAAAAGTAGCTAGTAAGTCTTACTATGTAATTTCCTCATATAGTGGAATATCTAATGCATTCTGCACTGGGGGAATGATTGCATTACTATGTCACAGTTTTAATTTACTTATGTTTTAAAGATTTTACACTAGTATTAAGATCTTTGGCACAGTTTTGACCCTTGTGAATATGAAACAAAGTTGTTTAACTATCATACTTGGTAGTATTTTCAGTTTCTAGTCTGCTGTTTAATCATACTTCTAAACCTTGTTGGCACAAAGGTCCAAGAATAGGGACATATTTTAAATATTGCTCTTTTAAACTTAGAAAGTTGATAGGATAACAGGATCTGTGTTAGCATGCATTTTTCTGAAGGATATGGGGTCTGAAACTCAAATGTATGTCATTATTTAATAACTTCAATTCTTGGTGATTTTCCAGAAAACCATACATTTTAGGAGCAACAATTCAAAAATACAAGCACACATTTGGAAGTTCTGCAAAATCTGGACAGCTTAGAGATATGTGTTTAATCGTTTTCTTCCTGTGAAATCTTGATTGCTAGTACAGGCAGTTTAAACTGAAACAATGTAAATTAATATTTTTTTCAAAATGGATTTCTCATTACGATGTAACAAATTACCATGTCATAAAATGTTGTTTAAACTGATTTATACTATCTGTACCACCGCCATCGTAGGAAGTGAACTGAAAGCAGCTTTCCATGCGTATCTCCTGCTGCACAATAGAAAACTGTACCTCACTGCCCACATTGCAGGTAAAACTGAATTAACTCTACAAGTCATGATTAAGCCTGTGTCTTAAAAGGGATTGCATTATGTTTTTAGAAAATATACTAAAACATTTTAGGGGCAGAAATGATTGTTATAGATGGTCTTTAATAGGGTACAAAACACATTATACAAATAAATAAAAAGACATGGCAGATACTTGTCTTCAACATTTCCTGTTACATATTTGAGCTATATGCCTCTCAGATGTTATATAAGGTAGAACAAGAGCTCATAATTTCAACAAGTGTTCATTAGTTTGTAATAAACATATCATTTGAGAAGGTAGAAGGAATGTGAAAGTGGTAAAAAATTGAGTGACTTAAGTCTAACTATAGTCATTGCAAGAAATGCAGCCAAATGATCCCCATCCGAGAATGTTGCTAGATTATTGTTTTATTTAGACACTTTTACTGATTTTCTTGAAAGTACATATCACATCTTAATGTAAAGAGATCAAACTTGTTACTTGAAAGAAATTATTATTTGTTTAAATGCAACAAAGTAAAAAAAAGGCAGTTTATGTGTACTATAATGTGACACTCCACCACTGAACCAGTAATCAAGGAACCTCAGTCCTCATCACTGGCACCAGTGGGGACATACAATGAGAGGATGACAAGGTACACACACAGTATTACCAGATGCAGTTCTCTGCATCAAGTGCAATTTCCCATAAAAGCACACAGAGACCACAGTCAGTCCGGGGCTGGTTTCTCCCTCTTTCTCCAGATCCCCAGTAAGAATCCCCACTGACACAGCTGTAGAGTTGAGATCTCAGCTGAGTGGCCAAACCAAGCCCTCCAGCACGTACTCTGTCCAACCAGTGCTTTGTGTCCCTGCCAAGTAGCTGAGACACACACTCTTTGAGGTTTGATTTACACACACACACACACACACACACACACACACACACACACACACACACACACATACACACACACACACACACACACACACACACACACACACACACACACACACACACACACACACACACACACCTGGGAAAGACTGGCACAGGTTTAAAGCTCTGTCCCCTTTTGCCCACACTATAAGGAAGTTATCACTGCCACCAGCCAGCTCCTTATCAACTACTTTAAGGCCCTTAACAAAGGGTGTCCAATCTTACTGTGTAATGTTACTATTAATACAAATGGTAGTTTGACCAAGAGCAAGGCTATTAGGAGTGGCCCTTATTGAAACCAAATAAATATGCAAGTAGTCTCAGAACTTAAATATCTCTAGACAGATCAGATGAAATGTTTATATTTAATAATATGTAATAAAAGAACAAGACAATACTAAATATATTGAAAATAAACAACTTGCAACGGATGGAGCCAGGCATATGCAAAGTCCAAAAATCCACACTATAAACTTTACGAGTAAAATAACTCAAAGCGTAGGCATCAAAAAATCATGATGTAAAAAGAAATAAACACCTTTATTGTAGTCGACAAGAGGTAAGCGCTTTCACTGTTTCAGCTTCATCAGACCTAGTAACAACTATAAACACACAACCCATTTTAAATCAATCATGAGAAAAATGCAGCTAATGAATAAAGGACATGAATCCAACAATTAATTCAAATAAAATGCTCACGCCCCATAAGGTGTGACAAAGATAAACATATATAAGTAAATATACAAAAGCACTAAACTCTATACCATAACTAAAGGCATAGATATTTTTTAAAAAACATATATATATATGTACATGTATATAAAGAATAATATATATAATAGACAAAGAAGTATACATGTTTAAATGTATAGAAATATGTACATACAAATATATAAAAACTCTAAAAATATAAACCACGAAAAACACATATAAAAAGCACATATAAAAAATAAATAAGTACAAATAATAAAAAATATGTACAAAAAATATATATAATACAAAGACACGAAACAAGTGCAGTAGTGATGGCCACCTATTTACCTATTTACTTAAAAAGTCTCCTTTTCTTCAGGGCAGGCTTAATAGAGGCCCTTTCATTCAACCCCTTGCCCCGATCAGCACGGAGCATAATAATCCAATGGGCCTCCCTGTACTCTGTGTGTGTATGAACCTTTAGATATGGTATAGAGTTTAGTGCTTTTGTATATTTACTTATATATGTTTGTCTTTGTCACACCTTATGGGGCGTGAGCATTTTATTTGAATTAATTGTTGGATTCATGTCCTTTATTCATTGGCTGCATTTTTCTCATGATTGATTTAAAATGGGTTGTGTGTTTGTAGTTGTTACTTGGTCTGATGAAGTTGAAACAGTGAAAGCGCTTACCTCTTGTCGACTACAATAAAGGTGTTTATTTCTTTTTACATCGTTGTGATTTTTTGATGCCTACACTTTGAGTTATTTTAGTCATGAAGTTTATAGTGTGGATTTTTGGACTTTGCATATGCCTGGCTCCATCCGTTGCTAGTCGTTTATTTTCACTATTTTGGTTTATTTTTGTTTGGCAATGGAGGACTTACCATCCGGATTCCACCTGCTTGGATTTATTTTTATTGCTGTATTTATATTATTGGTGGTTATCCGAGAGGACATGGCATCAGGACAGTCATCTTCTATTGAGTTAGACTATAATCCTATTGGTAAGGTGAATGCCCAGCTGAAAGGAACCGGAGCTCCTTTTTCGGAAAGGTTCTCCCTGTATTTGCAGAGAGAAAGGAGTTGTCTTTGGCAACTTGATGTTCCAGCTACGGGTGATGACGTGGTAGACGAGACGGGAGACTTGGAGGCCCTCCAGCAAACCATGGAAAGCACTGAGCATGATTTTATGAAATTGAAAAGACTGCAAGCACAACGCTTGCATTTCGAACTTTGTTTGGAAAAGAAAATTGTACCACGAGGCTTATGTGTGTTGAATATGCTGACTCAAGGTGCACAATACCCCGACTTGTTAATTCAGTGGCAGAAATTGAATTTAGAGGTAAGAGCGAGCTATATGCGCCTCTTGATTGACTATTTCTATCCAGAGGAGGAGTAGTTGAGGGAGTCGCTGCGTGAGAGGCAGGAAACTCTGCTTAAAAACTATAGAGTGGATGTTTTGAATCCTTTGTTTGAAAGCCTGTTAGATGGCATTGCCATATTTGAACAGAAACTTATTTACCAAAAGAAAACTAAACTATTACGTGACATTAACGATTTTAGGGCAGGTCATGTATTTATGTGGCCACGCACAGGGCAAAGTGTGGATGGGTATAGTAATGCCAATGGTTCAACTTCTGTTATTAATACAAATGAGACTATTGTTTCTAGTCAACGTCCGCTAGAACCATTGGGTCCTGCCACTAGTAATGTGCGTGATTGTATGTCTTTGAACAATAATGTTGCTTGTAATAATGATACTTCTAGTAATCTTGGTACATTTAGCAATGTTAATGCACATAATTCAAGTGGCAATGCAGATAAGGGCTGCCGGTTACAGGATCATGGTGCAGTACAGGTGATTGCACAGTCTGCTTTGTCAACTTGCATTGACAGAGTTGACAATGTTCCTTTAGATAAGTCATCCACGCATAACTTATATCCACACATTATTGTTGATAACCATGGTAGAGCTGATAGCTCAGAGAAGGTAGTTAGACCTAAATGGCGAGGCACAGTCTTGACGGACGTTGATTCCCTTAATGTCTTAAGAAATGGGAACATGGACGATCTCCCTTTTTCTCTACCTGTTCGGTCAGAAAGAGGAGGAGGGCGCACAATGTCAGCAAGCAGAGGACGCCAGAAACGCAAACTTTCTGGCGAACAGTATCAGTACCAAACTTTGAAAAAGATGTGGGGGAGGGCCCCGATTCATTAATTTTGAATATTTCAACATATGAGTTGTCTCTTTATGAGAGACGTGTTTTATGTAAAGGTCTTCGTTTTATTCCCACTTGCATGCGTAAACTCTCGGATACTATATTAGATTTAAGGGTGTTTTGTCGAAATGTTATGTTACGTTTGTTTTATGGGGATATGAATCAATGCTCCCCTGTAAGCACAGAAGTTAATGGTCCATCTGGCTTAAGGAAACCGAGTAGTTATGTTCCTATCAATCATCCCCTGGTTGAGGCTTACTTAAAATTAACTGAAGATGAGGTGTTTAGTTTTTATGATACTCATGATGCTCATTATGTACAATATAGGAACAACTTAACCTTTTCTGAAAAGGGAGCGTTGAGAGCCCTACAATGTAATGAACAGATAGTTATTCGGCCTGCTGACAAAGGTGGCCTAATAGTAGTTACGGACAAGTTACATTTTGAGCATTCTTTGAACTCAATGTTGAGTGATGGTAGTTTTTATGAGAAAATCAACATTGATGATGTTCATAATGTTGTATCTTTGGTGAGTCGTTGTATATCTGATGTTTTTCTTACCCATCTTGTAACAGAGGGTGTGTTCTCATTTTTGGAGGTGACTAATCCTTTAATTCCTCTCATACAAGGTCTTCCAAAGATACATAAGCACCCCACCGATCCACTTATGATACCCATAGTGGCAGGTGGTGGTTGGGTAACAGAACCTCATTCCTTGTACGTTGAGAAGTTTTTAAGACCTATAGTTAATTTGAACCCTGTGGTCCTTAGGGACTCCAAACAATTTCTCCTAGATCTCTATCAGTGTATCTCTTCTATCAGTGATATTGAGAATGTTATATTGGTTACTTTTGATGTGCAATCTTTGTTTACTATGATTCCCAATGGGTTGGGTATTGAGTTTGTGCATGAATATCTTTTGTTGCATAGTGAATATACTTTAGTACAGGTAGATCTTATTTGCTACTTTCTAGAGTTGGTGCTTGAGAACAATGTTTTCACCTTTAATGGTGATATGTATCTTCAGAAGCACGGCGTAGCTATGGGCACCTCGTGTGCAAACAGCTACACCAATATGTTCCTAGCACATTGGGAGAATAACAGCTTGTTTCCTATCATTGATTTTAGGGAACATGTTTTGTTTTACCGACATTTTGTTGATGATTTGTTTTTGTTGTGGACAGGCCTAGTGGACAGATTATTTGCCTTTCATGAGATGATGAATAATCTGACTGATTGTTTAAAGTTTACTTTTACTTGGTCATTCACACGTGTTGAGTTTTTGGATTTATATATTGAAAAGTTGCCGGGTAACATTATTAACCCTGGAGTTTATCATAAGACTTGCCATAGGAATGCTTTTTTCTTTAGATCTAGTATGCATCCTGGCTATATTTTTAAGAATTTAATTAGAGGTCAAGGGATAAGGGCCTCCAGATTGAATCCAACCACCTCTGGATTTTTACAGGCGATTGATGGTTTGAAATGTAAATTGTTGGCACGTGGGTATAGCCTTTCTGAAACAGACAAACAATTGGGCAGATTTAGATCAGTTGAGATTGACTACAGCAGATCCATATTTTGGACCAGCTGTTGACCCAAGTATTGACAGGGAACGAGGCCCTAATGCCCTTGAGGTGAAGGTTCCCTTGTTTTATACCAGTGATCATAATGATATTACTAGGTTGTTTGGTCAGCACTGGGCAATTCTGCAAGTGGATGATGATATATGCAGAATTGTAGGTGAGAAACCGATTTTTAGGTTTAGGAACTGTAAGAATTTGAAGAGACTATTGTGCTGTGATAAGAATCATAGCAATATGTCCCCATCTTCTGGTTTTACCCTACCTTGTGGTAATTGTAGTTTTTGTGTGTTCATTAACACCTCTGCAACTTTTTTGCATCCCGATTTGCATAGAGAGTTTCTATTCCATGCTTCTGCAGATTGCATGACCCCCCCCATGTGATTTATCTGGCAGAATGTACCCTTTGCCGTTCATTCTATGTTGGCAAAACCAACAGGACCTTTCGTGACAAAATGAGGGAACATTTGTATCATATCAGGAAGGGCTCTTTACATAATGCACTTTCTAAGCATGTGTTGGAATCTAGTACATCCCATACTTTTTGCTTTAGAGTTATTGAGACTATTAGTCCGAGCATTAGGGGAGGTGATGTTTATACACACACACAGTGGGGGCCCATTGGATTATTATGCTCCGTGCTGATCAGTGTAAGGGGTTGAATGAAAGGGCCTCTATTAAGCCTGCCCTGAAGAAAAGGAGACTTTTTAAGTAAATAGGTAAATAGGTGGCCATCAGTACTGCACTTGTTTCGTGTCTTTGTATTATATATATTTTTTGTACATATTTTTTAGTATTTGTACTTATTTATTTTTTATATGTGCTTTTTATATGTGTTTTTCGTGGTTTATATTTTTAGAGTTTTTATATATTTGTATGTACATATTTCTATATATTTAAACATGTATACTTCTTTATCTATTATATATATTATTCTTTATATACATGTACATATATATATGTTTTTTAAAAAATATCTATGCCTTTAGATATGGTATAAAGTTTAGTGCTTTTGTATATTTACTTATATATGTTTGTCTTTGTCACACCTTATGGGGCATGAACATTTTATTTGAATTAATTGTTGGATTCATGTCCTTTATTCATTAGCTGCATTTTTCTCATGATTGATTTAAAATGGGTTGTGTGTTTGTAGTTGTTACTTGGTCTGATGAAGCTGAAACAGTGAAAGCGCTTACCTCTTGTCGACTACAATAAAGGTGTTTATTTCTTTTTACATCGTTGTGATTTTTCGATGCCTACACTTTGAGTTATTTTACTCATGAAGTTTATAGTGTGGATTTTTGGACTTTGCATATGCCTGGCTCCATACGTTGCTAGTCGTTTATTTTCACTCTTTTGGTTTATTTTTATTTAGCAACAGAGGACTTACCATCCGGATTCCACCTGCTTGGATTTATTTTTAATACTAAATATATATTTACAGTGGCATCAGAGTTCCAAATAACTGGAAATATTTAAAACAACATTGCAGGTCAGTCTCAAATAAATGAAGAAAAATATCTAAACTAAGCTTTGCTATGTTCCTGACTATATCTAAGAGAGTTACTATTCCCAAGAAACCTACTTTCAGAGCAAGGCAGATGTGGTGAATGGATCTTCTCTAGTTGTTGCTGTCAGGTCAAAGACAGAATACATAATGCTGTGTCTCTCTCAGAGACTTCTTAAATTAATATCTGAAATATTACTGCTGGGATAGCATGCAGAATGACATAGTTTCTTGTCATCTGACTCTATCCCAGATGCCCCCCCCCCACTGTTGGGAGGTGGCAGTATTTAGCATATACTTGTGAAAATACATAGATCTCAGATCTTTTGGCAGATGCTGGAAGTCATAAAAGAATTTACATTCCTGAACATTTAAAGACAATGCAGAAAGCTTCCTAGTATAGACATTATGTCTCATACTGCACTGAAACTGAAAGAGAACATCTTTTTATAGCCTAGCCATACAGTAGTTTAATTTAAGTTATTTTTCTGAAGTTTGCTAGACTGAAGTTAATCTCCTGTGTTCCATTTTCCACTGTTAAAATATTATACATTTAAACAGTTGTAATAGTGCATGTACATTTCTGTCTTTTCCAGTAGGGCTCACTCACATTTTAAGCACTTTCAAGCACAAGCACCTTATAAAATATCTTTTCAACACACATCTGTACAAACTTAGTACCCATGACATACAATTCTAATACATGTGTAACACAAACATCTTACTCAAATCAGTTCCATATTAACAAATCCATCCATCCTCAACCCCTTTTCCCATTTTGCACATAGGGTCGGGGTGTCACTTCAGCAGTGACAATCAACTCAAGCCAAGGTTTACACCACCAGGTGGCTAGCCCTGCCGCTGTAGTTCATTTGTACCACTCACTCACACATACACTCTGGGAGGAAACTGGAGAACCTGTAGGAAACCCAAATGACCACAGAGAAGACATACAGACTCCACACAGAAGACACCCCAACTGAGAATCGAACTGGAGAACCTCTTGCTGTGAGATGACAACATTAACTGCTGCACCTCCCCACACACATAAAACAAAGTTCATCCCTGTCCATATTGAAGAACAACTTGGATCTATGAATGGGAAACAACAATTTACCCCAGGACTGCTTCCTGCATTAATAATGGGCAGAGGCAGCTCCTAAATGATTTATCCCATGCATGCATCCCCTGAAATTATCTATGATATGATTCCAGTTATTCTCATTAGGGGTAATATAGAATTATTGACCATAGGATGGGTAAGGCCAGTCTCTAACCAAAAGGGACAGGTTAATTTCAGCTCAAAAAGGGAAATTGGCTAGGCATAAAATGGCCTGTAAGGGCAGTTAGCCTAGTACTTACCTATGAACCTATGAGCAAGAGATGTAGGGATTTAAGGGACTGCAGTGGCTAAACTTCAAAATACTTAACTAGTTTATCACCTAGTAGCATCCTATGAGTCTACAGCAAATGAGCTTTTCAATAATGCCAGCACAGGGAATCATACCAATGGTTTAAGCAAGGTAAAGTGACAGGCAGTATGGCTAGATCTGCCTTTGTCAATGCCATCCATTACATTTTCAAAAAAATCAACTAGATGAAGAAGGCAGGATCTCCCCATTTAGATGGCAACTTGATTAGAGTTGAAAGTTTGTAGGTCACCAAATTAATTTCTTATAAGGTTGACTGATTTTCCATATGATTCTCTTAATGCTAATAGTATGATGATGGCCAGAGTATGTGGTAGAGCTGCCTGTATGGAGTGCGCTATGATAGTCATTCTCTAGAGACCAGGTAGTACTCCATTTGAGATAGTAAAGCTGAAAAGACTTAGACTTGGTTCAGTAATGTTGTATTTTCTACTAAGAGATAGTCTGGCATATTGTCTACTCAAGTAGAGCTATTGTTTTTCTTTTAGCCAGAGTTTCTAGAATATGATCCATACTGATTTTGGTGAATGGAGAGTTTAGTGATTCAAAGGAGGGAACATAGGGGTGAAATTAGAAATTATTTTGTCAACCAGGATGATGGTTATGGCTTTGAGATCAAAATTTTATTTTATGTTATTTTTATTTTAAATTTGTTAACTGGCATAGAGCACTGACCGCACTGGACCTTTTTCAGTCTTGGCCCAGGGGTAAACACAATAGATACATGACATTATATATAGAGTGGATGACAAAATGTGATATATACATATATTTTTTACACCGTGAATATCGGACTTGTCTTGAGGGTATAAAGGCAATTGATAAATGACATTATATAGAGTGACTGACAAAACACAATGTGCAAGCATTGTATACAGAGGGGGATATCAGAGCTCATATGCTGAAATGATCATAATGAAAAGTACAGTCAGAGTAAGTTGTATAGAGGAAAGAAAGGTAGAAAGAAGTTAAGTTGTATGGTCAGAGATACAGAAGTTGCGTTTTCCTGGAGTCTTAATGTGCTTTTAATTTGATCAGAAAATGGGGTAAGCGGAATTATCTTTAGGAAAAGAAGGAAGAGATTCTCAGAGCTTGAGACCAAGGATTGAGAAAGCATGATCCCTACAGTAAAGCCTAATCTAGGAAATATGTACGTCCATGTTATTTGGGGCTTAGTGTAGGCCAAAAGAGTAATGATAAATACAACAAATAAATGTATGGATAATTTAGGGTAGCCAATCAATCACCATGCTTTTTGAAGTGGGCAGACACAAGACTACCCAGAAAAAAAATGTTGACCCAGAGACCAAGAGTCATAATTGCACATCATACCATGGAGGTGTAAAACAAAGATCTTTCCACTCTGCTGCCCAGTATTTTCATTTTGATTTTGTGATATATCATTTGGTCATATTGGGCTTTGGTGGACTGGCTGTCAATGAATAGTCATATCCCAAACCAATATCAGTGCTACTGATTACAAGGCTGGAGTGGATGGATAGCACCTGACATATATACATGGACACAGTCCATCAGTTAATGTATATTGTTATTATGCATCAGCACATCCCCTAGTTAAGAATGAGTATCCCAATAGTACTAACCACTCTAGAGTAGAACAAAGCGAGAACAAGAAATTATGCAGCCAGGAGATTTGTTGACATTCCAGGTCATACACACCTCCTGAAAGGGAGGACTAATGTATAGAAGTTAGTTTAGGTGCATCTAGGAACAACTAAAACATTGCAATTATACACCACATTACTTATTAATTTTTAGTGCAGTGTATAATATGGTGGAGTAGGTGATAGGTGCATTGCAGTGGGACAAATCTGCATATCAAACTTGGCAAATTGTACTGATAAAGAGCAGGGAAAAAGTCCACTCACTTATAGTGTTTATGATTGGCTGACAGGTCAACAGGCATAACCCTCATTGCACATTCATCTGTGCCAGTTGTGATGCGGGAAGAACCTACAATATACATTGATGTGTATTATTACTTCTGCACTTTCTGTGTTGAAGGACATGTAACATATGCACCACTGACATACATGGCAATCACTGCAGAGCAAGCAGTCTGCCCAGGTGTCTGTTAAAATTCCTAGGGTTGCAGTTGATAGATTCAGAATTCTGAAGCTACATGTGTGAAAGTGAGGAAATATATACCAAGCCCAAAGTTGCAGTATTTTAGTTTATTCCCCCAGCTCCAAGGTATAACAGTCTTAGGGTTAGTATATATGTAAGGGAAGATAGAGATCAAAGGGTAAAGTGCCTCCCCTCATAAAAATGCTTAAAAAGTGTGAATGAGTTTATAAATTTGCTGTTTTTTTTTGAGTTGCAGTTTATTTTTCAAAAGTGGCAGGATTCACAGTATTACATTTCACACATCACATGTGATGTCTACACACCTATGCATGGCAGAAAAATCCAAAATTGGTCCGCATTCATGCATTCATGCATTTATGCATTCAGTATAAATCGAAATAAAACAAAATAAACAGCTAAAATACAAAAATACTTGGGTCTGGACAATAGCTAAGATCAATCAAATAAAAAAGCATAATAATAATGGTTACATGCATGACTGAATGACCCGCAGTGGTGGTGCTGCGGTAGCATTGTCGCCTCACAGTAAGATGCTGTCTGGTTTGATTCTCAGCTAGACCGTCTTCTGCGTGGAGACATGCGTGAATGGGCGTACCTTCGTTGAAGGTTGTGCATCAGGGCTGGTAACTCGGCACGTAAAAACTCAACTACCAATCATTAACAGACTGGAGTTCCGCTGTGGCGACCCCTAACCGGGAAAAGCCGAAAGACACAAACAAACATGCATGACTGAATGCACACAACAATGATTGTTTACAGTACAAGTAAAAGAAAGTATGTGCTGAAGAAATTGACTAGTAAATTTACAATAATTAATATAGCTATCAGTGAGTCATTTAAAATGCCTCATGTCAATGTTATTCCACTGTAATGATACAACCACTCAGAGTATGCAAGATTTTTTTAGCATCTTTGACAGGTAGTTTTTTTCCTGAAGATTGTCTCAGGCTTAGTAGCTTATTCCACAATTTTCCTGATGAGTATGGATAAGCTGCACTAGCAACTGTATTTGTCAAATTTAGAATGAATATGAGTTATGTATGTCATGAGGGATAGATATCAGACATGTATGATATGAGAGATTAATATAATATATCATGAGGAATACACATAACATATGTACATACTTCTGTAACCAAAATCATGAGTGGTATATATGAGACATATATGTCATGAGGGATGAATATGAAACATGTATGCCTTGAGTGATGGATGCGAAATATGCATGTTGTGACCACTGTTGAGTGTTTATGAATTGGTCACATACTGGGAAAGTGCAGCAGATAGTAACATGTTGTATACTTTATAAGATTCTATTACTGTAGCAGATACGTGTCTCAAATCTTTGGTGTTAGTAGTATGGTCTGTAACAGAAAGGTGAATACCAACTTTACTATACAGTTAAACTTCTGATGTATAGCCATTATGCCAGTGACCTCATTATGCATTGCAAATGTAATGTTTTCTGCTCTACGCATTCTCTAGACATATTAATTTATTTTATTTATTGACATTTGTTAACTGAGTTTGTCCAACTGGGCTTGTGGCCCATTTTCAGTGGAGACCCGAGGAGAAAAGCTCCAGAAGTACATTTTAAACAAGTACAATTTTAAACAATATTGATATAACTGCGGTGGTGGTGCTGCAGTAGCGTTGTCGCCTCACAGTTAGAGGTTGCCCGTTAAATTCTCAGTTAGAGCGTCTTCTGTGTGGCAACATGCGTGAATGGGCGTTCCTTTGTTGAAGGTTGTGCGTTAGGCCCGGCAAGCCAGCATGTAAAAATCTACTGCCAATCATTAGCGGACCGGAGTTCTGCTATGGCGACCCCTAACCAGGAAAAGCCGAAAGACACAAACAAAGACACAAGCAGTTATAGCAAAAAGATTCACATATGTTGGGTTACATGCATAAAGTTAAAGTTGCATTAAAAAGAAGCTAAGTAACAATTTTACATTGATATAGTTCAACAGGTCAACAATAAAAAATTTTGTTTGCATAAAATTATGCAAATGCATAGTAGACACATTGGAGAGAGAGGTGTAATGAGGTACTAAGTATGGTCCTTTTGAGGGTACATAAAGGGAAGGAAGACTAGGTAGGGTCATGGTAATGACTTAAACAGAAGTTGTATCTCATGACAGAAGAACATGAGAACTTCTTCTGAATTACATGGTTATCTGCCGCATCTAACTCCAAAGCTGTGCTGCCAGGGTCTAACTGCTGGATATGGTCTTATGCATCCCTTTAAAGAAGGACCCATGGGGCTTTTCATTTTGGTTGACATTAGAGTGCATTCTAGAGGTAAGAGTGTTTCTATGCAATGAACAGTAAAAACAAAGCAGGAGGTAGCAGCCATGGCTATGTAGAATAACACCTTTATTAGTGAAAGAGGTGGGTGCTTTCGTGGCACCAGCCACTTCATCAGACTGATTACATAGCCGTGGCTGCTACCTCCTGCTTTGTTTTTTACTGTTCATTTCATTGTTGTTGGAGGCAACTCTTGCCAGCACCGTTTGGTTTTTACTGCGGTTTCTATGCAATGCAGCTTTCACACACATGGTAGAGATTTACGTGTGCCACTCACCTGAAAACAGAAGCCTCCTGCATCCCTCTGAATTTTTTCTCTTTTGTAAACATTAGCTTTACATTTTCCTTTTCCTACAAGCTCCCAATTTCAAATGAATCTGACTGCAGTAAGAGGGTTTCAGGAGAAATGTCAGGGTCTGCTACTGTGGAGTTTTTATGATGTTTTAATAGTCATTTTTGTTGATCAGTGTGTATATTGAACCTAGTCAGCCACTGTAGCTAGACAGCACATGCATATAAGTTACTGAGCATGTGCGAAATCAGTGCCATTTTGTGTAGTCAGTCAGTGTGAATGTAAGCTTCAATGGAGATGCACGTGTGTGTGTTAGAAGTAACCAGTCAGTTAGTAAGCATATGAAGTAAGAAGTATATGTACAAGTTACGGCTCCTGATGTGTGTATGTATAAGAACGCATACCCAGCCTTAGTGTCTCATTTGAATATACGAGACGTGACAATTTTAATCATCTTTCTTATAAAAGGTTGAGGCTAAACTCCTTTGCCATTGTTGCTGTGTCCTCTAGTTGACAGAGGAGTGTACTTGTGTTACATGCCCTCTCCTTGGTCGTATGCTAATGCAACAGAAGTGAGGTCAGGGCTATCATTTTTCACTGTATTGTAGAGGGAAATGGGTTCAGCATGTTAGCTGTGTTGAGTACTTTGCCTTTGCATCTGCATGCAGCCCTTCATATGTAGCACCAGTATGACCTGTTCTCATGCCTGCTTTCAGCAGCTGGAGCAAATGCCTCTCACCACTGAGCTTTCATATTCTCCCTGTGCTTATTTTATTTACTTATGACTTGTTGAGTGATATGGTCCTTCTTATATTCTTTTCAGGCTTGTCCCAGGCCACAATAGAAAGAGCAAATGCAATATATATGGACAATTAATAGTAGCTAGTCAATCTGCATGCAGTTAAACAAAATGATATCCAATGAAAATTCATGCAAGCACAGGTAAAGCATGCAAACTCCATGCAGATAGTGACTGAAGGCCACGGCTGAATGATAGATCAGGCAGCTATGAGGCATAAATCTTAACCACTAAGGTGCCATCCTGGAATTTTACTGTATCTGCTTGTCTGTTGCACTGTTCAGAGATAATACAGTGGTTCACAGGTTCATGGGTTATTACTAGGCTAACTGCCCTTGATGGCCATTTTAAGCCTAGTCAAATTTCCCGTTTAGTGTTTGGAATGATCTGTTTCATTTACAGCTTAGATTAACCTTACCCATTCATGGACAATATTTATATTATCTCTAGTGGGAGTAGTTAGGATCAATTAATAGATAATTCAAAAGTCCCCAAAACTGGGTTAAATCATTTAGGAGTTGCATCTGTCCGTTAGTAGTACAGGGGGAGACCTGGGGTAAATTTCCCATTATCCATCCATAGATCCAAGTTGTAATTGAATTTGAACAGGAATGAGCTTTGTTTTACATGGATGTGGAGTCTGTTCCAGAGTAATGTAACTTCTGTGAGAGATATCTTTCCCTTCAAACCACTCTGTTGATGTTGCAGAAAAGATTTAGATCCCTGTAACAAGTGTTTCTGATGTTGCTTAACTTTGTAGTATAGATGTGTTGGGTTAGAGGATGCCTTGTATGCACAGATCACCTCTTAGTACTCTGTAAGAGTATAGTGACAAAGCTTTGAATCAATCCATATAGGTCGTACCCATTTTATAAGGTATCTCAGTGAGTGTACCAACTGCTGCAAATGTCTGGATAGATACATGCCAAAGGAGGCATTATAATCTATGATTGGCTTTATGATGGCTGAATAAATGGGGACAATGACATCCTTGGAACTGGAAGCAATCCTTTTGTTAATGAATTGTACAATATAGGATTCCCTTACCACAGTGAGCACATGTTGGTCAGAAGTTAGGTCGCTGTCCACATACGTTCCCAGATCCCAGGTTGACTTTTAGGGATATATTATCACTGTGGTAGTTCCCAGTGGCAGTCAACTTCCCATATGATATGATGATGCATTTTTTTGTATGTAGCTTGAAGCCATGATTCTGGCATCAATTACTTGTTTGGGATAAGCTTCTGGCATTTCCTATAACAGCAATTAAATAATTACATTTCAGTCTTTTATATTGTCTATAATTTCTGTCACAGACGCTATAATAGTGAATCCACCATATTATAATGTAAATATCTTCCCAAAAACATATTTGCCATTAACTCTGTTGTAAATATACTGTCTTTGTTCTGGATTGTGATTCAAAAGGAGTTGCTCAGGGCATGACTGAAATGTGGTCTTTGGCACAGTTCACCTATCCAGTTAACAAATCAATTAATCGATCAATCAGTCAATCAATTAATCAAACTGTCAGTCAGTAATTCAGGCAGTCAATCATTCAATAAATAAATAACTTGGTGTTACATTGAGAATCTTAACTATAATATAACTTGTAACTTTTGTGTCTGGGACACGAATAAAGAGTCTTTGTGGGTTCTGTTCAAGCAGCTTTATTTTATACAAACACATCACTATAAAGGTTCACTGACTCTAGCTTAAATAACTTATATACAAACTAACAACTGTGATCATGCTTGCTCACTCTCTGGCTGCTCCATCAAAATGGCACTAGGAATTGCATGTGTGAGGACTTTATATATATATATATATATATATATATATATATATATATATATATATATATAGATATGCATGTACAGTCTTGCATGCTTCTTAAAGATATAGCACACACTTTACACTATGATCTACATCCTCCCTCTTTTGAGAAATAGATCATGCAATTGTTATGAGACTATTTGGCATGTAGAAATCACAGATAATATTTAGTCATGCATTATACAATACTAAATTCACATGTATGTACAATCAAGTCTACGTTACTGTGTATTTCGCACTTGGCTTAGATATTCATCCATATCGTGTGACATAAAACTGGGTATTAGATTTAGCAACTGGAACAATTTTTAACACATTCTGGTCTGGAAACAGTGTCTGACTCACTCTTTGGTTTAGAGTCCCCATCACAGAAACAATGTTGTGATTTCAATGATGATGATGATTCTGGTACAGGAAGAAGATGTTTGAGATTCCACCTATACTCCACACCTTCAGAATTTACCAAGTAAGATCTCGGCTTGGCGCAGATGCCTGTAATCAGTCCTATTCAATCGAAATCTTTTGTTGGCTGGATTCGTACCATCTCTCTTTCCCTCAACGGACAATGTAATCTGCTCAGTCTGTCATAATTAGATTTCTGAATATTAGGCTTCTTAAAAAATTGAGCCTTGATGATTTTAGTGTACTTAGATTTAGGCTGCAACAAACTTGAAGAAATAGGTAGCGTAGTTCTAGTTTGCCTGGAAAGCAGCCTTTGAGCACCTGAGCCAAGAATATTATCATGGGGTATATTTCTGAGATTAAGTAAATTCAAGAATACATCAATATTGTTATGCTTTGACCTTTCAAGTAATTGCTTTGCACTCTGCACTGCACATTCAGCTAGACCATTGCACTGAGGATATTCAGGACTACTAGTGATATGTAGAAAGTCCCATTCTTTTGAAAATTTCTGAAACAACTGGCTAGTAAATTGAGTACCTTTGTCAGAAAAAAGTTTGTGTGAACTACCATGAATTGAGAAATGACATTTCAAATTAGTGATAACAGCAGTTGAGGTTAGGTTAGGTAGTAGATCAATCTCAAACCAATTCAAATAAGAGTCTACCAGAACTAAGTAGTGCTGATTGTTCTACTCAAAGATATCAGTTGCTACAGTAGACCAAGGTGGTTCAGGAACTGGACTTCCCATGCTCTTCTCTTAGTGGATGTGGACCCTGGGTGACCACAATGCGAAATGTGGATATATTTTTGTTGTAAGGAAGCAGGAACAACAATTTTAGGACCTTTGAAAATAATGCCATCTTCCATCAACAATTCACCTCTGTAAGGAAAATACATTTGTACTTCAGGTGATACACTAGATTGCTTTGATGGCCATCCAACATTAATATAGTGATTCAGCTTCTGCAAAATTGGATCAGTCTGAGTGTGATCTCTTAAGTCATCGAGTCTAGTGTTGAAAAATGATGCTCTGACATCAAATCAAAGACAAAAGTCTCTGTGTTAAGCTGTTCTGTTGTAATCCTGTGAGATCTGGATAAGGTATCAGCCAGAAAGAGCAATTTGGCTTTAGTGCGGACCATTTTGAAATTGTACTTTTGCAATCTGAGCATCATTCTTTGTAATCTCATGGAAGCAGAATGTATAGGCTTCTTTAGAATAGTAACTAGAGGATGATAATCAGTTTCAATCTGAATAGCTCGTCCATAAATATAATCATGAAACTTGGAACATGCAAATACTATTGCCAAAAGTTCCTTCTCAATTTGAGTATACTGCATTTCAGTTTGGGTTAGTGTTCTAGATGCATAGGCTGCTGGTCTGCCCTCTTGAAGTATAACTGTGCCTAGACCAAATGTTGAAGTATCACAGGAAAGAGTAACTGGTTTGTTCGCATCATAGTATCTTAATGTAGGTGGGGTGGCAATTTTCTGCTTGAGGTTTTCAAATGCCTTCCGCTGCTGTTCCAACCATGACCATGCAACATTTTTGCATGTCAGCTCTCTTAAAGTTGCTAGCAACTCATTGAAGTCTGATATAAATTTTCCTAAATATCTGACCATGCCCAGAAAACACTGTAAAGCTTGTACATTATCTGGTCAAGAATAGCTGCTTGTTTGGTCGGGTTTGGTCTCAAGCCTGCACTCACAAACAAATGGCTGATGTAGGTTACCTCTGGAAGTCTGAATTTGCATGTCAGAGGATTGAGCTTCAAGTTTACTTC
The DNA here is from genome assembly GCF_019279795.1 of Protopterus annectens. Taxonomy (NCBI): domain Eukaryota; kingdom Metazoa; phylum Chordata; order Ceratodontiformes; family Protopteridae; genus Protopterus; species Protopterus annectens. Next base: position 893,293,897 of record NC_056748.1, read on the forward strand.
ACATGCTCTGCTTTGAACTTTCTTGAGATTTCTGTCAGCTCTGCTTCACCATTGCCTCCAACCAATAGATCATCTACTATTATGGCACAGGGATAACGTGAAAAACATTTTTCCATTGCATGTTGAAAAACCTCACTTGCAGAATTTATTCCAAATGTCATCCTTAGGAATTTGTATCTGCCAAATGGAGTACCAAAAGTAGTTAGAAATAAGGATTTGCGATCCAGCATAGCTTGCCAGAACAAACTCTTTGCATCTAAAACAGAAAATACAGTGGCATTCGGTATTAGAGCTGCAACCTCTTTGACTGTGTGCATTGGATGATACAAACTTTTTAATTCTTTGTTCAAATCTCTTGGGTCAATTTATAGTCTGATTTCGTCTGAGCCTTTTTTGTGAGCGACTACCATGGACAACACCCATTCAGCTGGTTCTGTGACTGGACAAATCGCACCTTGCTGCACTATTTTATCCAAATGAGCCTTAACATTATCTTGCATAGCTATCAGAACTCTTCTTGCTGGTCTGGCTACTGAAGTGACCTCTGGGTCTAACCATGGAATACACAACTGGAAGTTTGCCTAACTTGTCATCGAAAACATCAGCTTCTGAAAATTAGAACTCGGAAATGCACTTACGTGGTAAACTTCTTTAGCAAAAGAAAGCAAATGAATTCTTAAACTATCTTTCAGACCCAATAAAGATTGCACTGGTCTTTGAACTACGTAGAATAACAAGTTGTAACCGTTCTCAGCCAAATAACATGAAAGCATCACTGAACCTTCGGTCTGAAATTCTTCACCTCCATAAGCAACAAGTCTCTCACTATGGGTTACACTGAGTTGTTTTTAAGTTCCCACTCTAGCAAATGTGTCTGCTGATATAACATTACACTTTGAACCAGTGTCTACTTTGAGCTCTCTGGATCTTCCATTAATCTGGACAGTACAAAACACTTCACTTCTTGTTAATAAGTTCACTACATCAGCTCTTTCACCAAGCACTGATACACCATCTACATAGAAAGCTGACTGCTTCGGCTCTACTTGACCAACTTGCTTCTTTGTGTGACCTTTCTTTACAACTGTGTGAGGCTTACTTGATTTACAAAACTTTTGGAAATGGTTCCATTTTTTACACTAGTGACATTGCTGACCAAATGCTAAGCATTTCTCTCTTTTAGACTCATGATTCGCACCACAGTTGTGACAGTTAACAATAAAGCTAGATTTGGGTTTTGCTGATTCATGCTTATACTGCACTGAGCTGGTGCTGGAGCTTGCACCTTTCTTGGAAATTTCTAGAAAACCTTGTTGCTTCTTTGAGAACCCTGTAGCTGCCATGTGTTTAGGCCTGCTCTTGTTTGCCACGTGTTGCATACTATCTACATGTGCTCTGGAGACAACTGAAACCATGCTCTTGTCACTCGCAAGCATACTTGTGTGTTTTTCTGTCACCTCATGGATCTGACAAATCTCTACGGCCTTGTTCAATATTAAATCACTGTCCCAAAGTAAAATCCTTCTCACAGCAGTACTGTTAATACCACATACAAGCCTGTCTTTTATTGGTTCATCTTTTAAATCATCAAACCGACACTTTTTAGCTCTGTTTCTCAAGTCAGTTATATAAGCTGCAAATGTTTTTCCTGGTTTCTGATCCCTTGTGTAAAACAAATGCCTCTCTAATATAATATTCATCTGGGAGGGTTACACATTTCTCTGAACTTGTGCTTCGAACACTCATGGTCTTCCCTTGATTCAGCTTGTACATCAATATGGCGGTCCGCACCTTCTACTTTACATACTACTGGTGCATACACAAATGAATGCTCTCTTTCTATGGCCTCTGACTTTGATAGGTTTCGCAAAATGAATGCCCTTCTGTCTGCATAAGCAGCTTGTATAAAAATATAATACTCTTGCTCAAATAGTCTCCAGTTCTCTGCAATATTCTGATCAAATACATCTGCCATATTCACATACCAGTGAAGGGTTTTGCAGATAAGCATAAACATACACACATGCACATATGCCAGAACTAATGCCAGTAACTGTCCAATGACTTTGTACTCTGAACTTATTTATACCTTTGTTGGGCTTTTCGGACTTATGCGAATAAACAAACTTCGAATAACTGAACTTTGAGAAATAAACTTCTCAGGTGTTTTGGTACTTTTGTAATGTTGTGGTAAGGGAGACAATGCTAAAGTCATTTATCATCTGCTAAAGTCGTTTGCCCTCATTTTAAGAAACATTCGCGGACTTTACGATGCAACTGAATAACTCACGAGCACTGTAATACTCTTGAAATGTCATCTTTTGCAAGAAAGCACCTCTTATCAGTGTAAGATACATGTCAAGTAACTGTACAATGTGAATAAATCGAACATCTGTTGCCTTAAACGCAATAGCTTTTTGAAGTAATTGCACTTTGCAAATAACTGCATACAGCACACTGAAATGTCCCCAAAATGGTGGTACCTTGCTAGGCAACTCTCTACAGTATGAGAAGCGCTCTTTAATGGCGACACTTTGTGAATAGGCACACCCAGCACAAGAAACTTTCAAAATGGCTATACTTTGACTGTATTACATAAAATAGTTATACTTTGTACACAATAAAGTCTTCAAAATACATGCACAGTAATAAGCACACACTGTAAGCACTTTTACACATTTTAAGATACTTCGAATAACTCTAGTTATGCCCTTGATACAATACAAAGTCGTAGTTATGCCCAAACACATCACTTAGCCAAAACACATACAGTCGCCTTGCTTTATTTTGCTTAATGTGGCCCTTTTCTTTTCTTATTATATTCATTTTGCACATTTAAGCCCTTTTCACACTCAATATACTTTCCTTGTGCTTGCACAACTTTGCCTTGAACACACTCGTTTTGCTTTAAACATGCTCATTTTTTTGCCTTAAACATACTCGTTTTACTTTACTGTTAATCATTTCATCAAATACTTTTATCTTAAACATTTTCTTTAGTTAACAAACATTTTGTACTTTCTGCTTGCCTGATAATGCAGATTGTGCCCTTGTAATGTCCCTTTTTTGTCTTTCATATCAAATAAATAGTTTGTGCTATTTCCCATTACCTTTGATTCCTTCTGGCTATGTTTGTGCACTTTTCTCTTGGTTTTACCTTCACTGTCATCTTTGGACCTCATGGCCCCAAATATTCTTCTGTCTTCCATCCCAGTTCTGACACCATGTCGCTTTCGTGTCTGGGACACAAATAAGGTCCTTTTTATAAGGAGTCTTCATGGGTTCTGTTCATGCGGCTTTATTTTATACAAGCATGTCACTATAAAGAATTACTGACTCTAACTTAAGTGACTTATATACATACAGACTAACAACTGTGATCATGCATGCCTACTCCTTGGCTGCTCCTTCAAAATGGCACTAGGAATTGCAAGTATGAGGACTTTATATACATGCATGTACAGCCTTGCATGCTTCTTAAAGATATAGCATACACTTTATGCTATGATCTACATAACTGAAAGTATCAGAAGTTAAGAAATGATGCACTACAAAACAGAGAACAAAGTATGCTCAGTACTGCTGAAAAGACAGCATGTCAGAGTTGCTGATTTCCATAACCTTTCTATTAGGCCTGTACGCCTTTGTGAAGAGGAATTGCATGCAATGCTTTGTGAGTTATCAACACTCCTGAGATTTGACATAATATATATCGAAAAAGTCCATGACTTTCCTAAGTATTGAGAAATGTTAAAACCCATTTCTAAGGAAACATCTTGATTCCTCTTTCCTGCAGACTACAAGAAAATGATGAAATTCTTTTCAGATATTCAATTCAAAAACTGTGATCCCTTTTTCACTATTCTTTCTCAGGTTCCCCAGATAGTGTTCCACAACCACAGAAAGTTTTAAGATAATGTTTGATAAACAGTATTTAAAAACTGTGTGTGTCACAGAGAAATGCTGCACTTGAAACTATCCAACAAGGTTTCAAAATGTATAATAAATGGCTGCATTTTTTTTCCAGAAATGACATGGGACCCGCACCAAGTTTCAATCTCCAAAATGCCTGATATACTCCATTGTAGAACTGAACCACCAAAATGCCTGATATATTACTCTGTGGTATCTACCATCGTACCGTTGTTAGATTTCCAAAGACTGAAAACATGACTCAGATGGTTACATCCCTGTATTATTCAATTTTTATGCAGTTTTCAAAAACACATCTGCTGACATTAGAACAGCAAAAACATGGTTAATAGTTTGTGCTTACATTCCATTTCACAGTAATAGTGGAACAAAAGGAAATTATCTTCCAAATAGATATGCAGAATTTTTGCCATTTGATGTTGGATTCAATAAACATTGCACAACTCTTTCAAACTGTGTTTGCATTGTGGCATGACACGCACATGATAGCAAGCCAATTTGTATTCAGTAAATGGCTCTATACAAAGTGTAGAGCTGCACAAACCAGATAAACATTGTAGCATGCTAATTAGTGTATAAGCAGCTAAATTATATGCTACTCAACCAATCCAAGATGTCCAAGTTTTCAGAAAGCTTTAAAGCAATTGCGTACATTTCATGTAACCATTTATCCTGTACTCCAAAACCTTTTGTAATACAGCCATTACAAACTACAATGGAAAGAAAGAATGTTACGGGCTGCTGCTCTTCTTCATGCATATTTGCAACAGGCTCAAGTCTATGCTGCTGTTGATGATGATAGATCTCAGGCAAGGAAGAGAAGGGCATTTAGACCTCATTTAACTTTTCATGGTCTGCATTAAGTGGAAATAGCAGAGCGCTACAGGGTGGATAGAGACAGACTCCAGCAACTCTGCAACCTCTGTCATCTTCTCCTAAAACCAAGGGGAACCAGTACTTATGGAGACCAAGGTATGTGTAGCACTTAGAATTTTAGCTACAGGAGCCTTTCAGAGACCCATAGGGGACATTCCAGGGCTGCCACAAACATCATTCAAGGTTCTAGACTAGTTCCTGAATGCTATGCTAAATCATGCTAGTGACTATATATATTTCCCCAGGAGTTCTACCCCATAGCACACTTCCCTTAAATCTTGGGTGTGATAGACTGCACCCACATTGAGATTAAATCACTACCCAAGGAACAGGAAAGGATTTACATCAACAGAAATTAGTTATGATACATTAGGTGCCAGGTCATTTTTAATGCTAGTGGAATTATCCTAAATGTGTGTGCTGGCAATCCTGGCAGTTAGCATGACACCCAGTCTGGTGGAGCCAGTCATGCACATCTGATTGTTCCACATCCAGTATTATAAACATGTCCTTGGAAGCCCTAGTGGAACATGCCTGTGCCTCCACATCCAGTATTATAAACATGTCCTTGGAAGCCCTAGTGGAACATGCCTGTGCTTCCATGACAACACTATACATATGAGGATTGACACATAATTATACACCAACATCAGGTGGAGGATGGACAACAGACTTCCTTGAAGTACTCCTACCAAGCTTCCTGTCTGGCACCTCACCCAATAATTAAACAAACATGAAAGGCAAACACACAAGCTTAGAATCCAAAAAACCAAAGGCGAGCAGGAAATACGTGAAAAAAACAATTTAATGTAGTAAGCGCTTTCGGAAACAGACTGTGCTTTTCCTTCTTCAGACCTAGAACACTCACATTCAAATGCTTACAAAGAAAAAATCAAATATCAATTAATTAATTAATTAAGATAGAAGTCACATTTTAAAGTAAAAGGCTCTATTATTAAAACTTTTCCAAAAAGTTGCAGCCAAAACCAATTGTATACAATCAAGCTGAACAACCCTTGGGTTTCAGGAATCCATACCAACCTACATTCATACAATACAAATCTAAAATAACAGTTAATTAATTTTTAGCAAATATTTATAAAGGGCTAAAATAAATGTTTTAAAAAACAAAAATGAATGTATGTGTTAAATACAAAAGGAAGCTCCCAAATAAATAAAAACTTCCATTATCTAACTTCATCTTTTTAATGACAAAAGCCTTAAGAAACATTTGATCGAAACTGTTTCATTCAGACCTGGGTGCAAATATGCTGCAGTGGAAATTTGCCATCTGAGTTCTTCAATTTCTAGGTTAATTTGCCAAGGGCCACCTCTCATGTCTGTACTTATGTGTTTTAAAACTGAAAACTTAAAGGAGTGGTCTGGAAAATCAACTATGTGCCTAGCCAATGCATTAGTTGTATCCTTCTTGCTAATAGCATACATATGTTCATAAATGCGTTGCCTTAGCTTTCTCTCGGTCTTACCGATATAGAAAGCTTTACAACCTTGGCAGTTAGCACAATACACCACTCCCTTTGTATCACATGAAAATTTGCCCTTATTTTTATATGACCTGTCCCTAATTTTAAATTGGTAATTCGTGTTTAAATGTTTACATTGTTGGCACCTTCCACACTTAAACATACCCTTATTTTTATTAGGGGGTGGATTTGTGGAATATTGCAACAACATTTTTAAATTTTGCCCTCGTCTAAAGGTAATTTTTGGTTTATTACCAAGGACTTTGTGTAGAGATAGATCTTCTGTAATGAGATTCCAGTTCTTATATAAAGTTTCCCTAATTTCACCCAATAATTGGCTACGGCCACAGTCACTGTTGTACAAGTTTCCCTGGGACATCTGAGTAGCCTAACACCATTGTTAGCCACATGTACAACCCCTTGCACTGGATGAAAAACACAATACAGTTGTTTCCAATACCAGGTGAAATTGCAATAGCAAATGGTAAAAACACACTCTGCTGTAAGCATATGCTTCTCACCTCACAAATGTAAAGGACTGCAAGAACTGCATATGCCACCAGTGAAGTATAAGAAGTGCATAAAGATCAACCTTTATTTTACTGCAGCCTATATAAATACATTCCTAATGTTAGAGTAAGAGAAACATACCTTAGCAAAATATGTGCTGTTTTGCAGACACATCTTCAAAGAAATAGCAGTTGCAGTCTTCTCTGTCTCTAAACAATCTCCTCACATTCAAGTTTCCTAGCTTCACAGTTACTTTTTAATGTTGATTCAGCCATCTGAGCACTGTGAAGATGCAAATGAGATGTGAACTCATTAGAATTGTTGAATAACAAACTTTTGACTTTGTGTAGCTGATGTAAACATCATGTAGTTCTCTAAGCCATTGTTAGGTGCTAATGGCTTGCAACTGAATGATTAGTCTTAAGCAAAACATAGTAATTCACAGACATCTTTCCCAGAAGTTGATCTGTCAGTGAGGATACACTTGTGTGGAACTAACTGCAGTGAGGTTTTAAACAAAACCAAACAACCCAAATGTATATTTCTTTGCATAGTAGCACAGTTTCCTGCCTTTGCTGAAAACTGTTGTTCACTTTCATGTATTTTTATCACACCTTGAAAGAAAAATGTGAAGATATGCACTAGAGATTTCATGTCTAATAGTAAAGCAGAGACAAAGGAAGAATTCCCAAAATACAAAGAGACAGAGCTCCAGTTTTGCAAACATATTCATAAATAGTGTATGAGCATTCATTCCACTAAATATGTTATCTACACATGTACAATGAATTGTAAATGTCCAACTGTATCCATTGTTTAATACTGGATATGAAATGTGAATTGCGTATGTGCACATTATTTGATTGCTACTGCAAAGCTGTGTCTGTGGCAAAGAGAGATAGCCCACTACAACTGTGTTGTGTAAGTACAATAGTCTGTTGGTTCAAATCCAGAGCTAATTGTTTAACTTTGTTTCCCTTTTTTATTGTTATTTATTTATTTATTTATTTATTTATTTATTGCCATTACTATGTGTGCGGCATGTGGCATAGCACAAACATTGTTTATTGCATAGGAAAAAAGTGAAAAATTTAATTTCAGTCACCTTATAGACCACAAACACTTTTAGTGGCACTGTGTAGCAGTCAACACCATGGATGGTAATGACTGCAGAAATTCCATGTGTTAGCTAACTGTCTCTGTGACATGAGGGGTAAATATGGTGAATTTAAAATGAGAGAACAGAGGTAAAGCTGGGTTCAAGTCCCACAGTAAAAAGTTTTAGTGAAGGGTGTCATAATGAGTACTTACACAAGTAATATGTGTTCACTATTGCCTTTTCTATTTGTGCATTGCCTACCTAAGCACAAACACAGTTCACTGCTAAAGGAAAAAAGTGAAAAATTTAATCTGGTGCACCTTCTTCCACATAAACAGGCTTAGTGGCAATGCACTTCTGTCACCACTCTGGACAATACTAAAGGCAGAAAATATACCTGCTGCCTAGCTTTTCCTGTGTCAACAGGTATAAGTGCAGTGAGTTCATGGTCAAAACACAGATGAGTCAGGGTTGATGTCCAGCAGACTCTACATTTTAGTAAGGGTGTCACACTCTCATTGCTCCCAAAACTTTGATTATAAAGGTAAAACTACATACCAATAGCTATGCATAGTAGGTTGATTGACAGAACGGTATCATAACTGGTTGTATATACATACTTTTTATTTCCAATGAAGATTTTTATAAAGAGTTTTTTAACTGAATAGAGCAACACATGAAGTTAATAAAAAGGAGAAAGGAAAAGAAACTTGTATGTGACTGTGAAGATTACAAGCAAAAATGGGTGTATCCTTTACCTAAGAGCAGTTCCAATAACAGAATTTCTTTCTTAGAGACAGACGACATGATCATAGAACAGACCCCTGTGGACTCGAATAAACAAGAAGCTTTTTTATGAATAAGAGGATACCAATCTAAGATGGGATTTCCCCCCCTTCTGTGGAGATCAATGAGACTGAGGAACAAATCAGTTTCTCAGATACAGCAACAGGAATCAGATTCTAGGAATCAGCGGCAGAATCGTTGACATCAAGTGAGGGTCCAACAGAGAAGGAAGGGAAAAAATGTTGTTTGTTATCAGCAGTAAGAGACACTTACAGTGATTTTTCAAACATTGTTTCAGAATATGATGGATTACAGATTTATAACTGCACTGACATTTCATTGACTGAAAAGCAAGGAACATTGCTTTCTAGAGGTTTTAATTGTATACCACATTGGAAAGCAAATATGGTTGAAAGTATTTTGGATATAAAAATGTTTGATAGAAATATTAATTTAAAATTACTGTTAGACAACAACAATACTATTAGTATGAAAAAACCTATACAGTAAGCTGTCTGACACATCATCAGGGTAAACGTAAAATAAAGTGGAAAGCTCACTTCTTCAGACCAAATCAAATAGTTTTCAAACACCCAACTTTAAAATCATTCGAAAATTAAACCTCCAATCACTTAACTCTTTTAAGACACATGACTCTATAGGTAACAATATAACCACTGCATATGGCAAAAGCCTGTTAAAGGCGTCCCTTCCATATAATACGGTGATCGAAATGAAAAATTAATAAAAAAAATCTACATTATGTAATCAAGACCTAATCCCTATAAAACATATTGTAAATGAGTAAAAATGCTATCTACATTATATAAAAACATAACAAACAATATATATATATATATATATATATATATATATATATATATATATACATATATATATATATATTCCCCGACGGTACTGTCTGCCAAAGCAGACATCACAGAACATACTTAACCGAAAGTGCTGTTCACCGAAGTAGCACTTTTGGATAAGTATGCTCGTTGTGCCGGTTGCACTACGATGTGGTTAAGGGAAAATTCCCTTTTCTAAACAATCTAGTTAAAAACTCCACTGCCATTTCACCTAAACACCTCCATGCTTCCACAGGTATGTCATCTGGACCAACAGCCCTTCCATTCTTCATCCTCTTCATAGCTATCCTTACTTCCTCCTTGTTAATCCATTGCACTTCATAATTCACTATCCACACATCATCCAACCTTCCCTCCCTCTCATTCTCTTCATTCATCAGCCCCTCAAAGTACTCTTTCCATCTGCTCAACACACTCTCCTCACTTGTAAGTTTCTCTCATTATCCTTCATCACCCTTACCTGCTGCACATCTTTACTAGCTCGGTCTCTCTGTCTAGACAATTGGTACAGGTCCTTTTCTCCCTCCTTAGTGTCCAACCTTTCATACGCCTTATCCTTAGCCTAGGCCACCTCTCTCTTTGCCATGCACCTCATCTTCTTATACTCCTGCCTTCTTTCTTCATCTCTCTGACAATCCCACTTCTTCTTTGCCATCCTCTTTCTCTGTATACTCTCCTGTCCTTCCTCATTCCACCACCAGGTCTCCTTGTCATCCTTCTTCTGTCCAGACATCACACCAAGCACCTTTCTAGCCATCTCCCTTACTAGCTCTGCTGTAGTTACCCAGCTATTTGGTAACTCTTCACTGTCATTCAGTGCCTGTCTTAACTCTTCCCTGAACTCCACCTCACAATTACCCTTTTTCAATTTCCACCATTTGATCCTTGGTGCTGCCCTCACACTCTTCCTCCTCTTCTTGATCTCCAATGTCATCCTACAAACCTCCATCCTATGCTGCCTAACTACACTTTCCCCTGCCACCACTTTACAGTCTCCAATCTCCTTCAGACTGGCCCTTCTACATAAGATATAATTCACCTGTGTGCATCTCCCTGCACTGTTGTATGTCACCCTATGCGCCTCCCTCTTGTTAAAATATGTATTCACCACAGCCATGTCCACCCTTTTTGCAAAATCCACTACCATCTGACCTCCTGCATTCCTTTGCTTAACACCATAACTACCCATCACTTACTCATCCCCTCTGTTCCCTTCACCAACATGCCCATTGAAATCTGTTCCAGTCACCACTCTCTCACCCTTGGGTACAGTCATCACCACTTCATCCAACTCACTCCAAAATGTTTCTTTCTCATCCATCACACACCCAACTTGTGGAGCACATGTACTAACAACATTCATCATTACACCATGAATTTCCAGCTTCATAAACATCACTCTATCTGACACTCTTTTCACCTCCAGAACACTCTTAGCATACTGTTCCTTCAGGATAACCCCTATGCCATTTCTCCTCCCATCCACACCATGATAAAACAATTTGAACCCACCTCCGATGCACCTAGCCTTGCTCCCCTTCCATCTGGTCTCTTGCACACACAATATATCAACCTTCCTTCTGTCCATCATATCAGCTAGCTCTCTCCCTATACAGTCATACTGCCAACATTCAAAGTTCCGAACCTCACTACCACAGTCCTAGCCTTTACCTGCCTTTGGGCATGCCTTCCCCCTCTTCTCCTCCTTTGGCCAACAGTAGCCCAATTTCTGCCAGCACCCTGTTGGCCAACAATACTGGTGGCAGTCATTGTTAACCTGGGCCTCGACCGATCCGGTATGTATTTCTGCACTGTTGACCGCATGTAGGATTTGGCAAAATTTTACGCTGGATACCCTTCCTGATGCAACCCTCGCCATTTATCCGGGCTTGGGACCGGCACAAAGAAATGCACTGGCTAATATATATATATATATATATATATATATATATATATATATATATATATATATATATATATATATATACACATCTAAAAAATGTATATATATATATATATATATATATATATATATATATATATATATACACATCTAACAAATGTATATAAATGTAACTGAATAAAACCAAACCCAGCACTGAAAGTACTTGGTTTTATTCAGTCACATTTATTTAGGCATGATGTTCTTATACACCAGTAGTTGCTTTATTTATTATCTATTAGATAGCCTTATGGTAATGGTGCATTGTATATACATATGTTTAGTTATGTGCCTTATGTATATGTTGTTTATGTTTTTATATAATGTAGAATGTAGATAGCATTTTTACTCATTTTTATCAGGGTTAGGTCTTGATTACATAATCTAGATGTTTTTGTTAAGTTTTTTTTCATTTCTATCACCGTATTATATGGAAGGGGCGCCTTTAAGAGTATTTTGTCATATGCAGTGCTTACTTTGTTACCTATAGAGTCATGTGTCTTAAACGAGTTATGTGATTGGAAGTTTAATTTTTGAATGATTTTAAAGTTGGATGTTTGCAAAATATTTGATTTGGTCTGAAGAAGTGAGGTTTGTATTCGGGAAAGCGCTTACCGATTGTCAATAAACTTTTATTTTACGTTGACCCTGGTCGTGTGTTGGACAGCTTACTGTATAGGTTTTTTCATACTATTTGTTTTTGTAGTAAGCCATCTGTTCATCTTAGTTTCTGGTGTGTTTTGTATTTGTATTTACTGTCAGTTAGTACATGACCTTTGGAGCATGGCTGAGGGACTGACACCACTGAATTGGATTAAAATCCATTGAGTTCACTTGTGAGGAGTTCCCAGATGTTCAGATAGGCCCGAAGTACAGCATGTATTACGATATAAGAGAGGCTGCGAGTGATGAGTTGTCAAAAGATGGAGTCATTATTGGACACTACTGATAATCTAATGCTTAAGCATGCAGTTGTGACTAATACACAAGATGAAGGTACATCTAATATAGACTTTCATAGCTTCAGAAAAGAGATGCATACCCTAGAAGATGAACTGTTTAAACTAAAAAGGTACCAAACACAATGGTTGCATTTTGAAGCATGTCTTAAATTACAAATTGTACCACGGGGCTTAAGGGTATTAAATATGCCCAGTTATGGTGAATAACACCCTGAATTGCTTAAATTGTGGCAACAACTGAATTTAGATATCAGTTTTGGTTATGCGACATTACTAAATAAATTCTTTAGAACTGAAGAAGAAAAATTGATGGCTAGCATAAGAAATCACTAGTTGACTCTATATGATTCCTTTCCTGAACAAGTTATAGATCAAATGTTACAGGAATTAATAGATACAATTACTTTGTATGAAAGGAAATCGATTCATATGAAAACTAAAAAAATGGATAGAGATGTCCAAGATTTTCAACTAGGGAGAGTGTTCACCTGACCTAAAAGACAAAGCATATTGTCTAATGCAGGCTATAATAATGGTAGTAGTGTGCAGGATGAAGATAATATTACACCATTAACTGTTACAGTTGGATTGAATAGCGAAATACCTATACATCATGATGCAACAGCTCACATACAGTCTTCCCTGGAGGGAATATATGAGATTTAGCTAGTAATATAGATCACACATCTCTATCAGCTGTCAACAATGTGGTGAGTCATGTTGAATCAAGCCTACCAGTAGTATGACCCAAGGATTCTCTTTACATGACATTGAAAGATCAGGCTTTCATGAAGATACTGCTTCTGATTCTTCAAAGAAGCAACAGCAATCCGAGTCGATCGAGAAGCAGGGGGTGACCAAAGAGAAAGTACACACCAGATGGAGGAACACATCAAACCATCAAAAGGATGTGGAAAATGGTGGTCATTGATATGGAACATTTCTAGTACAGAGTTATCTTCTTATGACATGTTCCTACTCGAGAAGCATCTCTTGGTTATTCGCTCCCAGTCAGCTGATTTGGAGGAGACAATTATTGACCTCAAGTTGTTCCTTCAAAATGTGATGTTGAAGATACTGTATTCTGACACCACACAAGGTACTGTTAATACATATAAAAAGCTGAGTAAAGTAATTCCATTGATGCACCCTTTGTTGGATGCCTTTAGTAAATTATGTATTAATGATTTGTATGATTTGTTTAATAATTCTAGAACTGGTAAAAAATGTCATAATATGACTATTTATGAAAAAAACAGGCTTTGAAAAAGCTACAAAGTGATCATAATATAATTATCAAACTGGCTGATAAGGGAGGGCCTATGGTGATAATGGATATTACTTATTACAATAGTGCTATGAATGAAATGTTAATGAATGCCTCCACATATCGGCAGATTACCATCTTAGATATACATAGAATGAAAGTTAGAATTAATCAGTTATTGCTTGAATTATTGGATACCAGAACTATTACATATGATTTGTATAATTATTTAGTTGTTGAACACCCTGTGATACCCTGTATACAAAGTATCCCCAAAATCCATAAAGACCCTCTTGCTTCTCCATTAAGACCCATTGTTTCGGGAGCTGGTTGGCTTACCAAACCTTTCTCGATCTTTGTTGAAAAACATCTACGTCCAGTTTTATATCACAGTATATATGTATTGTGTGATACAAAAAAAATTTTTACAGGATTTGTATATGCTTTTCTCCACCAACAGTAGTATCAATGAATATTAGTTTGTCACCATGGAAATCCACTCTCTTTTTACAGTGATACCCAATCAAGAAGGGATCTTGGCTATCAGAAAGTATTTGATGGATACTAGTGGATGTGACACCAAGACCATTAGATTAATAACTGAATTTATGTACTTAGTCTTATTCTACAATGCATTTGTATTTAATAATAAGTACTATCTGCAATTGGATGGCGTAGCTTTGGGAACAGCCTGTGCCAATAGCTATGCCAGTATGTTTATGGCTGTGTGGGAACAAAGGCATACCTTACAGAACCATCTATATAGTGTTAATATGCCTTTTTATCATCATTTTGTTGATGATATTTTTTTTTATTTGGACAGGCAACCTTCAGGCCCTCAAAACCTTTTATATTGATATACAACACATAACCACATATTTGAAATTTGATATGGTAAGAAGTAGTAATAAAATCAATTTTTTGGATGTATGTATCAAGAGCAATATGGAGGGGAATATTACTACTGAAATACATCGAAAATGTTGTTATTGTAATAAAACTTTACATAGAAGTAGTAGGCATCCTTTGCATATTTTTACATTGTAAATGAACAGGCTATAAGAGCTTGTAAGCCGAATGTTGAGGACACAGGTTTTCAGGAAGAATTAGATAGACTTAGCATGAATTTTATTCAGAGGGGTTATGGTGATCAACAGATTACACAAGTTTTAGTAATGTTCTTGACCTAAGAAATACCATTGTCCAACCCTATTTTTCAAAACACTCTATTTGTCAACAACGCCAGAGAGATCTATCTGCAAGGACAGATTGGATGAAATGTTCCCAATTTTATAGCAATGATATTAAATATATAATGGAAGTGATAAGTGGGCATTGTGTTTTCTGTTGTTTTTTTATGTAGGAAAGACGAATAGATGGCTCAGAAATAGTTATTAGGAAACACCTATATAGTATTAAGGGACAGAACTTGACCTATGCATTAGCAAAACGTTGTCAATACCGCTGTTCATCATACTTTTAAGTTTCTATTGATTGATCATATTGTACAGAGCCATTTGGGTGATATACATAATTATACTGAGAAGACTGAAACAAAATAGATTATCGGATTGCATGCAAATGGTGAAGTGGGCCTCAATGGACAAGTTCCACTGAGATTCATTTTGAAAGCTAGACCTTTATTCAAAGAATCACTTCCACACTTTTTTTCCTTTTTTTTCTTTTTAGTTACTGTCTTTGGTGTATATCCTGTTTACAGTAGGTACATTTTCATTACATGTTCTTCAACATTTTTGGTATTTGTATATAGGTATTTTATTGGTATAAGTAGATTGCTCTTTGTCCCCCCCTTTTCTCATTGATTCGTATTAATTTTTACATTTATTGCCATAGTCTTATGTTCTTTTCCATGAATTCTTGGCTTTATATTGTGTTCTTTTTTGTTTCAGTCTGTCATGATAATTTTATTATGTTAGATATTTATATTTTAGATTTCTTCCTCACTCTTTAGAGACTTGCTGACACCACATCTTTCTATTGCATTGTTACATTTGTTAGTACTTTCAGTGCTAGGTTTGGTTTTATTCAGTTACATTTATTTAGGCATGACGTTCTTATACACCAGTAGTTGCTTTATTTATCATCTGTTATATAGCATTATGGTAATAGTGCATTTTGTGTGTGTGTGTGTGTGTGTGTGTGTGTGTGTGTGTGTGTGTGTGTGTGTGTGTGTGTGTGTGTGTGTGTGTGTGTTTGTATATAAATATATATATATATATATATATATATATATCAGAGCATAAAAAACCAAACTAGCAGCGAGGTATCAAAATGTCCAATGCAAAAAACTCCAAAACGAAAATAAATAAAGCAAAGATTTTATTCACGTAAGCGCTTTCACGGTAAAACCGCTTCATCAGACGTAACAACTAAAACAGCACTCCAACTTTCATATACATAAAAACAGGAAGTATAATACGTCATATCCTCCTGGGTAAATCAAAAATCCACGTACAAAGAAAAGACTAAAATAAGTAAAAACTACATTAATACATTGATGAAAATACATCATTATAAAACTGATAAAACTTGTACACAGTCAACTAACTTCATACAACATATATATATACAATGTCAATCATACTGTTCTAAAAGCCCCAATTAGTATACATGAACCATATCTATAGAAATGGATACCAAACATCAAAATAATTCATCAAAGGGGTCTAGCCTTAAGTATAGGCTTAAGTGGTACATAATCGTTAAGACCCCTCCCACGATGGGCCGCCAGCCTCAAAATCCATTTAGTTTCAATGGTTTCAGTACAATTAACTAAATCTCCACCACGCATACTAATAGAGGAAATACATAAAACCTGAAATAAAAACATATGCCCCGTGTTGGCCAGCATATGTTTAGCCACTGCACTACAGGTATCAGATCTGTTAAAACAGTATATGTGGTCTCTAATCCGTTCCCGAAGGGAACGGTTAGTTTTACCTACATAGAACATGTAGCATGTTTGACAACACGCTACATAAATGACGTTCCTAGTGTTACAGTCTGAGTGACATCTGAGCTCCCAAAGGCGTCCATCATTGGGATTCCTAAAGAAGCGAGATGTATCAATGTGCTTACACTGGGCACATAACCCGCACTTATGAGTACCCAACTCATAAGGCAGACAAAGTTGTGCAGTATTGAAGGTCAACCTGGGGAAACAAAGATGCTGTTTCAAATTCTTGAGATTGCTATAGACATAGCGTGGATAATTACCAACTATCAACTGTGTATCAGCATTGACAGTTAGAATATTCCAATTGTCTTGTATAGCCTGCTGTACACATTGTACATTCTTACTATATGGTAAAATTAACGCTGTCTGCATAGATGATAATGACTTACCAGAACGTAATGTATTTCCGGAAAAGTATGGCTTACCTCTATTGGGTCTAAGTTTAACAACTTGATCATATACTAAATCAACCCTCCCTGGAGAATAACCTCTTTCCAAAAAGCTTTGTCTAAGTCTAGCGAATTCTGACTGGAACACCCTGTCTTCAGAGCAAAGTCTTGAGATCCTAAGGGCTTGTCCCTTTACAATATTATCAAACGTTCTTGGATGGTGCATACTGTCAGGTTTAAGAAAGGATGCTCTATAACAATCCTTCCGATAAACTCGGGTGGATATGGACCCACTATTAATCAAAATGGAAACATCCAAATAGTTAATACAACTCATGGAATAATCAATGGTAAACCTAAGAAAACCTTCTAAATTGTTTACAATGTTCGTATTCAAGCGTCTGTTTCTGATAAATTGACTGACAAGTCAACCACATCCATATATTTTACTCCGGCGGAATCTCGCCCTGCTCTTTTGGACAATGATCATGACACTGCAGGTCGTATTGGCACAGCAGTTAGGCGGAAAATTCATCTTGAAAACCTACATGTTAAAGAGCAACAGGGTTTTTCGGATGTTCCTCTTCCCATCCGGACTGGCCGGAAGAGGTCGTTGGATCAAGAACCTCCAACAGGAGCCAAGCGGAGGGATGTCTACAATCGTCCACAACATCAGCGCTGGGGGAACACTCGCTGATATGGAATATATCTGATTACACTCTCACAGATGCTGAGTGTTCCGTGTTGAGCAGGGGCTTAACATTTATTCCAAGTAAGAGAACTGATACCAGTGACAATGTTTTAGCAGTTAGATTGTTTCTTAGAAATGTGGCATTAAAATTGATTCATAATAATGCAGGTTGTACATCTGATAGTTGTTTTAAGAGGAAGAGTCTCATCAATCCACATCTACCACCTGACTTAGAACTTTTTCTGACTGCTGTTGAGAGGGACTTATATTCCTCCTCATCTATGAGACACTTGGACTTGGCTGATAATTTGAGTAAAGCTGAATTTGAGGCGTTAGCAGCTTTGAAAGCCAATGACAGTATCAGTATACGACCCGCAGATAAGGGTGGATGTACTGTGGTAATGAATAGGGACTTTTACCTGGACTCTATGTTGGGCATGTTGTCGACTGATGCTTATGCTCCTGCTACTGTAGAGGATATCGAGCGTTCTTGTAGCTCGATATTTAACATGTTAGTAGAATGTAAATCTTTAGGTTTATTAACGAATGAACTGTTTGAATATTTTGTAGTACGGTTCCCAGTTACACCGTCCATCAATGGGCTTCCAAAAATTCATAAGCATGTTACTTTGCCACCTTTTCGACCCATTGTTGCTGGGGAGGGGTGGCTTACTGAGCCCTTGTCTATTTATTTGGATCACCATTTGAAGAAGGCTTTGAATCGCTTTGACTATGTCCTGAAGGATACCAGCCAATTTCTGGGTGACCTTTATCGTTGTACCAGTAATCTTGGTAATCTTGGTGGGATGCTTTTAGCTACAATGGATGTTACTTCCTTGTTTACATGTATTCCCAATCAACGTGGTGTTGAATTGGTCAGATCATTGCTACTTGAAACCTCCACTTCCACAGAGACAGATTTTCTCTGTCTTTTACTTGAAACTGTGTTGGAGCATAATTATTTTGTCTTCCTGGATAGTTATTACAGGCAGACAACAGGGGTAGCAATGGGCACTAGCTGTGCCAATTCCTATGCCAATTTGGTTATGGTGGCCTGGGAGAGAGAGGTTTTGTTGACGTGTACCAACATCGTCTTTTACAGACGTTTTGTCGATGACCTCTTTCTCCTTTGGCGTGGCACAGCTGGTGCCCTTGATTTGTTTTTTCAGCAAGTAAACAATTTAGAAGGTTTTCTTAGGTTTACCATTGAATACTCTGCAAGTTGTATCAATTACTTGGATGTTTCTATTTTGGTTAATAGTGGGTCTATATCCACCCGTGTTTATCGGAAGGATTGTTATAGAGCATCCTTTCTTAAACCTGATAGCATGCACCATCCTAGAACGTTTGACAACATTGTAAAAGGTCAAGCCCTTAGAATCTCGAGACTTTGCTCTGAAGATAGGGTGTTCCAGTCAGAATTTGTTAGACTTAGACAGAGCTTCTTGGAAAGAGGTTATTCTCCAGGGAGGGTTGATTCAGTATATGATCAAGTTGTTAAACTTAGACCCAATAGAGGTAAACCATACTTTTCCGGAAATACATTACGTTCTGGTAAGTCATTATCATCTATGCAGACAGCGTTAGTTTTACCATATAGTAAGAATGTACAATGTGTACAGCAGGCTATACAAGATCATTGGAATATTCTAACTGTCAATGCTGACACACAGTCTATAGTTGGCAATTATCCCCGCTATGTTTATAGTAACCTTAAGAACTTGAAACAGCATCTTTGTTTCCCCAGGTTGACCTTCAATACTGCACAACTTTGTTTGCCTTATGAGTTGGGTACTCATAAGTGCGGTTTATGTGCCCAGTGCAAGTACATTGATACATCCCGCTTCTTCAGGAATCCCAATGATGGACGCCTTTGGGAGCTGAGATGTCGCTCAGACTGTAATACCAGGAACGTCATTTATGTAGCATGTTGTCAAACATGCTACATGTTCTATGTGGGTAAAACCAACCGCTCCCTTCGGGAGCGGATTAGAGACCACATATACTGTTTCAATAGATCTGAAACTTGTAGTGCGGTGGCCAAACACATGCTGGCCAACACGGGGCACATGTTTTTATTTCAGGTTTTATGTATTTCTTCTATGAGTATGCGTGGTGGAGATTTAGTTAATTGTACTGAAACCATTGAAACTAAATGGATTTTGAGGCTGGCGGCCCATCGTGGGAGGGGTCTTAACGATTATGTACCACTTAAGCCTATACTTAAGGCTAGACCCCTTTGATGAATTATTTTGATGTTTGGTATCCATTTCTATAGATATGGTTCATGTATACTAATTGGGGCTTTTAGAACAGTATGATTGATATTGTATATATATATGTTGTATGAATTTAGTTGACTGTGTACAAGTTTTATCAACTCTATAATGATGTATTTTCATCAATGTATTAATGTAGTTTTTACTTATTGTAGTCTTTTCTTTGTACGTAGATTTTTGAATTACCTAGAAGGATATGACGTATTGTACTTCCTGTCTTCTATGTATATGAATGTTGGAGTATTATTCTAGTTGTTACGTCTGATGAAGCGGTTTTTACCGTGAAAGCGCTTACGTGATTAAAACCTTTGGATTACTTATTTTTGCTTTGGAGTTTTTTGACCTGGACATTTTGATACCTCGCTGCTAGTTTGGTTTTTTATGCTCTGATTTACGTTTTACTCTTTTGAGTTTGGGGTTTGTGTTTTGGTCATATATATATATATATATATATATATATATATATATATATACATATATATATATCTATGGGTTCACTTCTAAATTTTGAAATACTGAAATACCGAATTTCAGTATTTCGAAATTAGAAACCGGAACGTTCACAAACCCGACGGCTCAATATCGCGATATCACAATCCCGAAGTCCCAGAATACCGTCCAATAAGGATATAGGCTTCCTGTGCCATGAAATAGCTGTACGTTGTACCGACAGTATCATGGTGTCCAATACTACAACTCCTCCAGGGAATGTGGGCGAAACATACACCAGGGTGAAATCACAGAAAGGAAAGGACGTCCTTATAATAGAAGGGTACGTTTACCACCTTGAAAAGACAGCACCGCAGAGGAATTATTGGTGCTGTAAGTGGAAGAGGGCTATGAAGTGCAAGGGGAGGGTAATAACTACTGCTGTTGCAGACGGGGAAGAAGTGTTGAAAAGCACAGCACACATGCATGCAGGGCACCCAACAGAGGCTGAGAAGTACGGTATGTGTGCGGGCTTGAAAGAGAGAGCACACATTTCACGGGATGCACTGTGTTTACTTGTTGAGGATGTGCTAGAAACCACTTCCCTAGATGTAGTGCCTCTTTTCCCAAACAGAAGGGCTTTGCTGCAACAAGTGGGGAGGGTAAGATGTAAGTGCACCAGAGGGATCCGGAATAGATGTGTCACATTACAAGATGTAAATGTGGAGGAATATGCACTCAAAGCAGGCAGATTCATATACAAGCGTATCAGCGATGCTAGCAGAGAAAATGTCATGTTGGTGTTCACCACAGACAATAACTTGTATGATCTTAGTAATGCCACGATTTGGTTAATGGATGAGACATTCTTCTACAAGGGGAGATATGTAGACAGTTGTATAGCATTCATGGTCTCTTACACTGCAGCGGGTATAGTAAGTCCGTCCCGCTATTGTACTGTCTAATGAGTAAGAAGTCGTTGCGGGCGTACAATGCTATGTGGGATGCTATCTTCCAGTTGTTAGAGCAGTATGGGTTCCAAATAGATCTCAAGTATGTACTGTGTGACTTTGAGATAGCCGCCAAGAGGAGCATAGCAATGAACTTTAATGGGGTGAAATCGAAGGGGTGCCTCTTCCATTTTAGCCGTAACATATGGCGGAAGGTACAGCAGCTGGGACTGACTAGATTTTACAACACCAACCTGCGGTTCCAGCTAAGTGTGAAGTGTTTGATAACCCTGGCATTCCTACCAGAGGATGACGTGGTAAGGGCATATATTGAACTTAAGAGCAGGTTTCATTCGGAGGGTCAGGAACATGTAAAATACTTCGGGGATTGCTATGTGTTGGGGAGGAAAAGAAGATTTACCACTAGGTCTGCCTGTGTTGCAAGGTTTCCACCTCTATTCCCCATCAGTTTTTGGAATGTGTTTGACTTGAATATCTTGTGTTTGCCATGCACACAAAACTCTGTGGAAGCGTGGCACCGGAGACTGAAGTGCTTGTTGAAGGGCAAAGGCAACTGATCTGGGAGTGCTTATGCATACATTGGCCAGGGAACAGGATAGGGTGGATGAACTTAGAAGCCAGCTAAGTGGTGGTAGTCCACCCACACCTAAACGACGTAGACTTATGGTATGTCAACAACAGTTTGAACACATCCTGGCCAATCGTGAGTTGTACATTACGGAGGAATTTCTGCTTGCAATAGCACGTTTACTGCAGTTATAAGCTGTACATGTGTACAGGTCATGGAGGTGTCGCTTGTTTGTCGTGTGAGATGGTGTGTACGCGGGTTTAAAGCACATTTATGTTTCATGGGTGTTTTGCAAATGGTGGAGGGTGTAAAATAACAAAAACGGATGCCAGACAGTGTTTTTCGATATTTTGACAGTTCGGGATTGTGGCATGCATGATTGTGAGCTGTCGGGTTTGTGAACGTTCGGGTTTCTAATTTCGAAATACTGAAATTCGGTATTTCAGTATTTCGAAATTTAGAAGTGAACCCATATATATTAGGTGTATGTGGTTTTTTATGTTTTTTGTCTTTATTTATGCATGACCATATATTAATGAGGGCGCACTGTGTTAGTTGTTTTATTTGTTATGTTTAGCTATGCCATAACTCTCAACCTCTTAGCACAAGAAATCTGGACAAAGCATAAAATAGTGGGAGGACAAACGTCCAAAAATAGGTACAGATTTTAAATATTGCTCTTATATGCTTAGAAACTTGCTAGAATAATAGGATTTGTTTTAGCATGCATTTTCTGAAGGATATGAAGTCTGAAACTTGAATGTATGTCATTATTTAGTGACATCAATCCTCAGTGATTTGCCAGAAAACCATAAATTTTACAAGGAACAGACCAAAAACATGAGGCACAAATCTAGACATTCTGTGAAAATCTGTACAGGTGAGAGGTATGAGCTATGCTCCCTTATATATGTGTTGTTCGTTATGTTTTTATATAATGTAGATAGCATTTTTACTTATTTAAAATGCTTTTTATAGGGGTTAGAGCTTGATTACATAATGTAGATGTTTTTTTATTATTTTTTTTTTCATTTCTATCACCGTATTATATGGAAGGAGTGCCTTTAAGAGGCTTTTGTCATATGCAATGGTTACATTGTTACCTATAGAGTCATGTGTCTTAAACAATTATGTGATTGGAAGTTTACTTTTTGGATATTTGCAAAATATTTGATTTGGTCTGAAGAAGTGAGCTTTGTACTTGCAAACGGTGCTTTCTGATTCTCAATAAACTTTTATTTTACATTTATCCTGGCTGTGTGTATGACAGCTTACTGTATAGGTTATTTCATACTATTTGTTTTTGTAGTAAGCAGTCCGCTCATCTTAGTTGCTGATGTTTTTTTGTATTTGAACAATAATGTTATTGACAATGTATCAAAAGGGCCCCACAGGAGTAGTACTTACAACCCTGCTTTATTACCCCCAGTGGCTTTATTTGAAAAATTGTGTGGGTTAGAAGTTAGAACAGCTCATACAATTGCTTCAAATGTTAAAAAGTTTGATTTAAGTAAGGAAGAGCAAGAGACATTATAGGAATTAACCAACAACAGCACACTCAGAATTATGAAACCAGATAAAGGGGAAAGGGTTGTTATAATGTACCAACATGATTACATTGCTAAACTGTTTGAATATTGTATAACAGTATTTTACAACAGCTTCTTTGAACAGGGTTAACATATTTAGTCACAGGCTGGTCTTAATATCAGAGGAGTTGTTTCTGGAATATAATTTTAGTTCAGAAGAAATTAACTGTTTCAAAATACAGAATCCTTTAACTCCCTCCTTTTTTTGGGATCCCAAGAATGCATAAATCTATACAGAATCCACCTATGAGACCTGCCTGAGGGACGCTAGGATCCGCCACATAACACAAGCACTCAGGTCACTCCAAGGCAAGTACAAATATGACTCAGTCATTGTCCATACTGGTGTGAATGACCTAAGACGTACCTCCCTGGACTACATGAAAAGAGACATAGAGGAGCTCTCTGAGCATGTGGTCCAGGCCGGTATGACCCTGACCTTGAGTAGCATCTTACCCTCACCAAGAATGATGCCACAATATGAAGACAAGATGATCAATTTCAACAATTGGCTTAAGTATTGGTGTCATTCAAAGGGGATCCAATGCCTGTCAGCCTGGGATGACATGCTCAACAAGCCACGATGCTTCGCTAGGGACGGCTTGCACCTGTCACCCCTGGGCTTTCGGATATTGGCAAAGGCTCTTGCTACCCCCATAGTGCCTTTTTTAGGCAAGGCTCAAAAGACAAACCCACTTCCATAGGTATCACAAGGGATAAGAAACTAAGAGTAATGCTACTCAATGCCAGAAGTCTAAACCTCAAGATGCACACACTCGAAACTCTCCTTAGCATGGAGAACATCGATATCTGTGCAGTAACAGAAACCTGGTTCAAGGCTCCAGAGAGAACCCCAGCACTACCAGGTTATACCTCATACCATGCTTTTCGGCCCCAAAACTTGGACCGAACCACAAAAGGAGGGAGTATCAATATTCGGCCAAGGATACCCACACCTCCAGGTTGGTGGCACAGCACGAAGCATCAGAGACTATCCATGTGCAACTAACAGTGGGTAAAACTGCCTTCCAGTTTATAGCCTGCTACAGACCACCCTCCCAAACCCAGGAACCCCACTCGGCCTTCCTGAGAACACTGGAAAATATGAAGGTATCTCCAAACACCATTATATTGGGCGACTTCAACTACCCAAACATAGACTGGGAGCATTACTCTAGCTCCAGCACCCTAGCCCAAAGGTTCCTAGAATTTATAAACTCAAATGCTATGGAACAGCTTGTTACCACTCCCACAAGAGAGGAAAACATACTGGACCTGATCATCACCAACATGGGGACTCTATGTTCCAGACCAGAAGTGTATCCCTCACTGGTAAGATCAGACCATAAACTAATCTCACTGGATATTCACATCCCGACCCCACCTCCTGCCCAGAAAACCACAGTGAAAAACTTCTCTAAAGCAAATTTCACACTCCTCAAAACTGAGGTGGAATCCTTCAAAGCCCCCGGGCCTGTGGAAAATACGGCCCAGACCGCAGAATCCTTTATAAATGCATTCTATGAACACCTTCAGGAATGCATGGATCATGCAATCCCAAATAAAACCAAGACCCAATCCTCCAAAGGCAGACGTCCTGTCTGGTAGACCCCAGCCATAAACAAACTATACAATAGAAGGAGAAAGCTACTAAATGATAGAGCAAAATCCCAAAAAGGGAAGGCATCTCTGATCAGTATTAGCAAAAAACTACGGGCACTCATAAAATCGTCTAAGGCCAGCTTCCAGAGAAAAATTGCACAGGACACTAAGGATAATCACAAGGCTTTCTTTAATTATGTTAGGAACCTGGGTGGGAATTCCCAGATATGCTCAGAATTAGTCCAAAATGACAAAAAATACACCGAACCCACAGACATTGCCAACATCCTAGCTGACAGGTTCAGCGCAAACTCCCCCCCACCAAAAGGGCAAATATCTATCCCAGCAGAGTGCTGCCCCCTGACATCTCAGATGCTCAGGTACGAGCCGCCCTCTCCAAAGCAGAAAACACAGCATCAATGGGACCAGATGGTGTCCCGGGCTGCGTCCTACATGAACTCCAAGAAGAGCTAAACCCAAACATAAAACTACTGTTCAATCTCAGCCTTACTACAGGATATGTACCCAAAGAGTGGCGTACAGCAACAGTGGTCCCTCTCCACAAAGGTGGTGCCTCAACGGATCCTGGAAACTATCACCCCATAAGCCTGACTAGCTTGGTCTGCAAAGCTTTGGAAAGGATCATCATGGACCTCATAAATAAAGATATTGGGGACCTATAGACACTGGATCCTACCCAGTTCGGCTTTGTTAAAGGCAGATCCTGCCCCTTAAACCTGGTTTATTTCTTTGAAACAGTCACTAAGGCCATTGATGAGGGGAAGGTGATCCACACAGCCTGCCTGGACCTCGTAAAAGCCTTCGATACAATACCCCACTCAGGCATTATAGATAAGCTCACCAGCTTAAATATAAACCCCTATGTCACTAGATGGGTTGCAAACTAGCTCAAGGACAGAACCCACATGGTTAGAATTGCTGGAGCCATGTCAGACTCCAAACCAGTTACAAGTGGTGTCCCACAAGGCTCAGTCCTGGGACCTCTCTTGTTCGATATATATTTCTCGGAGGTACAGGCCAACATGGAAGGACTGTGGCTGACCAAGTTCGCAGATGACTGCAAACTGAGCGCCATAATTGACTGTCCAGCTGACACAAGCATCCTCCAAAAGGGCCTCATAGAAACAGACAACTGGTGCCAGAGCCATGGCCTCAAGCTAAATGCCAAAAAGTGTATTGTCATCCCCTTTGGCAAAAACAAAGTGCCCACAAATTACCACATAGGTGGCAATCCATTAAGTACAGAAGAAGTAATTAGGGACCTGGGGACCCAAGTTGATAGCAGTCTCTCATTTGACAACCACGTGGCCAAAGTGGTTAGAAAAACATTTTATATAGCCCACCTAATCATGAAGGGATTCACATCTAGATCAGGGGAAGTCATCGTGCCTCTTTACTCATCCCTCATCAGGCCCATAATTGAGTACAATGCCCCTTTTGGGATGTACCTTACCAGACACCTGCAGCAACTGGAAAGACCCCAAAAGTACCTCACCAAGAGGATAAAGGGCTCAAACAGATGCCATATGCTGCCCGGTTAAAGAAACTCCAGCTCTACTCAGTGGCATACCGCCTGTTCAGGGGCGATCTGTTCCTGACGTATAAAGCCATGTCCAACCCGGAATTAATGGACATGCTGCACCTCAGAAAATCCAAATCCCATCGAGCTACGCGCTTGAGAGACTTGAACCTCAGCACTGAAATAAATAGGACATGCTGGAGGGACAGATTCATAACCCAGAGGCTCCCTTCACTCTGGAATAAAATCCCAGTCCAGGTTAGGCAAAGTCCCTCATTGACTCTCTTCAAGAGGAATCTTGATGAGTGGATGGGAGATCGTAGGTTTAACCCGGGTATCACTTCTGTGTCACTGACAGAGGCACAGTACACTAACCTTGAAAAAGGGCATAGCAAAATTAATTTAAAATGGGTGGCGAAAGCCAAACACATTCTGGCTAGGCTTATAAATGCCCTAGGGCAGATAGCCTAGTATGAACCTATGAACCTATGATACATATAGTGGTGAGAACAAGCTCAAAACTGAGCCTATAGCTAAGCTTATTGATCACAACATAAAGAAAAAAAATTTGGGGGGATGTGGTTATGGGAAACCAGATTTATTTCTGAGTCAGAAAACCAGAAATTTATATACAAATACTACA
This sequence comes from Protopterus annectens, assembly GCF_019279795.1. Classification (NCBI taxonomy): domain Eukaryota; kingdom Metazoa; phylum Chordata; order Ceratodontiformes; family Protopteridae; genus Protopterus; species Protopterus annectens. Next base: position 893,321,306 of record NC_056748.1, read on the forward strand.
AGTTTTTGGAGGATATCCTTATTTTGTGGGAAGGTGATGCCCAGATAATTCCACAGTTTATAGATTATATCAACAACACTACTAATTTTTTGTCATTTACACATACTGTGGAAAAGGAAAGTTGTAATTTTTTTGGACATCCACATTTACAAAAACAGGGAACACAATTGTTATGAACCATCCATTTACAGAAAACCTATTTATTTGAATAGTTTCCCACATTTTGAAAGCAACCACCCATATTGTCAAAGAAAGAACTTAGTAAAGGGCCAGATGATAAGACTTTTGAGATTAGTAACGGAAGATGAAGAGTTGCAAAAATAACTTTTTACATTAAAGAAAATGTTTAAAGAGAGACATTACCCTTCATCCTCATTAAATAAACAAGAAGCCTTAGTGTTAGAGAACAGATATGGTCCTCTATTGAGAACTCCAGATAATAATTTTACTGGAAATAAGAAGGATGCCATTTATTCTACCTGTTGTATATTAACTTTTGACCAACACTTTTCAAGCATTAGACAGATAATAGTAAGGTATTGGAGTGGAGTGTTTGGAGCATTTGGGTTGACCAGTATATTAGGATACCCCCCCCCCAGGATTGTATTCAGGAAGAGAATCAATATGAAAAACATTTTTTAGAAAAATTCAGTGAATACTAGTATTCAGCACGGAAGGATGAAAAAGTATAATGCATGTAAAGAATACAGATATATTTATGAAACAACAATATGGTCATAGGGAATTGCAATAAAGTCTTATCAGTATGAGGCAACTTTGTAATACTAGGGAAGTAGTGTATACTTTTTGTGATTATCATGGACAGCCTTTTATGTAGGAAAAGGATTTACCAACATGTTTATGCAGTAAAGAAAAAAGACAATTCTAATGCCTTATATAAACATAGTACAAACGCAGTAATTTCAAAAAAATTGTATTTTGTATTTTAGAAAATGTTGCCAGAAATGACATGGGAGGAAAACTGGTCTTAATATTTAGGATATAAAGACATATTGACAGGTACTGTTGAATGCTACACAAACTCCAGGAATTAATGATAGGCTATCCATTAGTAGTCTGCTATCATTAAAGGCTGATAAAATATAAGCATTCCACGACTGGGAGTCAGCTTGTGATTAACCCATTCTAGAGTTTTATTTTATATTATTGCAGCATTTTAAGGTATGTTTACAAGTAGATTTATTAGTTAAGTATTTACAAGATTGAAGGTGTTTTTTAATATAGCTTTAAGGGCTTTGATTAATTAATTAATTAATTAATTAATTAATTAATTAATTAATTAATAAAGTTATATGACTGGTCTGTTTTAGTATAAAAAGTTGGAATGAGATACACCATTTTATCTGAAGAAGTTCTGTTGTAAATAATAAAGGGAAAGAAAGAGCTCATCTGATACTCGTGTTCTTTGTATTCTTTCCACAGACCAGGGAATTGTGGCGTGTTATGCATTTTGTATTGTTTTGTCTTTTAGGTATAATAGCTCATTAATGACTGACATATAAATCCCAGTTAATTATGTGTGTAACTGGTTTAGCATGACAGTGATGATTATATAATAAAATGCACACAACAATGGACACAACAATTTACTGACAATCATCTAGACTCCTTCCATAACCCAATTATAACTATAAAACAGAATGTATTGTGAGGTATGTGTCACAACTCCAAACTCTATTAGTAAAGTTATGCAAGTCTACCCATTTCCAGTATATTGCTGGACATTAATCCTGCATCCCAGCTGAGAATGCATGAACCCATTCTTTTTAATGTCACACACATACAGGCCTAATTGAAGTATACCATCAGTTACTCTTTAAATTATACCCTTAATGACCATGGTTGAAAAACAGTTCTTCTGTGGCAATAAGGAATAATCACCTGTGTGGAAATTTATGCATTCTCTTCTACATAGGTTTGAATCCCACCTTGTGCAAATTACTTTAAACAGTGTGTAATTCTCAACATTCTCTATTATACAAATGTAGAGGAAATCATGGCAAGCAGGAAGGTGCATGCCAAGGGATTGGGGAGACTCAGAGAGGCAAGAGGTATGTCTGTGGCACAACTGACCCTGATTGTAATAACTATTATGATTCCGTAGATCAATAGCAAATTCAGCATGCATATTTTAAATGTAACAGGAAGCATGCATGCTTTTCCTGTAGCTGTTTGTAATTGTATTAGGCAGGTATAGTAGTTTATTCAGATTATGTGGGTTCAATACCTACAGCTAACCTATAGATTCACATTCAACATGTATTATTTTTTTCCTACAGTTGAAATGCAGCAAAATTGCCTTTAATGCCATGTTGTTAACTTACTCTGTAGTATCTTTGAAACCATTTATGAAGTATGTACGCAATCCAAGGATTACTTGTAACAATTCAAAATCATTTGGGGTTTATGAAAGCTCTACAGCTAGGATAATAATAAATATTTATTGTAATAAAGAATGAATGTGACATATCATGGTTCTAATCATTTCATTTTTTGTCTCATCTCACCCCTTATCTTTGTTTTTTTTGGGGGGTTACCTGGAATCCCACTGTTCTGATGTCATTCCTTTCTGCCAACAAAACAAATGCACTTCAGCACAGGCAGGTGGGCCAACCACTGAGGATCGGCCTGCCAACCCTCCACTGGCTGCTGCAAAAACGCCCAGCACCTCTGGGACACAACCTGGCAGTACTGTTTCCATAACCCCTGCCCTACCTGGTTCATCCTCATCAGGTAGCAATGCCCTGGCTGGTGCCGCCATGGTACCCTGCAGGAGTACTGGTCAAGGCAGTGATTATGCAACCACCAGGAGCTACCAGGGATGGTGCGAGATCTGATAGAGAGTGGCCTTGCTGCCTGCAGCAGCTGAGTGGAGAAGATGCTCATAAAAATCAAAAAAAGACTCATGTCAAGTAGTCTCACAAGCAACTGAGGAAGGAGACAGTGATGACAGTTCTGAGGGTGAGGACTAGATTCTCATGGCTCTTATGCTTGATGGGCATATACCTCCAATGTCCCCTAGCTATCCCAATCATGGCATCCCCCAACCTTTTGGTGTCCATCTACATCCCTGTGTCTGTCTTATATGTCTGGTTTGTCTGCACGCCCTTCCTCCCCGACCCTAATATTCCTAAGTTCCTTTCCTAACATTCCTCTCTTTTTGAAACAAACAAAAAAATGGGCACCTGTCCCACAAAAAAAAATGTCCCATACATAGCTCTCCACTTCACATATGTGTCTTCTCAACACACTTGATTTGATTCAATTGACTTTATAAACTGATTGTGTTGTTGTCACCCATCCGTGTTGTGTTGACAGTCCAAATTCATCCAATTTTGTCTACCTGTGTACAGTACTGTGGTGAAGATGGTGAAGAAGTGGATATCTATGGTTCTCTCCCAATCCCATCCTGCAAATGCCTGTATTGCTTCCTTTTTGTTCTTCCCCCTGCTTGCCTCCCCATTTCCCCACTTTTCTATCTTCCCCATTTATCACTCATTTAATCTGGTCAAAAAATAGAATCACACATAACACAGATGGCCAGAAATGCCATAAAAAGCCTTCACTTTTTGTCCTCTGCATTTGTATGGGGTTTGGCATCACATACCAGTGCCAAGTGGTGATGAATTGCTGTTCATGTCCTATGGCAAAAGCTGGTAAGTTTTTGTCATCAACCACACTAGTCTGGTTATCTCTGTACAATACTGCTTGCTGTACTAAAGGAATACAGAGTTAAAGTAGAGTAAAGACACTCCTTTGAAACAGGAACTCTGACAGTTCTTAGACTGCTAACAAAGTGCAGCTTCCTATGTGGAGTGTTGCATAAATCATTTGACTGAAGACTTTTTTTTCCATAGCATCAATGGTTTGATTGCTGATGCATCTCACATCATTTTCTCAGTGATAAACTTTGTGAAGAGGTGTATAGCATGTATAACTTGGTTACTGGGCTGTAATCTTCCAATACATGATAATGTATTCATAAACACAAGAGTAAGGCAGTGACGTGTGCTTGACTGAACACATACTTTCTGATATTCATATGTGCCCTGCAGCAATGCACTTGTAAATGATATATCAGTACTTGTACCATTGTCAAACAGACTGCACAAGTACATAGCCTAACTGAATTGTAACATTTGGTATGGGTTTATAGAGACAGTGGACATGGGTCATGCATGATCACACCCCACTGATTTTGTCTGTAACTTTTATTAATGAAAAAAACAAGTAAGCTCCTTGGTATCCCCGAAGTCTCAAAACAACCCACTAAACAAGTGTAGTGGGTCCAAAAACAAAACAGTGTAAGAAACTTCTCTGTGTGGAAGATATTCAGTCAATATATCTTTAGTTAATCACTGTACATTAATCAGATCAGACAATAGTAGTAGAAGTAGTGAACTTAAACTTGTCTTAAGTAAAAAAAAATAAAAAATATATAATTGTACGGAATTACTAAGTATTTGAAAATAATCCAAGCAAGGCAGGCAGTCTGTTTCCAGTTGAAAATTCTTTATTAAGTACACAGACAAGCAATGCAGGTAAAACAAAAATAGAGTAATAGTTTCCTCACAAGCTTTATAAATATACATATATACTTTTATCAGGCAAGGGAGTAGTTTATTGTGCTGTAAAGCAAAGTGTTATTGGTACACATGTTAAATTCACATCCCTTCCCCCAACATTGTGACATTTGAGCTGGTCCTGCCCAACTTAGTAGCTGTCATAATAATATAACCCTTATGTAATTTAAATAAAATTTATAACGATGTGGTGCCTCTTATTTAACCAGATTATTAAGTAGATTATTAAGTCTGTAATTTTATCCAAGACAATATACTACATGGCTGGAAATATATCAACCTTAGTCCATTTGGCTATCAAAAATATATATAAATATATACATATACACTTTGCATGTAAAAAATCAAGTGTAAAAATCATATTCTATTTTCATAACCTATTGTTAACAAAGATCACTTTCGTCCTTCTAGACTTCTTCAGGTCTGTGTACAAGAACCCTAAAACTATCTATAAAAAATATATATAATTATATAATTGTATAATTAGTTGGTATTGTTATTACACATCATTTTGAATAAAGTAGAAAAAAGAACCAGAAAAAGAAAAAAGAAAAAATGTATGATGATGGAAACGAAATATACACTTAAATCACAACTGATTTAAAATGGTACTTAAAACCAACTGGTGGAATAAAATAAAATAAAATAAAATTAGTCAGGAAAACAATTTGGCAATTTTCTAAGTTCCAGTGCATTTTCAATTGAACAGTAGTAGTTTAGTCCAGGCTTCCTAAAAGAGTTCAGCTTTAATTGCCATGAGTTCATGTTTCTTCAGAATATTCAGGATGTCTCCTTCAAGATCACCCATGCCTATGTGATCCATGATCTGAAACTTAAAACCTGTGTGTCTTTTATGAAGGGAAAGGTGTTTGGCTAGTGCATTATTTTTACATCCAGAGCGGATTTCTGACAGATGACATGAAATCCTATGCTTGAGTTTATTTACAGTCTTGCCCACATAGAATGCATCACATTCATTGCACTTTGCCCTGTAAATTACTTTTGTAGTGTTACAGTCACCCCTGCACTGGTCTTAATGATTTTCTTTAAATAAGGACAATAAAAACTATCACCTTGCTGTATAAATATACAAAATGTGCAGTTAATTTCACATATTTTAGTGTTTCTCTCATATAGTTTAGGTTTAAATTCAACAAAGCTTCTAATGTTCCTGGCCTTCCTATAAACAAAGGATGGGGCTTCACCTAAGATGTTAATCAGAAAAGGGTTTCCTGTGACAATGTCCCAGTTTTCTTCAATAACATTTTTGATACTGTAATAATCCAAATTGTATGTCAGGATGCAGCTATTTTTGCATTTGTTATTCTCTGTGGAATTTCTTAACATTCTCCTATTGGGGAGGTTGAGTGAAGGTGCTTCAGTCCTTTTCAGTTCTACAATGGGTTCCAGGATGTTTTTTAACATCTGACTTTCATAGCCTCTTACTAGAAAATCATTCTCTAAGTTGTTCAGGTTTCTCAAAAATGGTTCCATCTCTGTGGTAATTCTAGCTAATCTAAAGCCTTGGGACTTCACTACATCATACTTGATTTTTGTAGGATGTAGACTTTTACTGTGGAGTAATAAGTTAACTCTTGTTGGTTTTCTGAATAGATCAGTGGTGATTCTGTTATTGTTGGTGTCCTTGTAAATCTGCATATCTAAGAAAGTGGTTGACGTGTAGATATGGGAAGAGGTAAACTTCAAAAAGGGGGTTGTTTGATTGAGGTAAGTGATAAAATCTCCAAGCTGCAAGGTGTCACCTTCCCACACAGTAAAGATGGTGCCAATGCAAATAGCATGTAGTATGCTGCATGTAGTCTGTGTTGTTTAACACAAAGTCCTCCTCCCACTTGCCCATGGCTATGTTAGCTATGCTGGGAGCCATGGCAGCCCCCATTGCTATACCAGTTTTTTGTCTGTAGTGTTTGCCATTGAAAGTAAAGAAATTGAAGACCAGTACAAGATTAATGAGCTTGCTTAACTTTTGCAGTTGTGCCTGTGTACCTTGATTGTTTCTTAAAAGACTCCATAGCTGCTGTTATACAGTAATTGTGAGGGAGCACTGTGTACAAGGATTCCACATCAATAGTTAATAAAATACTGTCAGCTTCCTCTGTAATTTTTTTTTATTTTCCTGAAAAATCCATTGAATCTCTTCTGTATGACATTCTTTTCTGCTAAAGGTTTCAGCAAGTAATCAAGGTAAATGGCTGTGGCTTCAGTAAGGGAACCTCCACTTGCTACCACTGGTCTATAAGGTGGGTCTTCTCTGTTCGTGTGTGGCTTTGGTATTCCAAACAAGTAAGGTAAACGTGGACATGGGCTCCATAAATAATTATAAAGATTTTCAGTAATAAGTTTTTCTTCCCATAATGTGGTGAGATTAATGTTCCTTAAATCATATGCTCTTTTTATGTCATCAGCGGTAAATAACTCAGAAAATCTGTTATCCTCCAGCATGTTCTCTATCTTTTGGTTGTAGCTAGTGGTATCAGTCCCAAGTATACCTCCTCCCTTTTCTGCCTTCATTACACGCCTGGATTTACCATTGCATAGCTCAATTAATGCTTTTCCTTCTCCCTGTGTTGTTATAAAGTTTTTTCTTAGGAGGTTTTTTAAGGAGTTTCCTGATATCCATCTCACATTTCACTTCGAAACCAGCTAATGTTTGATGTAGTGGTGGACGATAGCTGCTAGGCCTTTTTATAGTTTCATCAATAGGCTTATTTTCAATGTCATTACCTTTGCCATGAAACTGTACCCTTAGGTTGAGCTTCCTCACAAACATTTTAAGGCCTATCAGTACCTGAGCAACCTCACTCCTGCAGCTTGGTACAAAAGTAAGTCCTTTGGACAACACACTTTTTTCATCTTCAGTCAGTGCTTTAACAGAGTGGTTCCAGATAAGTGGAGCACCTGTTATTGTGGCACCTGTTATTGTTGTTATTGTACCTGTTATTGTGGCTGATTCCTCCATCTGAGCCTGGGACCTGGGTTGTAATCGGGGTTCCAGTCGTGATTGCCCAGGTATTGTATTTCCCTCACCCCTGTCCACTGTTTGGTTCTCCTGTCTCCCTGGGGGTTCATGGATAGACTATGAGACCTCTGGAATTCTTCCTCTGCTTTCTGGAATCTCGGTGGGTTGTAGTAGTATTTCTCGCTGTAGCTGTAGTAGGGGGGAACTTGGTAAGAGGGACAAGCTCTGGGGGTCTGGTGGTGGTTGTCGTTCTTGTTCTGGTACTGGTACTGGCTTTGGTATTGGTGTGGTGGTTGAGGTCTGTGCTGTCGAAATTGGTCTTCCTGAAGAAACTGGTCTCTGTGAAGGTGCTGCTGCTCCTGGTAGCTGAATTATCTGTGGTCCTGGTTGTCCTGGTAGTCCTGTAATTCATCCTGTAGAACTCTCTGTCAGTTCTGGTTGCCTCTGTAGCGTATGTTCCTGTCCTGATCCTTCTGTCATGTCAAAGGCTTCTGCGGAGTGTTGATAGCCAGAGGGGATTGGGATGGTGAGGAATGAGATGCTGGGGGGGCAGCCACCTGGTGGTCCTGTATTGTGACAATGTGAACATACCTTCATCTGAGTATGAAAGCACATAACTCCATCATTGCACTACTGGTGTTTCCCAAGTGTTTTTTGTTTGTGTGAGTGTGTGTGTGTGTGTGTGTGTGTGTGTGTGTGTGTGTGTGTGTGTGTGTGTGTGTGTGTGTGTGTGTGTGTGTGTGTGTGTGTGTGTGTGTGTGTGTGTGTGTGTGTGTGTGTGTGTGTGTGTGTGTGTGTGTGTGTGTCTTTAATCTACACAACATCCTGAAAAACAGAAATGTCTGTCTCACTTCTGCAAACTGCATTCCTGACAGCTTATTTGACCTAGTTTGCCAGGATGCATTTCTAAGTACTTTTGCAAATTGTGCTCTCAGAATCATATTACAAATCGTGGCTTTGTATCCAAGTCTCATAACAGTATATATTACCTGCAATGATATGATGATGTCATACTCTGTAAAGTGCACTCTGACACTTCTAAAGTCAGACTTCTGTGGTGGCACTAGCATTACATACTTTGTTCTATAGCTTGTGTAACTGAAAAGGTAGGGGCTCACATTTCACAGTAGTCAACTTGTGTGTATATGTCTATGTCTGAATGAGCATAGACAGATGAGCATGAGTCCAGGTCATGTTGTCCTCACTCAAGTAGCATTCAGCAGATACTTTTACACTACTATATGACTCCACAGCAATTTCAAACAGCTCTCCCAGCACCCTCTTCTCAGCATACACTGATGATGTCATCCTCCATAAAGTGCACTCTGACAATGTTAACATCAGACTTCTGCAGTGGCACTAGGATTAAGTATTGTGTTCTCCAGCTTGTGTAATGAGATAAGTAGGAGTTCTACAATCACAGCAGTCAATGTATGCATGTGTGGGTGTGCAGACTCATGCCAGCATGTCTGCCTACTGCTGTCTTCTTCAACTATCAGTCTGGAGACAATTTTACACCAGGATGTGAGTCCACAGCTATATCAGACACTCCTTCATACATCTTCTCATGGTACACTGATAATGTCATCCTCTATGAAGTGCACTCTGACACTGTTAAAGTGAGATTTCTGCAGGGGCACTATTCTTACATTGTATACTGTTCAAATCTGACCTCAGTCAACTGGTGTATATGTGGGTTGGTGGTATATTATGATCATTATGTGATATTTTGAATTTCTTCTCATTTGACTCCAACTCAAGTGAACCTTTTACATAGACCCCTGAATCTAACATCTCTTTTCCCTTAATCCACATAACAGCCTTTCTGCAGAACACAATGACAATGTCATCATCTCAAAAATGCACACATGCATCGTGAAGTACAGTCCCCCCATGACCCTCTACAAGCCATCTCCAAACCATTGGATGTGTGAATGCTAATTCATTCAGGGAGTGGTTCTCATGTCCCATATAGAGGCAGTCTGTAATAAAATCAAACACACATGCACATACCCTTACTATCTTCCCCTCACCTAGAGATAGAGATTTTGTTTAAATGTTATAATAATTGTTAAGCTTGTATGGGTTCTTGGCCATTAACCTAGTAATCTCCTATGATCCTATGAACATTGCACATATGAATGTTGTTGCCACCACATGTGCTATGTTAAGGCGTGGATGTACTGTAGTCCTACAATGCTGTATTCCAGCCTGGGATTTGAGCTACTGTATTGATGTCCACTGTTGCTATTTGGTTACATGTTCCTTCCAAACAGCTGTAGTAATATGCCTCCTGAGGACTGGGGGCATGGGATGATGCTATGTATATTATTGCTTTACTAAGGCATGTGTTCTGATAGTGGCGTATATCCACAGTCTACACAGTGCTCATTTAAATATCGCAGTGACAGCTGCAGTATGGCAAAGATGTGCATGTATATGCCTAGCATCTGGAAATGTTATCTGACTTACAACAATATTACATCATTGTGATTTCATGGGCACATACTGCTGGGTTCATTAACATGTTGTAATGCTGTTATATACATAAATGTACGATATTTGTAGATTCACTTGCAACCTTGTCAAATTCATTGTGTGCACTATTGTGCTGCTATTCACAAGGAGTATACAGGTGTTCCCCAGCAGTATTGTGTGACTGTCAGCAACTGTTCTGCATGAGCCACATCCACCTCAATTGTCAGGTGTCCATATATGGTATCAGGACCTTCACCCACACATTTCCACTGATAAATATATAGACATATTATGTACAACCAATGTAATGATGTGAAATAGGTAGAGTTGTATGACTGTGTTAACAATTCTACTGTATCACGATTGATTGATTGATTGATTGATTGATTGATTGATTGATTGATTGATTGGCATTTGTTTACCAGGTAAGTCCACTGGGCCAAAATGAGCCCATTTCAGTGGAGGCCTGGGGTGAAAAGCTCCAATGTAACAATAAGCCTTACATAAAGTTTCAGAACAAGATACAAATGAATTACAGAAGATCAAGAAAATTTCATAAAGAAATTATCAAAATTTACAGAAAGCAATCTAAACTGATTAAAACAATTATACTATCAGCAAAGATAAAACATATTCATAGTACAGAGAAAAGGCATGATAATACTAGGCAAAACAAAGTAGTTCAAATTTTAAACAGTTATAAGCATCAAGGAATTCCAGAGAATTCAGGTGTTACATAGAATAAACAATAGGACAATGTGTAGATAGAAAGACAATAAGAGGAATCCTTATAAATATAAGGGAGAGAGTAACTGGAGAGAAAGGAGGGGAAAATGAAAAAGAGGGAATGAAAAATATATAGGATGGACAGTAGAAAGTAGAGAAAGAAAAAAGATAGTAGAAGGAATGTGGAAGAAGGGAGAGAAGAGGGAGAAAGCTAGTTAGGGAGTTTGGAGATAGCAGGAGGAAGAATTAATATAATAATAATAAAAGTTTGCAAGATTGAGTAAGAACAGATTAAGGTTTGGTTGGCAGAATTAGGTTATGGCAGAAAAAGCAACTGAACAATTAGATGTCCTATTAGACAGGAGATGATTGTACAGTGCAGTTTTGAAGTTGGAAGGGCTTTATTCTATATGGATACATTTAGGCAGGTTATTCCATATCCTGGCAATATTCCAGGAGTATAATAACTCACCTGCAAGTAATTTTGGTTTATAAACTTGAAGGAGATATTGATGTTCAGTATGCAGAGGCCTAATGTGGCTATAGTGGTTAAATAGGGAGCTAAGGGCAGGGCAGTCTTGTGGTTTATAAATAAATTTATGTGCGGTTGTGAGCTGAAGGAGTAGTAGGTAGTGGGGAAATTCAAGCCATTGTAATTTTTTTAGGACAACACTGTGATGAGTAGAATTGCAACTATTTGTAGCAAATTTGGCAATCTTGTTATAGCAAGTTTCTAGTTTTGTTCTCAGGGAGGACTGCAGGTTAGTTAGTAAAGTTGCACCATAAGTTAGAGAGGGTAATAAGTAAGATAGCACTAATACTAAACTACATTCAGACCAAACATTTTATTTGGAGGTGATATACAGCCTGATGTCCAGTTGTAACATAGGTACAGCTATAGTTTGACTGTACTGCATCATAGACATACCTCTACATCACATTAGTATTATCAATTCATAGTTTGCATGAACACATATGGCTGTATGCTAGGATGTCATGGCAGTATAACATTTTCACTGGCAATGTTAAGGGGACAATGATCGTGTGGCACATGTTGAGGTTTGACAGATACTTATAGAGTGTGCTTCATGTATTGTTTCGTATGTGTATAATATTAGAGTGACGATTTCCTCGATCACTGACACTTGACTTTGCACTGCTGTAATTTCTGTACACATGGGCATAGTTGATGCATTGCCATCAGTCTCAAATACTGCTTTACCATTCATTATCACAGATCACTTCTTAATTCACACATCAATTGCAGATGCTCCAGACAATACCCATTGCTATTACATGTGGCAGATGCATGCAATAGACAGCTGTGTGTAGGGAATCCTTTCATAATAGTGCATTGTTTGTATGTGTTGTTTTCTGTATTGTCAATATTTACATCAGGCAGGGATACTCTAGTTATGTGTTTCACATTTGGCACAGTGAGTTCCCACATCTGGTAGGCCATACAAAACTATTTTATGGGATCTGACAATGCAGACGTCCCTTCAAGGTATTCTACTAGACACATTATTGATACATCTTTCTCTGTTGTACCCAGTAAATACACAGCTCAGTGACAACATTGATGGCATGGGTTTGATTTTTGCGAGGAGGGTGGATTGTGGCTTGTGTGTCATGCAAACCTCTCAACTCACCAGGATTGACCCTTATTTCAACTCCAAGCTTAACACTGTCTATTGTAACCCTCCAAAATGTGGTCACTTTTGGGGAAGGGGTGGTGAATTCCCCTTATAAAGTAATGGCAATCATTACAGTTGTACATGTATAATAAGTTGCAATTGCATATTCTGTCAATGTTGCAGGTTAGTGGTTGTAATATTTTAAAAGTGTCCATGATTGTGCCTGTTTCTACATTTTTCAAGGAGTCTGTTGCTATGTGTCCCTGATTTGTTGAGAGCTATGGTGACATGTCAGTCATATTCAAGCAAGTTATTTTGCAAATCTTCAGAGTATGCACATATCCCCCTATTGTATATACCATCCTTGCTAAGTGTTCTCTCCAGTGTGTATGTCAGTAATGTTCATATCACAACCATTCACCTTCATTGAAATGTAACCTTGTGTGAGTGTCACATATATACTATCATGTGTGTTTATATAATAATATACTTGCTCAGGAGATGTAAACAGCAGTACATACTGTGCTGTCTACATTTGTGCATAATGTTATGCTACTGACTTGTCTTGGAATTGTACATATATTGACATATCCTATCTTGGGGACATTTTCATGCCCTTTTCCTCTTTATTCATTCCTATCATTCATGTCTGTGCACATTTTCATCAGCACACTTTCCCTGACCAGTGTGCCCTTCCTTGAAGTTGGTCTCACCATTTGACCCCCCCCTTCATTATTTTGTTCCACAAATAATTATTTCAGAATACATTGCATTCAGTACACTTTCCTTTATTGTGCTACTACTGCTGTTATTGCAGTATTTCCAACCCTGGTAGTCATTGTGGCTGTCCACTCGATCTCATGGAACAGGTTTCCCTGTAGGCAACTTTCAATGCTTTTTCTTTCTGTGCTTGTGCTGCTTTGCATGGTTTCCTGGCTGGCAACACTGTTGCTGGCCACAAAACCTTGTTTGATTTCATGTAAAAGTGATGAGCAGCATGTGTATGTGATTAACACTGCTGCTCATCTTACTAATATGTAAACTCTGTGTAGGCTTTGCATGAAGACTACAAAGAGTTTTTTGAATCCCCAGGATCATCTTTTTTGAACTTTTGTATCTAAACAACCTGTTAGTTCTTTTCCAAGTAAATCTGGTATGCATATCTTCCCTGTTTAACTGGTAAGTCAAACCAGTATTCATGCTGATCTGATGAAGTTTGCAGAATCCATGTAACTTTGTACAAGTTTTGTGTGTAATCTTACTCTCCCCTAAATCCCAGAATTGTGAGACATGCTTGTTCTCCTGAAATGCAAATGCTAAAATTGCAGAAATTTGAATACAATGTTTCAGAAATGTTCTTCCTCATTCTGAACTTGCAAAAGAAAGATAAATGGTCCAGGTGATTAAGTAGGTGGTTGGCAGACCCAGTGATGGAAGTGTGACACTGTGTAGGGAGACATATGAAGATGCAGAGGGAGAGAAAAATCCACAAATAAGAAAAGAAAGAAAGACAAAAGAAAAATATTTTATTTTTGTGAAAAAACAACTATTTGCCTTTTTGCTTAGTAATGTGTAACTAAATGAGTGACTGAAATAAGTGGTGTTGAATATGGAAGCTGCAGCCCTTCACATAGAGGGTGCAGCACTGTAAGACCCTTTATAAAATGCATTTTTCAGTTCATTTCCATTTCATCTCCGTATTCTGTCTTCCCCATAAAATGTTAATAATTTGTTAGGAGATCTAGCTAGGAAACAATATGCATAACATGTGTTAGTCTTTCTCTGGCATATGGATTGGTGATCTCTTTCTCTTACTTTGAAATGTATGCATTAGTATTCCTTGATGTTATGACTGGTAAATGTGAGAGGAATTTTTGTGAGCCATCGTGTCTGAATCCTCTTGTTTAATGGCCTGACTGTCATATTATTGATCAGTTCAAAAGCTACAGCAAAGGTAGGGTGAAGACATTGGTTGCCCTGGGGTACAGATGGCACTGTAGAAGAGCTCCCAGTTGGTGCCTGCAATCATTAACAGTGTCAAATGTGGGCTTTTGCTCATAGTGACAACTGACCTTGCTGCAAATCTGATCAGTTCAGTTGCTAATAAATGTTTTCTACCCAGTTATAGTTTTGTGTCTTAGTTCTGTTCCATACCATTTTTTGTAAATTGCACATTAACCATATCCCAGAAAAAAGAACAATTGCCCTTCCTGTTATGACAGCGCCCTGTCTGACCAATGAGCCATAATAGGGCTCTGTCAATCTGTGATGAGTGAGGCACAGAAAAAGTATTTTTCTATCATTTCTCAGTGTATTTTATTGTGGCTGTTAAGTAACAATGAATGCAGTGATATGCATTTTCTTCTAGTAAGTTATCATCACTCATTATATATAGCTTCTGATTGCTTTGCAGACTGTTACTAAACTGAAATAAAATTTAGCAATTCTAATTTTTTTAGAAATTTTATTTCACTGTAAATTAAATCTGTAAAAATACATAGTGAGCCAGATTCATGAAAGGCTGCACTAAGTGTGGCTATCATGTATGCATCTCTGCATGCCACACATATGATAGCAAGCTATTTCATAGTCATTAAATGTCTCTAGCAAAATAACGGTAAACAGTAGAATATGCTAATAATAGCATAATCAGCTAAATTACATGTTAATTAATGGTGGTGCTATTTATGAACATATGAAGCAATTATGTACACTTAGTGTAGCTATTTGCCCAGAAATCAAAAACTCTTTGGCCTACACCCATGATTACACTTAGGAAAAAAAGCATGTTAGCAATTGCTGCTGCCAGTATAAACCTGTATGTCCAACAGGCTTTAATTCAAGGTGATGCTGGTGTTGCTAGACCTTGGCCAAGAAGAAGGGTGTTTAGACCGTGTTTGACGTACCATGGACTGTATGACACAGAAATAGTAGAGCGATACTGTGTAGACAGGGAAACACTAGAGGAAATATGCAACCTCTGCCTCACTCACCAGAGACCCCAAGGAAATCATGGAGAACTCATCCCAGTAGAAACAAAGGTATGTGTAGAATTACATATATTAACTACAGGCACTTTCCAGAGCCCCCAGGGATATATTAGGGATGTAACAGGCCTCAGCTTCCAGAATATTACATCAGTTTCTAAATGCAATGCTGCAACATGCAATGGAGCATGTCTGTTTTTCAAACACCCCCACAGGAGAGATCAAGGACCATGCAGAACATTGTATGCAATAGCACACTCCCCTGTAGATTGCACACACAAGGAAATAAAAGCCCCACTCAGTGAACATGGAATGAGGTGCATTAACAGGAAAGGATACCACTCTGTAAACTGTCTGGTTGTCTGTAATGCTCAAGGGATCATCTACAGTGTCTGTGCAGGTAATCCTGGCAGTTTTCATGACTTACACATATGACACACCTGTGGACTGTACACAAGATTTGCTGGGGGTGACTTTCCACAAAGACATCTAGTGGGGGATGCAGGTTATGCACTGCAACCATAGCTCATGACACCCATGAGAAACCCACAACCCCACTGAGCAAGTATATATCAATGCCCATGCTCAAATAAGAATATCATAGAACATGTATTTGGCTTGCTCAAATCAAGGTTCCAGTGTATAGGCACCTCTGGAGGTGGCCTGCAGTATGACCCAGCAACATAAACCAAAATAATCACAATCTGTTCATGTTCTATCACATGTCCTAGCATGCTGTACAGGTTGAGCCATGCATGATAGGCTAGTCAGTTCTGTCTAGTCTTTCACAACCACAAGAACCATCTCTGTCAGGAGTTGTACTGGTAATTCCATGGCACTGGCTAGAATTTGGGGTGCTACCTCAACATCAGTAATGTCTACTGAATGAGATCTCATCATAGCTACAGCCAGGACTATGACCACATGGCTTACCATATATGGTTGTAGACACTGCAATGACTGATGGAACAGTGGAAGTAATGCCACTCTGGGAATGGGATCTTACATGCCCATGTTGGCTAACTATGGACAATATAGTGTCTCTATGGCCATGTGGATGCTGACCCTCACCAGAAGATGTTCTGTTACAGACACCATCCAATCCAGTGTGTCATTCATCCTGTTCAAGGAGTAATCCACATGGTTCAGGCAGTCCCACATGTCAAAATAAACAATGCTTAGTACTCATACTATCTCTTCTGAGGCCCTTGTGGAACATGCATGTGCCTCCATGATGGCGATACACATATGTTATGTGGCACCTATTGACACAGCAACATCAGGAGTGGGGTGGACAGCAAGTCTTCTCCGAGCATCCCTACCAATCCACCTGTGTGGCACCATACCCTCACAATTGCAACATAGAGAATCAATCAGTTCTGCAACTGGAGTAATCACACTATCCTGATCAATTGTGTCACCCTCAACCTGTCCAATGTTTGAGGTCTCTGTGTCATGGGAATGCATAGGCGTACTGACTGTGTCTGAAACAGGGGTAGGTGATGTTGAAGGCAACCCCCAAACTGTGCCTCTTCATCACTGCTATCATCATCAGATGCTACCAATACTCTAACATCAGGCAACAGGAGTTCCACAGTGCCACTGGCAAGATCACCTAAACAACATATAAAAAAAGAAAAATAGAATAAACCCACAGCTTTCTACATAAAAAGCAAGTATGTAACCTGTTGTGCTACTAACACTGCTTTCAAATTCTCTAACAGAAAACAGTGATAACCATTTGCTAAACAAAACAATTCTCAAACATAAGTTATATGAAATGTTCATTAAAAATTAAAATATGCTATTGGAATGAAGTCAAATAACTTTCAGTTACACATACACCTACCTTTTGGACATTAATAAGAATGCAGAAGATGTACTTACTATGTGCAGATGGTCATGCAATAACATACCCTAATGTGTCTAGATACAACAAAGGAATATGAAACAGGAATGATAAGTATCACAAATCAAATGACAGAAGAAACAGAAAGCAATTGCCTTTAAAGCTGCAGAATAACAGACATCTTATAAAAATCATTACTGTCCACTGGACTTCCCCCCTTCTCCCTCTCTGTCTGTGTCTCTTTTATCCCCTTTGTTTCTCTGGCTCTGTCTGTCTATATCTATAACTACCTATCTACATATATGTGTTTGTGTTTAAATATATCTATATCTATATCTATATCTGTATCTGTATCTGTATCTGTATCTATCTGTCTATCTATCTATCTATCTATCTATCTATCTATCTATCTATCTATCTATCTGTCTGTCTAGTTATATGTATGCAGCATACCTCTCAACTGTCCCTGATTTCCAGGGATGTCCCTGATTTTGACTCAAAATTTAGCTCTGTCCCTCGTAATCCCTCCTATACTGGTGACTCTTGGAGGAGTGAATTATGTTTCACAAAAGGTATATTAATTAACATCATTTTATTCTGCCAATGTCTCAAGTTAATAGTATTAATATTTTAAAATGTCCCTGATTGTCCCTGATATTTTATGGGTTTGTCCCTGATTTTGTTGAAATTGGTCTCAGATTAGTTGAGAGATATGGTATGCAGTGACAAATTATTTAATTATACAGCATACCCAGAAGTTCTGCAGGAAACTCACTTAATTACTCTTCATGTCAACCCCAACAGCAAGGATTCTATATGAACCCTATGATGAGTAGTCTGAATTTCTGACAGTGGAGAGGAACTCCTGTGTTGCAGTCAGTGGTTTCTTGGTAAGAGGACCCACCATAGCCATACATTCATGGGAAAATGCAGCATCTGTCTCAATGTTTGGCCTCCATAATAATATCACTGGTGCTATGTCTTATTTTGGAATATTTAGAATATGTATGTCCATGACATACCTCTCAACCTCTTAGAGTAAGAAATCTGGACAAAGTCATGCATAAAAATGGGACAAAGGCCCTAAAAGAGGTACATTTTTAAATACTGTTCTTACAAAGTTAGAAAGTTGATAGAATAACAGATTTTGTGTTAGCATGAATTTTCTGAAGGGTATGAAGTCTGAAACCCAAATGCCTGTCATTATTTTCTAACTTCAGGCTTTAATGATTTGCCATTAATTTGCCAGAAAACCACAATTTTATGAAAAAAATGGACCACAAATATGAGGCAAAATCTCAGAAAATCTATACAGTTGATAGGTATGGTCCATGGCCTCTCCCAGACCTGGATCATGGTGAAATGGGGCCCTAAACAGGGTAATGGATTGCTGCCCACACACACAAGCAGACATGCATACACACACACACACACACACACACACACACACACACACACACACACGCACACACACAGAGCAGCTCCTTGGCCCCCCACCCCCACCCGCAGCCATACTTGACTATTTCTCCCCAATTACTATAAATACTGTTCAAATCTGTCAGTGTACATACTATTTTCTTCTTTACTTCTACAACCATTACAGATATTTGGATTTAATTTAAAATTTTTATTTAAAATTTTATAGCACAAATACTGATAGACATTTGCTTAACTCATTCCCTCCAGTACAACTCTTTTCAGTGTGTACTTTTAGGTCCCAGTGGTCATGGCTTGAGCCTTTAAAAAATGAAGTTATCACTTCCTTACAGTTCAAACAAATATTCATATCTCTGGAACTGTACGTGTTAATAGAAAATTGTAAATGGTAAACTATTCAGGCTAAATTAATCTTTACATTAGTGACATTCATTCAGTTTGATTCTTTAAACTGGATTTTATAAACAAAATAAAGGCAGTGAATATTAGTTTTGTAATGTTGTATAAACAGCTTATAATATTTCAGTAAACATTCAAGCAAGACATACTGCCAGCAGGAGTTTCTTCATGCAGCTTTGAACTTTCATATGAGGCTATGCAGTTCTTAATGCGTTAACTGAATGCTGAGATATTTAGAGAAATATGAAAATTATTGCAAAATAAATAAACAATACACAAATGACATTCAATATCTCTTTAGCTGCACTAGACAGAGACCAAATATAAATACAGTTGTGTTTGCAATCACGTATGCTTTAAGATGACATTACACACATTTTTAGGACCATGCATACTTGCATGTGTTTTTTGATTCACCTTCCTGATTGTATTAAATTATACTCCTTGACCTTGTATAGTACTACACTTGTTAGAGTGTGTTTTAAATTTGTAGTTTTGAACATTTTTCCAGTAAGCAATGAAACAAAATGTATGAACCAGTAATGACAAAACTGCCTATTTCAGAACATTCCAACCACAAAAGGCCACTCAAACTTCTGTCATTACAATCCACCAAAAGCAGTCAATATGTACAATCTCTGCAGAAGTAAAACTCACCTATATAATTCCACATCAAAGAGATCTGTAGCTGATGAAGAAGTTAGTACTATCAAACATCTTTGTATTGTAGTGTTTCATCTTTAAATTCTGCCCCTGCTGCCCATGAAAAATAAATTGTCTATGTTACAAAAAAATTGATAAGCTGGAAATATTTCAATAGAGAATGGATGGCAAACCAACACCAGATTTGTAGTTACATGGCATCTCATCCAAAGGAGGACACTCTTAGGACTGCAGCACCTCCACTCCCCCTTAAAGTACAACACAGTATAAGCAATCCATCCACATGGTGTGGGAGGAGAACCCACGGCCTTCTGCATCAAAAGTAAGTATGTTACCTGTTGTCCTACTAGCACTGCTTTTAAATTTTCTAGCACTAGCAGGGAAAACCATTTGCTAAACAAAACAGTTGCACATTAAAAACAGACTTATTATGAGCAGCAGTAAACTTCTCTTCCCCTGAAGTTCACAATTCCTGAAAATACACTGAAGCTCACAAATTCTTGAAAATATACTGAAACTCAAAATTCCTTGAAAATACACTGAAACACGTAGTCTGGTAGTTTTTGTTTAGGATTCAGGCTCTTGTTTCCTGTAAATAAGGTACAGGGCTTGAGCCTTGTTAAATCAACTAGCCTACCACCCCTAACTAGGGCATTTCACACACACACACACACACACACACACACACACACACACACACACACACACACACACACATGCAAAGCACCTTACCTATCATGCTTTCAATAACATTCTGTGGAAGAAGCAGGCCACAGGAATGGTCATTTGTTTAAATTCCATGCACAGATGCAGAATAGAAGAAACAAGGAACCACATGTGTATGCGGATGCACTGTGACATATAAAGGATGTATATAGAGGGAGTTCTTAAAGATGAGCACCCTTAAAGAAGGCATGTCATTTTATTAAATTATAAATTAATTGGCTAACAGGCCTCTCCCAGTCAGTGGGCCCTAGGCAATTGCCTATGTCTCCTAGTGCTGGATCTGGCTCTGGCCTTCCCAGTGCATTTACATCATTCACCACCTGCTCCCAGATATGGACAAAGAAGGACTTTTCACACCTATCACTGTCTAAGAGGAATGCCCTATAGCAACTTAGGACCTGAATGATCAGATCAATCTCAGCATCAGCGTAAGGCAGTTTATGGACAGGAAACATAATAGGAAAGAAAAAAATGCATAAGTAAAAAAAATTGACCGTTAAACCAAAAAAATATATATATGTGAATATATCCAGCCATCATACACAAAATACATGAAAAGGGAAGGCTTCATATGAGTACACACAACTTATACAGATTTCCTCTCCCTCTCAATGTAAAAAAAAGAAAGAAATTGATAATAAATTCATAGAAGAATAAACATTTCTGTTACTCTGTAGTACATTGCAGCATTAACAAACATAATGCACACCTGACAAGGAAAAATAGCTTTAACACTTTTGGATATGATATCCATTTCTGTGGAGGGCAACCAGGTAGGCATCAGAGCTTTAACATGACTGTCTGTTAGTATAATTTAAAAAATGACCTTGATAATAAGTAATACAACAGTCTTCTGAAGAAAGTGGTCAGCTTTCAATATTGAAATGTCCATTAAACTGTCAGAATTATGTCAAAAAATTCTGCAGGGTTAAGAAATAACTGTGGAATTCATGCATATGCCATCAGCTACTGAGAATAATTTAGATAGTAAAGCAAAACGTACTGTAAAATGCAATCCATAAGTAAGGTTAAAATACACCCATTTGTTCATAACAGAAACCTATCTGTGCAGCAAGTCAGTTGTAAAAGTAGAAGTAAGTTTTCAAAGCAAGTAGCAGCATGCATCTTTCTAGATCCATTCGCCACTACAAAGATACAAGTTCCTTACCTACATGGTTACCTTTATAGAGTGCAGATTCAAATGTCTCAGCCCAGTGAGTGTGCAAATGAGTTGTGAACTCATTACCATTCATAAATTCCAAAATCTGCACTAAGTACAGGGAATGTAAACATGGTGTAAGGACCTACATGATTGCATGCACACGCCCTACCTCTGCAAGGATGAGCAGTGAGAAGTGTTACTGTAAGTGCTTACAAGTGTGAGTGATTAGTCTGACATAGTATCAATCAGGTTTTCACAGTCAGTCATTTTTGATGCACAATTACCAAGAGTGTGATAGGGAGAAGGGACTCACAAGAACATTTGTGACTACACTGACTGAATTAGGAGAGCAACATTCCTATCATTTATATGAACTGGTTATAACAACAGTTTCTGCCTCTGAGTACATTGTGTCTACAATTCTAAGGAAGTACATTATTGACTAAAACATGTATCAACTGCAAGGTAAAGCAAATAACAGTCTTGTTAGAGAACCATAGATAAGGGAATGTAGTTCACAAAATATAGAGAAGAAAAAGCCGCAGTCTTAAGTTTTTTATTTTATTTTATATTGTCTGAGGAAAGATTGTATTGTCTGTTGCCAGTATCACAGCCATCCATACATCCAACAGCAAATTACACTGGACAATGGTCAGAACATGGTCTTATTGCATCTGTAATCTTAACTGATACTGTGTCACATCTTGAGTGTATGTAACCTCTGTTTTATCTTCACAGTGCAAGTTTGTCTGTGTGGCACATACTAATAAGAATCCCAAGTGTGTCTTGGGAATGCCATGCTCTCCTGTGGTTCTAATTCAGAGAAGGATAATGATGTTTATGGAGCATATGTTGCAAGACAGCATAGTTGAGGAAATATCAAAACTATACATTTTAATTACTTGTTTCAAAATGTTTCTATCATTTAAGTAAAATGCTTTTCTTTTCTCCAAGTCATTTGTGCACTATATGGCACTGCACACTCTGGACTGGCAGCAGTCCCTAGCAGTGAACTACAGATCACCTCCTAAGGAAAAAAAGTGAAAATTTTAACTTGGTATGCCTTCTGTATCACAAAAAATCTTATTACCAGTGCATGAACGTCAGCAATTTGAATTCTGCTAAGTGAATAAATTCCACCTGTCAGGTAAGTATCCCCATGGCACAATGTTTATGTGAGTTGAATGTAGAGACATAAGACAGGTAATGTAGAGTTTGAATCCAATTTTCAGAAATGTTTTTATTACTGGATTCAGAATAATTATTGACACCCAATGTTGTATATGAAATGAATAGTCTAAAGTCTGTGATATATACTAAATATCTTAACTATAGTCTATGTGAACATATGGTGCATAGGGTCTATATCAAAATTCCGAACACAGAAAACACCGAATGTCAAAACGTCAAACCCAAGCCATCGAATGTTAAAAATAGCGAAGCCCTGGAACATCAAAATCTTACCTAGGGCAAGATTTCGGTGGGCCATTCCGTGGCTTCACTATTTCCTCCACTGTGGTGCGAGAGTTACGGACCTTAGGGCTAGGGTGCAGGTTAAGGTAAGTGGATAGCTAATGATGTATGTATGGTGTAGTGTAAGGTTGTGTTTGGTTAACTGTATGTGTGTGTATTTATTGCTTTGTTTCTGTATAGTTTCGTAGGGTATGTGTGCAATAGTTATGGACCTTAGGGTTAGGGTGCGGGTTAAGGTAAGTGGATAGTTAGTAATGTATGTGTGGTTAAGTGTGGAGTTGGGTTTTATTAACTGTATGTGTGTGGTTTATTTATTTTGGTGTGCTTGTGTTGTGTGTATGTTTCTCCAAACAGCAATTTTTTTCCCTAGGAAAAAAGTTGCTATTCTGAGCGTTCGATGTTTTCAATATTCTAAATTCCAAGTTCGAACATATGGTGTTCGACATCTTGGAATTTCGAATATATGATATAAACCCAGTGTATATGTGTGTTTATTGTAGATTCACTTTTTCTCTTTACTAATATGAACTTGTACTATGGATTTTGTAAGATATGATGTTTTTACAGTGTGTTAAACAAATGTAGGAATATATGCTGGAGAAAGTATCCATATGGCACTATATGTCATCATGACACTTATGCAATAATTTGTAAACTTTGATGCTATGAATAATTTTATGTACTGTGACTGGAATGATCTCCTGTCATTGTCTGTGTTTCCCCTTTCTGAGCAATTGCCACTTCATGAAGTTCTGGTTATATGTAATCTAAATGTTACTTGTGATAGTGCAAGTAGATGTGAAAAGACTGACTGTGTCATGCTAATGCTATAACAGCTTTTTTCTTGCTACACATATATCCATTAAATATGTTAATTTTGTCCTTTTTATTATTTCTTCTTTGGTTGCACATTTAATCTTATAAGTATGTTACAGTATATTTCTACAGCATCATTTCCTTGTTACTGTACTCTGATGAAGTTCTTCGCATCATTAAAGGATGAAAGGATTTAATACCAGTTCCATCTAGTGTTTATCTCTTTATTTTTGCTGCAGTGAGTTCATTTTATTTTACATAGTTTTCTCGGAGCTTTTCAGTTGTACTAGTATATATATATATATATATATATTAATATATTATGGCTGAAAACAAAGCAGCTATCAGCACAGAGAGTTAGAATGACTACTTGGGTTTGGTCCACTATACCTCCACTGGTAGCTGTCATAGCACCACCACAAGCAGTGCACACATTACATCCAGCACTGCCTGCCCCCTAAACTACCCTATTCCCTGCACATCTCCTGCCCTACCTTCTCCACCTGAGTCAGTCAGCTCTGCCCTGGCTGCTGGTGCAGTGGTACCTTCCAGGAGCAGAAGTAGTGAAGGTGGCAATTTTGTCACCCATCAGGAGCTGGCAGAGTTGGTGGAGGGCATTATGGAATGAGGCTTCGGTGCCCAATTTGGCAGGGTTGAAAAGGTCCTGCATCATATTTCCAAAATGGTGAAACATCTGGCACTGCCCAGCAACTGACACAGTATACAGTCATGACAGTTATGAGGTTGTAGACTAGATTCTCACTGTTCTTGCTGTTCTCAGGCTGGATGTGAATGCACCTCCAAGGTCTCCTACCTTTCCTCAGTCATGTTGTCCCCCAGCATTTGTGTCCATCACCATCCCTGTCTGTCTTGTATGTTCTGTATGTCTGTGCCTGCTCCCTAAACTACCCTATTTACTTGACCCTCTCATTCCTAAACACCTTCCCCAGTATCCCCCTTTCTCCAAAAAAAGAAATATATGGGATGGGTACATGTACCATGAAAAATTACACCCCCATACAAAGCTCTGCATTTCACCTATGTGTCATCTTGACACACTCGATGTGGTCTAATTGACTATACAACATCATTCTATTGTTTTCACACATTCCTGGCACTGTGACTTTCCATAGTGATGATGTTGTATGCACAATACTGCATTTATGTTTTGAAGAAGAGGATAGCTATGGTGCTCTCCCACTACACTCCTGCAGATTCCTATATTCTTTGTCCTCTGCCCTACCCTCTGCTTGCCACCCCCATTTTAACCACTGTCCTATCAATCCCCTTTTCACATATTTATTCTGGTCATAAAATAGAATCACATGCAGTACATGTATCTAGAAATGGCCCATCGAAAAAACTTCACTTTTTATCCTCAGTATTCTCATGGAAGTTGGCATCATGCACAAATGCTGAGTGGCAGTAAATGCTGTTTAAATTCCTATGGCAAATGCTGAAAGTTATTGATGTAAGCCACAGTAGTCCAGTTACTTACACACAAATGTACTTAAACTTGCTGTGCTATGGGAATATAGAGTAAAGGCAGCCTAAGATACCACTATGAAACAATTACTGTAACAATTCTTAGGCTGCTGGATGTAATGAACTTGAATATCCTAGGTGGTGTGTTGAGATATTTCCCCTGTTTGTAGATTGATGTTTTTGCACATTCATGCGTCTGATTATTGCTGTAGGCCAAATTACTGTTTCATGACATTTTATATTCCTGTCATATGAGTAACTGCAAACATTTGTATTTATCTCCATTTACAAAATTTCATTAAAGCACCATTTGAATACTGCAGCAAGAAAGCATTTGCAAAAACATCCACCCCCAACAGGGAATTTTAGTAAATCAGCCTTATCCAGCTTATTTCTTAGTGCTGATTGTACTCTACTGCCACCCCTTACTTCCTATAGCAAGCACACTATTGTACAGAGCATAACAGGTTAATTATGAGGAAATAAGTAAGAATAACACATCATACAGATTGTTTTACATGTCCCAGAAAAAATGCTGTTGCTATTCCTCTCCCCATTTATCTCTCTCTTTCTCTCTCTCTCTCTCTCTTCCTGTGTTCACCCCTTCTGCTTCAGTAAATTGTTACTGTCCCTTGACTATGATTTAAGGTGCGTGAAGTAAGAGTTCCTTTGTGGCGTGATGAGATAATGCTCAGATCTATAGACAGATATTTGCATACTTTGAAGGGTTCTAATCCAGGCATTAGTTAAGTGCTACTTGATTGTTTTAGTACACTGCCTTATGTGTAGTTGTTGTCTACATATTGTTATGAGCCACCATTATCTTGCTTCAGTCAGAAACTACTTGGTCCCCAACTTCCTCTCATTCTGTCTATGTATCTTCTTCCTTCTGTGTCACGTTCTAGTGACAGGTACATAATGCTTCAATGTCAACTATGCTGTGTCCACTTCCACTCAGGCAAATGCATTTAACTTTGGACACAGTTTCCTCTAACCTTTATCCCACAGTTAACAGAAACATCCTCCTGTAGCACATTGATGAGGTTATCATGTCAAAAGTGCACTCTCTCTCATTAAGTGTCAAACTTCTTCTATGGCACTTATGGCTAACACAGTGTTCTCTAGAATGTGTAACTAGATAGCTAGAGGTTCAAATATCACAGTGCTGAACTGATGTGTGTGGCTGCAATATCAGATGCATATAACTTCCCGAACAGATGTGCTGTATCAATTTCCTTTCAAGGGTAAAATTTACTCTGGGTGAGTATTGCACCATCCCCTTATCCCACTTTTACCACAAATGTATTCTCTGCAACACACTGAAGAGGTCATCATGTAAAAAATGCACTATCTCCCATTAAGAGTCAGACTTCTCCTGTGGCCCTTGCAGCTAATACAGTAGTCTCTAGATTGTGCAACTAGTTAAGTGGGTAGTTCAAATATGACCATGGTCAACTTGTGTACCTGTGTAGTTCTATTGTCAGGAAAGTAAAGCTTTAACAACAGATGTTCTGTGTCCTCTTCAACTCAGAAGAAAACTTTAACTTTGGACACAGCTTCTTCTGCAGGTCATCATGCCAAAAAAGTGCACTCTCTCCCATTAAGAATCAGATTTGTACTGTGGCACTTGTAGTTAATACTGTGTTCTCTAGACTGAATAATTAGATATGTATGAGATTCAAATCCCACAGTGGGGAACTTGTGTGTGTGGCTTCAATGTCAGGTATGTAGAGCATCCTGCACAGATGTGCTGTATCAACTTACAGTAAGGGAAGATTTTAACATGGGAGAGGATCTCCCCATCCCCTTACCCCACTTTTATCATAAACATGTTCTCTGCATCACACTGATGAGGTCATCACACTATGCCCTTACAACTCAGACTTCACCTGTGGTACTTGCAGCTGATTCTGTGTTCTGTAAGTTGTGTAATTAGATAGGTGAAGGGTTTGAATCTGACATATGTTAACTACAGTGACATATAAAATTATGCCCATGATGATACCCCTTATGTAGACTTTCATTTAGGAGGAGAGGATTACCCTGTAAATATTACCCCCAGGCAATTACCAGTTTTGGAAACACAATGCTTACATCATGCTATCGAAAATGAACTACATCATAGTGCTCATATGAGTTATTCTGTGGTGCTGGCTGTTAATACTGTGTTTTCTAGATTGTGTAAGGATGGCAGGAGGAGGTTTGAATCCAGCAATGATTAACTACTCTGCATGTGTGCTTGTCTGTTGTGCTGTGTAGAGAAGGCTTTTAATGCATGCAGTATGTATAGCTGTGTACTGTTACAATGCACTTTAACCACCTTCATACATTTTCATAATACATTTTTGTATAAGAATATCAACGTATGAAAGAATTGTGATGTTATTCATTCAAATGTGCACTGTCACACTTGTAAAACATCTCATGTGGTCCATGCGATTCAGGCAGTGTTCTGTACCTTGTGATCTTAGGTAGTCTGTTCAAATTCAGCCATTTCTCCTTAGGCTGACTTGTATCAGTATGTCTGTGAAAGTGCAGGCTGTGTGTCAACCAGCTACAGTAAACTCTCAGTTAATCAAAACTCAAGCAACCAGAAAAAAAAATCAAAGAAATACATTACAGTATGAACAATTCAGTTTTTCTCATGTTGTACTTTGTTTTCCCCAACAAAAACATACCTTACATGTTTAGAGTTTTAAAAAGGAAGATGCAAATAAATTCCCTCTCCCCAACCTGAGAGCAAATCAAACCAAATAAGTCAAATTGCTAAAATGTCAACACTCGCTCCATACTCACTCAGTTTGCATCAGATTGCATATCCTCTCACCGATCTCTCATACACACACAGTTTCTTCAGCTTTCATACATGCATTCACTCACTCTTTCTCTCTCCAATCCGTCACACACACTCTCTTCAGCTTTCATACATCTCTCACTCACTTTCACTTCTGCTTTCATACATGCATTCAATCACTCTTTCTTTCTCCGATCCCTCACACACACTCGCTTCAGCTTTCATGCATCTCTCCAATCTCTCACACACAGTTGCTTCTGCTTTCATACATGTATTCACTCTCTATCTCTATTCAAATCATTCTATTCCAATCCACTCAGCGTGCCACTGAAAATCATTCCATGTAACATGCTTTCTAGTGGAAATATTAGTTTAAAATATTATTATTATTACAACCAGGCTTTTAATTACTTTATTTCAATATTAAAATCAAATTAATACAGTGTTTTTGGTATGGTAAAGTATAGGATACACTATTTGTCAGGTCTGTTTTTAATAGTAACTCTCAAACAACCCAAAACTACACTTATCCAGCAACTACCAGCCCCATGGGTGCCAGTTAACTGAGAGTTTACTGTATCTGCTGTGTACATGTATGTCTGGAGATGTTGATTAAAACAGTTTGTGCTCATTTTTCTCACAGAAGTGCTTTATGGCATAATGATGATGCCATGGGATGACATTTGGCTTCCCATAAGAAAACTTAAGTTTGTCCTGTGGTGTGAGGACATTAGGCAATGTTCTGTATGCAGTTGCTTTAGTAAGGCATGTGTTTGAGTCCATCATTATCCATTATCCATTGTGTATTATGTGTTTTGGGGTATACCTAGAAGAAGGCAATGTTCTGTGAGAAAGACACATATAGCAACAGTCTTTTAAAGAAATTACAGGCACACATATGTCTTGCAGCAAAAACATGATGCCATGGATTCAAATACCCAAATATCTCACAGTTGTAGCACTATTTGCATCATGGCATGTTCATTCTTTCCAATAGCTTCCAGTAGCTTCTGTCGTCACATAGTCAGGTGTTCAAACCCTTCACTGACTGTCTATAAGCACTGTGTCCCCTAATGCTGTTATGCATGAAGGACATCCACAAGTGTTATAATGTATATAATAACAGTGAGAGAAACATTCCCAGCCCGTTTATCTCATACAAATTGCAACACAATCATATGATGTAATGACTTCACATAGGTGGATTCTCACAGCTTTGTTAAGACGTCCACTGTGGTATATGTGATTCATACACACGTTGGTAGTCAGTGGGCTTATACATACATATAGCTTTAGATATATACATACACACACAAATGTATGTACATATGGTTTTCATTCAACTCAAAAAGTTGTTTTGTTAAACTGCAAAAAAGTTGGTTCAGCTGACAGAGTATTATCTTATAGAACATACCGGCTATTCGCTCTGCGAGATTATACTCTTATGAGTATCATGGGCTTTTGCTCTGTGTGATTGTAGTACAGTGGGTATTAGGGCATTTACCCTTTTCTCACTGCACTGTGACCTCAGAGATGATATATATATTTAGCAAGAGGTATGAGGAATGGGGGCTTGTCCCCCAGAAAAAAAAGTAGATGGTGTTTTTTTTCCTTTTTAAACTTTGTGATTCAGTGTATTGTGTGTTCAAATCTTTGTGATTCAAACAGTTTTGTGGGTCTGACAGGAGTTCAAAGTTTTGATACTTCAATCATATGTCGTACATTCATAGACAGATAGCTAGATTTTTTTTAATAAGAGAGAGGCTCAATGAATACAATAAGATTATGAGTTTAGAAAGCAATTTTTGGCTACACTTACAAGTCATTCACCTTTCATCTTACATTGCCCATTATGCACATGTTGAAATTTTATAATACATGTATTATCTCAGGTTATGATGGCTATGTTTCATGTGCCTGCACCATCTATTCAGTCCAAAGGTGCAGTGTAATGGATGACATGCAAAAATCAGACAATCAACAATTTATGTTGGTATGTAAATGCTAGCCTGAAGAAAAATGACATACATTTTAGGACTATGCCGCTCACATTATTAAATACTGTTACCTACATTGTGGTGTATTTTTTAAAGTTATTTAGCATACCTGAGCTGTTTATGTGCAGCTCTTTATATTCCACATTTTTAATCTCTTATTTTAAAATATTATGTACCTTGCTCTATCATTTTAAGTTCCCTTATCTAGATAACACACAAATAAATTAAAATTAAGCTATCAGAAAATTGTGGGCATAAGGTACTCGTAATTTGTTATGGCTTTATTTTTTGTTAATAGGATACATTGTTTTTGTATCCTACAAGCATTCTCCATACACAACTCCTTGGTATGTCAGCACTGAAATAATATCACTGTGGTGTCTGCCTTGCTGTTTAATTCATGGCATGTATAATTAAATTGTACATTAGCTGTCAAAACCAAAAAACTTGTCTGTGACTTATCTGAATAACACAAAGACTGCATTTACTTATATGCACATTCAACCCATTCTAATCATCTCTGACTGCCTGCATGCTATCAGTTACTGCCAGTAAGTCAGAAAACAAAGTGACAGGAAATGTTCAGCGACTTAAAGAAACAATGTTTCTTTTACTTCATGAGGTTATTTTAAACTGGGGATTTGATATATTATTTCTGCTTTGCATTTAATGGCTGGTAACCATTACAAACATCAGATTACAAATGCTTTACTCATAATGTCATCTTGGCAGGATATTTAAAGTACAAATTGAAGAAAAGA
This sequence comes from Protopterus annectens, assembly GCF_019279795.1. Taxonomy (NCBI): domain Eukaryota; kingdom Metazoa; phylum Chordata; order Ceratodontiformes; family Protopteridae; genus Protopterus; species Protopterus annectens. Next base: position 893,352,280 of record NC_056748.1, read on the forward strand.
AAAGAAAAAAAATGTTTCCTCTGTATGCATCAGAACTCAGTAGATTATGATGACATTCTTTTGCAGATTAATTTCCTTGCATAGCAAGTTATAAGGAAGTACTTTCAACTGCAGTGTGTTTTGCTTTCTTGTTTATCCTTTTCCACATCACTTGACCTATACCTGAAAAATTACTGTTCATAATTCTTTGTGTTGTCATGGGCAAGCAAAAAGTAAATAAATAGGGAAATAGATAAATGAAATACTCATTAATAGTCACTGTATCAAAGTAACCCATTATCATTCAGCGAAAAACAAATACATAGGGAAATAGATAAATGAAATACTAATTATAGTCACTGTATCAAAGTAACCCTTTATTATCCAGCAAAAAGAAAATACATAGGGAAATAGATAAATGAAATACTAATTATAGTCACTGTAATTATAGTCACTGTATCAAAGTAATCCATTATTATTCAGCTGTTGTCACAGTCAGCTGTCAAGGATTTTATAGCTGAACAAATAATTTATGGATTATCAAAAGTTATGTAGGTGTATTATAAAACACAAAAAAAGGTTGTGATCTTGTATAACAAAGTGTACACTATGCCATGCCTTTTGAAGTGTGCCAGGGTGGAATCCAATGTTGTGTGGCTATACAGAGGCTAGAATGTCCATAGTAGCTTCAATATCTGTTTTTTTTTTAAAGTCCATATTGGAGCCAGCACTTAGCACACACACCTTAACAGGACAAAATTAAATATTCTGAATATGCCTGTATTATTAATTTCAGACCAAAGTAAAATATTTGTAATTCAAATGGATGCCTTTTATAATTTCTATTCATATTATAGTGAAAGATGAACTCTAACTAGTGCATTAATGCTGTTTTGCTTACTAAAACTTTTTTTCTTTTTTAAAGAAGAGCTTCGTAGATGTCATCATACTGACTGAATGATTATTATTATTATTATTATTATTATTATTATTATTAATCAGTCACAGCATGAAATTATGGGAAAGAGTAGTAGAAGCTAGGTTAAGGAGGGAGGTGATGATTAGTGATCAGCAGTATGGTTTCATGCCAAGAAAGAGCACTACAGATTGGATGTCTGCTCTGAGAGTGTTGATGGAGATGTACAGAGAAGGTCAGAAGAAGTTGCATTGTGTCTTTGTGGACTTAGAGAAAGCATATGACAGGGTGCCTAGAGAAGAGTTGTGGTATTATATGAGGAAGTCGGGAGTGGCAGAGAAGTATGTAAGAGTGGCACAGGATATGTACAAGGGTAATGTGACAGCAGTGAGATCTGCAGTGGGAGTGACAGATGCGTTTAAGGTGGAGGTGGGGATTACATCAAGGATCAGCTCTGAGCCCTTTCTTGTTTGCAGTGGTGATGGACAGGTTGACAGACGAGATCAGACAGGAGTCCCTGTGGGCTATGATGTTTGCAGATGACATTGTGATATGTAGTGAGAGTAGGGAACAAGTTGAGGAGACCCTGGAGAGATGGAGATATGCTCTACAGAGGAGAGGAATGAAGGTCAGCAGGACTAAGAATATATGTGTGTGAATGAGATGGAGGATAGAGGAATGGTGAGGATGTAGGGAGTAGAGTTGGCGAAGGTGGATGAGTTTAAATACTTGGGATCAACAGTTCAGAGTAATGGTGAGTGTGGAAGAGAGGTGAAGAAGAGAGTACAGGCAGGGTGGAGTGGGTGGAGAGGTGGAGAAGAGTGTCAGGATGATTTGTGACAGACGAGTACCAGTAAGAGTGAAAGGGAAGGTCTACAAGAGGGTAGTAGACCAGCTATGTTATATGGGTTGGAGACAGTGGCATTGACAAAAAGGCAGTAGTCAGAGCTGGATGTGGTAGGGTTAAAGATGTTAAGATTTGCACTGGGTGTGATGAGGGAAGTCAGGATTAGGAATAAGTATATTAGACAGCCAGCCCAGGTTGGACGGTTTGGAGACAAAACCAGAGAGGCGAGATTGCGTTGGTTTGGACATGTGCTGAGGAGTGATGCTGGGTATATTGGGAAAAGGATGCTAAGGATGTAGCCGCCAGGTAAGAGGAAAAGCGAAAGGCCTAAGATAAGGTTTATGGATGTGATGAGAGAGGACATGCAGGTGGTTGGTGTGACAGAGCAAGATGCAGAGGACAGGAAGAAATGAAAACAGATGATCTGCTGTGGTGACCCTTAATGGGAACAGCCAAAAGAAAAAGAAGAAGAAGGCTTATAATTACCTAAATGACTTTACAATGTCCTGCTCAGTAATAGTCGGTATAGCAATTCTGACAGTTTAGGTACTGCAACTTACACCACTTGACCCACAATACAAAATTAATCATTTTGCACTTGTCCTGATGATGATCATAGTGACAGCAAGCTGGACAGAGTCAACCAGATTCCCATTAAGTAGTGATCCTGTAAAAGTCCTGGACAACAAGGCAATGCATTGCACTGCAGTTACATCTCTTACCTTTTCAGTCTATGTCAGTTCTATGATTTGTATAGAAACAACTTTCCATTAGGCTTCTCTACAGTAATGTCTCTCCTCAAATATCAGCAAAATGTCTTAAACTGTAAGATACCAGTCTCATAGTCCTAAACAATATATCTATGGCCAAATGACAGCTACAAGTGCATTCATAATAGATGTCAGTTTATGGCAGTGAGGCCCAAATAATCTAACTAGGAATACAAGCTTCTTAGACCTACTGTAACAAAAATTTGATCAGAGCTCACAGCAGAAGTTAACATTTTAATATATTCACATATTAATTTCCTAAACCATTTGTCCTGGTGGTGATCAGAGTGATAAGAAGGTGGACAGGGTCGACCAGATTCCCTATCCCCAACAAGAGCCTCCAGCTCATATTATAACATTCATAAGCAGTACCAGACAAATTGGGAGGTATATAATTCCTCTAAAGAGTTAGGTGCCTGCCACAAGGCCACATTCCAGTGGAATATGTCTGGTATTTGTCCTATGGGAGATGACTAGTGGAAATCCTTACAAGGTGCCCAAAACACTTCAACTGGCCTTTTCTCAACACAGAGAAGCAGCATCTGTGCTCCAAAGTCATCTCAGATTACTGAGCTCCTCATTCTGCCATAAAGATTTATAGTGCCTTGTGACTGACTCTCACTCATACCATTTACATCTGTGATCTAAGCCTCTTGGTCAGTACTCAAAGCTCATGACTACAGGTGACAATTGTGGCCCAGACTGGCTGGTAAAATGAGAGCTTAATCTTATGATTCAGCTCTGGCTTTACCAATACATTCTAGAACCATGCCTACAGCACTCCTGTCACTGCACAGTCTAGAATCTTGCCTGCAGCAAAGCTGCTACTGCACAGTCTAGAACTATGCCCCAGTCACTGCTGTCACTGCACTGTATAGAACTATTACCATAGCCTTACTGCCACTGCACAGTCTAGAACTATGCCTGCAGCAAAGCTACTACTGCATGGTCTAGAATCATGCCTGTAACACTGCTGCCACTGCATCTACCCGCTGGCCAAACTTCCAATCCCCACAGTCTTCACCAGTGAGCAAGGTCACAAGATACATAAACTCCTCATCCTGATGGAGCTGCTGCACCTCATCAACAGAGAGCAATCCTCTCTTCTCTCAAGAGGCAGCCATGACATCTGGCTTGGAGATGCTGAGTATCATCCCAAATGCTTCACACACAGCTCGAATCACTTCAGTGTACACTGGAGATCAAAGTCATCCTGGCTAATAGGACAATATCATGATGATTCATGACATCACAAACTCACCCTAAAAAAATCATGTGCTTATCAATTTTTTTTGATCATATGATTTGATAATCACATGACTTTTTAGGGTGGGTTTGTAATGTCATGAATCGGGAAATGTATTTAAATGTTTTGAATGCCTTTTATTTGTCTGAAAATGTTTATTTTATTTATGTGAATGAAAGTGCTCACATTAAAAGGTTTTTAAACTGTAATTTGGATTATTGGATTACTTCCAGCTTCAAGGTGCCTGGATTCCTGTTTGGGATAGTACTATGACAGTATGGCAGTTAAATTTGTTTGAGTCATAGTACTTTGTGAATGACTGTCATTCATACCATTTACATCTGTGATCTAAGCCTCTTTGGCAGTACTCAAGGCCCATGACTACAGGTGACAATTGTGACCCAGATTTTTTGCATTTTTATGGAATGCATATTTCAATGGGATAGTTTTGGTAATTTGAATGTTGATAATAGGAATATCATCAATATATATTTGTTAACCGGGTAAGCCCACTGGACACAAGAATCCATTATCAGGGATGAGTGGGGACCACTGTCTGGTTAAGCCAGTTGCTCAGAGTTGCACAGCAGACAAATGTAGGAGGAAGTAACCATCTCTGTACCCTAGGCTATGAGACTTACTATTTATAGAAATGCAAAGGTCCAGACCTTTCAACTGTTCCTGTTTTGGAGGAACATACCTATTTTCGGGCTTGATATGCTCCTGCACATGATGTACCCATTTTTTGAGTTATGTTCATATTTTCAAACTTGATTTACCCCTTTAAGCATTTTTTTAATCCCTTTCATCACACATGACTCTTAACGCTCTCTAGTATGCAGAAAAATATACTACCTGACCAACATACTTGTGGCACCAATAATTTAAAGAAAAAGGACTCCCAACTTACATCTTCCTTTTTCAGAAGCAAAAATAAATTAGATTGTATGGTAGAATGTTGCAATATAGTTCATTAAATTATACAGATTTTGCACTGTCCTTTTGTGATTATATTTTTCCATTATTTTTGTCATTCAATGTTTTTTTTTTAAATGTGTTTGAGTAGTATCTCATATTGCAGCTGAAAGGGGAAGAGTTATTTGACATTTGGAATTCAAATTTTGGGCTGATTAGATGTCCAGATTTTATCCAGCAACAGTATAACAATGTAGCATTACAACAATAGCATGCTTTTCAAGAACCCCTGTACTTATGTTCAAATTCTGCAGGTTGATAAGTATACACGGATGCAGGGTGCAGATGGGGTTATTTACTCTGATTATGTCTATTACAAAGTTTCCAAACTTTTTTAGCCATATATTCAGTTATAAATCCTTAATTACGATCTAGTGATAAATGAATTCTATTTATTTATTTATGTATGTATGTATGTATGCATGTATTGTTATAATATAGTGGTATATGATGAAATAAATAAATCCAAAAGTGTACACAACAAGGCAGACTGTAGAAGGGCTATAAAAAATAAAATCAAGCACGTTTATTAAAATGAACTCAGTGCACAGAAATAGTTAAGCACTTTCACAGTTAGCTTCATCAGACCAAAATACTGCACACCCCATTGACAAGTTTAAATACAACAACCTGGCCAATCAAAACACATAATAGAAAGCAATGGGTTGTACCTTAAACACAAACCTAAATGTATTTATAGAGTATATGTGCAAGTGTAAAGTTTTTGCAAGAAAAATATACAATAACCTATAAAACACAAAATGCAAACATTTATAAAAAATATATAAAAATATATATCAAATATATATTTTTCTAAACCTTTCAAATAACATCCGACTGAAAGGTAATATCATCTCACTTTTAAATGCCTAGATTTTAGTACAGGTTTTAGGGAGGCTTTTTCATTCAAGCCTTTCCCTTTGTCTGCCCTAAGTCGAAGAATCCATCTCCCCTCTTTATTCTCAGTGCAGCTCCTAATGTCAACTTCTCTCACACTAGGAAAGGTAAAATCAATTACCAGGAAATAAAATGTATGACTAACCCCTTCTTGTATGACATGCTTAGAGAGAACATAGTTGCTAGAACTTATCCTTATATTGTAGGGATGTTCCCCAATCCTGTCCCTGAACATCCTGTCAGTTTTACTGGCATAAAATGAGCTGCACACTGCACGGTGCACGAGGTAGATGACATGTTGGGTAAGGCAGTTGGCTGACACCTTAAACACGTACTTATGACCCGTATCTGGTTGGATGTAAAAAAACCACTGTCATCAATATTATTACAATAGTTACACGCACCACAAGGTCGGGTACAAAAATCTGTATTAACTGTCAGCATATGTGTATTCTTTGGTTTACATAGAATTCTTTTCAAATTCATTTTATTCTTAAACAAAAATGTGGGTGTATCTCCTATAATTTCCCTAATAACAGAATCTATAGTTAAGATGTCCCAGTTCTTCCTGATGATATCCATAATGAAATTAATGTCAGTGGTATGATACAGTGGTACCCTTACTTTATTTACAAGCTCAGTGGACATATTATTATGTACGGTCCCACCTTCACTAGAAAAATATAGATGGGCCTTACATCTTCGCTAAATTGGTATGTCATTTAATATGGTGTCAACCTCTCCAGGGTAATAGCCCCTATCTAAAAGCCTAGCTTTCATATTAACTAACTGTAAATTGAACCCACCATCAGAATCATTCAATCTAGACACCCTCATACCCTGTCCTTTTATCTCATTCTTAAAGACATACTGGGGGTGCATGCTACATCTATGAAGTAAAGTGTTTCTGTGGCATGATTTTCCATGGACACCAGTATTGACCTCTCATTGTCCAATCTTTTGGTTTTGCTTGATAATGATATATGGCATTTTTTAATGTTTCGTTATCCCTGGTGTTGCTTGTGCTTTGCTTCTGATTAATGCCCACTGGTCTTAAAATTCACCTGAGCTACAATCAACTGAGACACGATGGTCCTTAGTTTGATATTTCTTCTGAAGGATAGCAATACAGTGCAACATCTCCCCCTCCCATGTTTTAATACAGTGTCAGTACAGGAGCAAGAATCGGAATACCTTGAGTGGAGATGGAACTCACAGCCTTCTCATATTCCTAACATCAGAGGTAAGGATGCTACATGCTGGTTCACCCACTACTGAAGTTCTAAAATCAGATGCTGTTTGCAACCAAAACAACCCAAGCATGAGGCAATATTGTGGAGACGCTTTAACTTAATCTCAATGTCTGTTTTTTTTTCTTCAACAGTCATCAGAGAAATATGTATTCACAATCATCACAGGTGAAAGGACATATTTTGCAGGTGTCCTCTGTCCTAATAATTCACTAAACATCTGAAAATGTATTTTTCAATAGATAGCGCTACTTTCAAATGTATCAAATGAGTCTATACATAGAAGGAACCACATTCCAAAGTTTTATTAGTACAAGTCTACACAAATAAAATTTATACAACACAAGTGCTTTCATGCTACTATAATGCTTTATAAAGTATTTTAAAATCAAAAAAATAGAACCACATTTAAAGTCATCAAAATTACTTCTGCTTAACACAAATTAATGCTTTGTCATTCAGTTGATCAGAGGGGTGCCTTGTCAATTTTCATTCCCTCCACTGGTTACAAATTGCACGTGTTACCTGTATTTTGGCAATTCGTCAAGATGGAAAGAAAACCCCACCTCTAATCATTAGCAAAGGCAAGAAAGATAAGATTGAATGTGTTTCAGGCATTTACATTCTTGAAACCAAAAAAGCCTGGTGCACACAAGCAGTTATAAGGAAGTGGGTCGATGTAATGCTGCCACTTGTTTTGCGAGGTGATGAAAGAGGTCTGCTAGTCTGGGATTCAGCCAGCACTCACCGCGCTTAAGACATGAAGAACTTCCTTGCACAGAGAAGAATAGCGCAAATAATGATTCCTGCAGGAATGACTGCCTATCTCCAGACTCTTGATACTGCAATAAACAAGCCATTCAAGGACCATTTGCGCATGGAACTCAATGACTGCATTGAAAATAGAATGGAGAGAAATCAGTGTGGAAACTTTGTGAAGCCTAGCCTGCAAGAGATCATGACTTGAGTGAAGAATTCATGGGATAAAATCACTGATAGCTGTGTTGCTAATGCACTACAAGCAGGCTACATGGACAAGCAGTGCTCATTTAAGGAGAGCTCTATTGCTAGGCATGACAGATTGGGGCCAATGGTTCTACAGGAAATGGAGTTGCAAGAAATTCAGGCCAGAATTCGGGGATTGGAGACTTATGACAATGTTCCAGAAGAAGATGACATGACTGTATTTTAATAACTTTTATGTTATTGGGGTAACAAAATGGATTGCTTCTGCTTTCAGCTGCCAGTAAGCTCTTGCCAGTTGTATGACTTTATTGTATTAAGGTGATGTTTCATTATCAAGAGGTAATTATAAAGTAAGGCCACTTGTTCACAGACTTCATTTTTATGACTTTCCATCATTCTTCTCTTACGGTTTGGGTAAGGAATAAAGAAAGCATCACCACTCAAAAAGTGGCAATAATTCACCTGTTTTATTCCCCTCCTCCAATACATGTGTTGAGATTTTTCTGCACTTTCCATTAAGCATGAAATATTGCACTGTGAAAGCCAAGGTGTAGATATTCTGAAGATGAAATGTTTGTTGCACTGTTTATGTAGAATTCTCACACAGCTGTTAAGGCATTACCTAGAACTGTTGCCCAATAATGGAAAAGTACCAAATAAATGTCAATTTGTGTACATGAATAAATGTTGATTTGTGTACATGAATAAATGTCGATTTTTGTACATGAATAAGTGTCGATTTGTGTACATTAATAAATGCCGATTTTTGTTCATGAATAAATAAATAAATGTAGATTGTTGTACAGGGGGTAAATAAGGCATCCCCTGATAATAAGCCCTAATGCATATTTCGGCTGGGGAAAAAGTGTAAGACCTGGTCTTATTTTCGGGGAAATACGGTGTCAGAAACAAGCATTCTGATAATATATGGTCTATCAAAAATACATAAATCAATTCATAATCCACTTATGCATCCAAAACATTCTGGGCAAAGGTGGATAAAAGAACTCCTATTCATTTATTTAGAGAAACAGCTTTGGTCAGTGTTGAAAACACTTCCTACAGTTTTATGAGATACAGGATGTTTTCTATGGAGCTTGTATAAATGGAATACATCTGATAAATTTTGTTTCAATTGTATGTCATTTATACTTGATGTTAAATTATTATGTACAGTTATTCCTAACATATATGAAATTGAAAATAAATATTCTTTCTAACCAGATTTTACTGAGTTTTCCAATAGTAATATTAATTTGATGGGTTTACTCTTGAAATTAATTTTAGAGAATAATGTATATTCTGTTTGAGAATGGATTGTACTTGTAGGAAATCGGCGGAGTAATGCTTACAGTGTGTGCAAACACTATGCCAATTTGGTACTGGCTACATAGGAATATAAATACTTTTTGGAAGATAATGAATATGCATATAACATTTGTATTACAAATTTGTGGATGAAAGTTTCTTTAATTGGGAAGGAACTAGAAGTGAGTTTGACTTTTATTTGCTGATTATTTACATATGACAACTGGTTTCTTAAAATATTCTGTACATAGTTTGTATGAAGCAGTCAACTTTTTGGATATCTTTATTAAAGCTGATATTGAATGATGACTAATCAGTACTAGTTTTAAGAAGGACGTAAAAACAGAATAATTTTCTGCTAGAGAAAGTATGCATCCTGATTTTATATATAAAATACTTTTAAGAGGTCAGATATTTTGTATGACCAGACTTATAAGCAATAACGAAAATTTACCAGCTGCTTTGTCTGATCTTAAGAAATCATTTCTTGAAAGAGCTACTCTAGTGAGAATTTTGATGCTGTTGTTTTACACTTATTACAAGAGAGAGAGACGTTATAGCTAAACTGTTATTTGTAGTTGCAGCTAATGAACAATCTCACGCTATTCAAAAGCAGGATTACCTTGGATCTCCTTTTACTTATAGTAGAGATGTTAATAATAGTTGTAATATTATTAAACATGACTGTCCACTGTTTACAGAAATTATTCAGATTTGAAAATTATTATAGGAGAAAGCCCTTCATTTGCCTTTAAAAATAAATGTAACTTGAGGAGACAATTATGTTATAAACAAACTAAGAAAAATAGTACATACATACAAATATTTCAAGCACAGGCATTAATGCCCTTCTAGCTTGCCAATATACCAAAACACTTGATCCCATAATAAGTATCCAGGCTGTTCTTAAATATATCTAAACTAGTATTTGCTTTAACGTAATGTGGTAGTCTCTTCCATGCATCAGCTACTCTGTCAGAGAAGCAATTAGTACACTTCTCATTCCCATAAAAAATCCTACATAGGTTGGCTGCTGATTCTCTAGTATTTTCTGTCAAGCCCAAACATTCCCAGAGGTAGTTGTCACTAAATGCCCTATATACCTGAATAGGTTCTCCTCATAGATATCTGAAAGAGACACTGTAAGAGTTCAAATTTTTAGTCTTTCATAATAACTTAAAATTTTCACATCCATGGATAGCCTTGGTATATTTCTGTTGTACTCTTTCCAGTTTACTCATGCTTGTTTTCTTATAGGGTTTCCATATTGTTATTTCACACTCAAGTTTGGGTCTAATGTAACTAACAAACAGTGACTTTATTACTTTTGATTTTCTAGACTTTATAAATCTTTTTATACAACCTATAGTTCTATAACTATCATTAACCAGTTGGTTGGTATAATTAGAAAAACACATAGCTGAATCTACTCATATACCCAAGTCCTTAAATGAGTCCACAGTTTCAATCACTGTGTGCTGTATTAAATATTTACCTTTCAGTTTATGCCTACCAAATCTCATATGCTTAGTTTTTGATGTATTTATCAGCATATTATTCTCCTGTGCCCAAATGGTCAATTTAGTCAAGTTATTTTGCAGACATGCCTTGTCTGTAACACATGTAATCAGTTTACCCATTTTCAGGTTGTCTGCATATAGACTTTAGAACACCTCAGATGAAAAAGTTAGGTCTGAGAGATACTATCTAAACAAGTAAGGGCCTAGGACAGAACCCTGTGGAACACCCTGACTGTAACCAAGAATTTCTCCCATCCAGTTGCTGTATGATACTTACCATGCCCTATTTGTAAGCCATGCAGCTATCCATCTTATCAAGGGTACATACTGGTGTAGTATAATAAACATGGCACTGTCCGTTGTTTTAATCACAACTACTGTTCTTATATTTGAAAAGCAGATAAGTATTTGCCCATCTATATCAAGAAAGGGATATTCTCTTTGGCAGCATGAAGATTGTAGTATTCATAACTTGATATATTTAGCATTATGTAATGAATGACAAGCATTTTATTTTGGGAAAATAAATAGCTCATTTAAAGGAAGAATTTATGAACATGTTTATGATATTGGGAAAGCAAATGATAAAAACACTTTGGCAAAACATCATATAAGGAAGGAAGTGGACATAATTTCAAGTTTATGATGCTGCAAGTAATTTGCTTATCACAGAGACACAGAGGCATCTGCAATTACACTGAAGAAACAGAGCTTGAATGGATACTTAAACTTAATGCACTAAATTATCCAGGTCATAATGATCTGTGCCATATTAAACCAGTCCTGATGAAATGCCAATTAAGGCATTAATTTGTGTTAAATGTTTGTGATTTTGGTTACTATTTAAATGTGGTTTCATCTTTTGGTTTTAAAAACTTGTAAAGTGTTCAAAAAGGATGAATGCACTTGTGTGTGTAAATTTAATTAAAATAAACCACTTCAGACTGTGGTTTCTTGTATGTATATGTTTATTTTATACAGATTTTACAGTACTTGGATTTGTCTCTCTTTCTATTTTTGCTACTTCCAAATGTTTTAAGATTTAGGATTATGAACACAGTCCAAAGTATGCAAATGAATCATACCTTGCAAATTTACCTAAATTTCAGAAGCATTCTTCATTTTGTATTATAAAATATTCCTCTCATCATATTAAAGGCTTTATCTTCTTTACCTAATGAACTGCTGAATGGTAACCTATCAGATTTTTTTTCACTGAACAGAATTAATCAAAACTGTTCCATGTTGTATTTTAACAGGGCAATCCCCCCTGCAACCTCCACACCTCCCTAACTCAAATACTCAGATTTCAAGGTTGTGCAGAGTCAGAGGTCAAGGTAACCACCATGAAAACTTCTCCAAATCTGACTTTGGGCTCCTAAAAACAGAGGTGGCTAACTTCACGGCACCCATGTCAATGGAAAATAGATGCATGACTGCTGAATCATACACCAATGCACTGTACAAACACATACATATATATATGGAACTAGCCATACCCAACAGAACCAAGACACTCTCCTCCAAAAAAGGAAGCCAATCTGGTGGTCCCCCACCATTAATAAACTCTGCAACAGAAGAAAGAAACTGTTGCAGAAAAAGGGGAAATCCCGAGACTGAAAAAACACCCCTAATTAGCCTGAACAAAAAGTTGAGATCCCGCATCAAAACCTCTAAAGCCAGCTATGAAGGCAGAATTGCAGCAGACACTAAAAACAACCACAAAACCTTCTATAGTTTTATCAAGAATCTCCACAGCAATACCCAGGTTTGCTCTGAGTTACTGCACAATGGTACCTCATATACTGAGGCAACAGATATTGCTAACATACTCGTTTACAGATTCTGTGCCAACTTTACCCCCCCCCCAAAGGACCAACCAGAATATCAGTGAAATGCCAGGCACCCGGCATTACTGCAGCACAGGTTAAAGCTACATTATCCAAGGCCAAGAATACAGCTTCCATGGGACCCGACAATATCCCTGGATGTGTTCTACATGAACTACAAAGTGAACTGGCACCACATCTGTGCACCCTGTTCATTCACAACCTCACGTCAGGCTTTGTCCCTACCGAATGGCACACTGCTGCAGTCATCCCTCTCCATAAAGGGGGAGTGACTACAGACCCCGGGAATTATTGCTGCATTAGCCTGACAAGTCTGATATGTAAGTCTATGGAGTGCATCATCATGGATCTAATTAACAAGGATATAGGGAACCTCCAAACTATAGATCCCACACAATTTGGTTTTGTGAAAAGTAGATTATGCCTGATCAACATGGTTGACTTCTTTGAGTCAGTCATCAGAGCTGTGAATGAGGGCAAGGCAGTTCATGCAGCCTACCTCAATTTGACCAAGGCTATTGATACCATTCTTCACTCAGGAATTATTGATAAACTCACCAAACTAGGCATCAACCCCTATATCACTAGGTGGGTTGCAAATTGGCTCACAGATAGAACCCACAGTGTGAAAGTAGTGGACTCCAAGTCAGACTGCTAACCAGTCACGATCGGTCCTGGGTTCTCTCCTGTTTGGCGTCTACTTCTCAGAAGTCCAGGCCAACATGGAGGGACTCTGGCTGACCAAGTCCACAGATGACTGCAAGCAGGGAGTCATTATTAACTCTCCAAGTGATGTAGACATCCAACAGAAAGGCCTCACTGAGACCAATGACTGGTGTCAAAACCATGGCCTCAAGCTTAATGCCAAAAAATGTGTCATCATCCCCTTTGGGAAAAATTCAGTTGCCACTAATTACCACATTGATGGGAGCCCATTGAACACTGAAGGCGTTATAAGAGATCTGGGGACACAGCTGGACAGCAACGTCTCCTTCGACCACCCCATTGCCACTGTAATCAGAAAGTCCTTCTATGTGGTGCATCTCATTACCAAGGGTTTTGCATCCAGGTAGAAAGAGGTCATCGTTTCTCTCAACTCTTCCCTCATTAGACCAATCATAGAGTATAATGTCCCATTTGGCATGTGCCTCACTCGACACATACAGTAGCTGGAAAGGTCACAAAAGTACCTCACGAAGAGGATCCTAGGCCTAAAACACATGTCCTGCATGGACAGATTCAAAAAGCTCCAGCTATTCTCTGTCTCATATCGTATACTAAGAGGCGATCTCTGCTTGACTTACAAAGCCATATCTGACCCAGCTCTGTTAGAAATGCTACATCTAAAGAAATCCCAATCCCTCCGCACCATATGCTCCAGAGACCTCAACCTCATTAACACAATCAATAGAACATGCTGAAGAGATAGGTTCATAACCCAGAAACTGCCCCATACTCTTGAATAAACTTCTCATACATGTCAAGCAGAGCACCTCACTGGCCCTCATCAAGAGAAATCTTGATGAGTGGATAGGTAATAGAAAGTTCACCCTGGGGATCACTCCAGTGGCTCTACTTGATAGAGGCACTGGGAACTAACGTCAGGCAGCACTATGCCAGGGCACTTCTATGGGCTAGGCTTGTAAAGGCTCCAGGGCCATTAGCCTGGTACACACCTATGAACGCCCATGCCACCAACCACAAAAGCATGCTGTAACAGTTTCATTCCTACTTCTGATTAAATGTCAATTCGATAAGTGAGTTTCAATAAATACAGACCCAGCAGTTCATCACACAGCTAAACATAACACATCAATTTGTTCAGCGTTTCAAGATTTTTCAAACAAAAATCCGCAGAAAGTAATATTAAATTGTACCATTCTCTTTTTTTTTTCAATAATTTTTATTTTCATTTTTTCATTTATATAAATCACAATAATTTCCATTCTTACAGCATAACCATCGGTGAATGTTATACATTGTATTCAATATAGTAATGTAGTTCATAAAACATATCTATTTACACTATATACAAAGATGCTTCCTCATTCAATTCTGTTGTTATAAAAACAGCACATACAATAAGGATTTCAAGTCCATAGTTTGACTGTGTGATCGTGTGTATATTTCTAGGTTCCTTTGTACCTTGTTACTATGTAGCATGTATGATGTTTTATGCTAATATGATGTTAAAGGTTTGTTCCCAAGTTTCTCAGGCTTTCATATTTTTGTTTCTTTTATCCATTACTATTTTATGGGCTAAAAGATATTTTATAGCTATTTTTCTGACCTTGAGTAGCATCTTGCCCTCACCAAGAATGATGCCTCTGTATAAAGACGCAATTATCAAGTTTAACAATTGGCTAAAGTATTGGTGTCATTCAAAGGGGATCCAGTGCCTGTCAGCCTGGGATGATATGCTCGACAACCCACGTTGCTTCGCAAGGGATGGCTTGCACCTGTCACCCCTGGGTTTTCGAATACTGGCTAAGGCTCTTGCCTCCCCCATAGTGCCTTTTTTAGGCAAGGCTCAAAAGACAAACCCACCTCCATAGACAACACAAAAAAAAAGCTAAGGGTAATGCTGCTCAACGTCAGAAGTTTAAACCTCAAGATGGACGCACTCGAGACTCTCCTCAGTATGGAGAATATCGATATCTGTGCAGTAACAGAAACCTGGTTCAAGGCTCCCGAAAGCACCCCAGCACTACCAGGTTATACTTCATACCATGCTTTTCGGCCACAAAACTCGGACCGAACCACAAAAGGAGGGGGAGTATCCATATACATCAAAGATACCCACACCTCCAGGTTAGTGGCACTGCAAGAAGCATTGGAGACCATCCATAGGTTCATAGATTCATAGGTTCATACTAGGCTATCTGCCCTAGGGCATTTATAAGCCTAGCCAGAATGTGTTTGGCTTTCGCCACCCATTTTAAATTTATTTTGCTATGCCCTTTTTCGAGGTTAGTATACTGTGCCTCTGTCTAACAGTGACACAGAAGTGATACCCGGGGTAAACCTACGATCTCCCATCCACTCATCAAGATTCCTCTTGAAGAGAGTCAATGAGGGACTCTGCCTAACCTGGACTGGGATTTTATTCCAGAGTGAAGGGAGCCTCTGGGTTATGAATCTGTCCCTCCAGCATGTCCTATTTATTTCAGTGCTGAGGTTCAAATCTCTCGAGCACGTAGCTCGATGGGATTTGGATTTTCTGAGGTGCAGCATGTCCATTAATTCCGGGTTGGACATGGCTTTATACATCAGGCACAGATCGCCTCTGAACAGGCGGTATGCCACTGAGTAGAGCTGGAGTTTCTTTAACCGGGCAGCATATGGCATCTGTTTGAGCCCTGTGATCCTCTTGGTGAGGTACTTTTGGGGTCTTTCCAGTTGCTGCAGGTGTCTGGTAAGATACATCCCAAAAGAGGCATTGTACTCAATTATGGGCCTGATGAGGGATGAGTAAAGAGGCACGATGACCTCCCCTGATCTAGATGTTAATCCCTTCATGATTATGTGGGCTATATAAAATGTTTTTCTAACCAATTTGGCTACGTGGTTGTCAAATGTGAGATTGCTATCAACTTGGGTCCCCAGGTCCCTAATTACTTCTTCTGTACTTAATGGATTACCACCTATGTGGTAATTTGTGGGCACTTTGTTTTTGCCAAAGGGGATGACTATACACTTTTTGGCATTTAGCTTGAGGCCATGGCTCTGGCACCAGTTGTCTGTTTCTATGAGGCCCTTTTGGAGGATGCTTGTGTCGGCTGGAGAGTTGATTATGGCGCCCAATTTGCAGTCATCTGCGAACTTGGTCAGCCACAGTCCTTCCGTGTTGGCCTGTACCTCCGAAATATATACCGAACAAGAGAGGTCCCAGGACTGAGCCTTGTGGGACACCACTTGTAACTGGTTTGGAGTCTGACATGGCTCCAGCAATTCTAACCATGTGGGTTCTGTCCTTGAGCCAGTTTGCAATCCATCTAGTGACATAGGGGTTTATATTTAAGCTGGTGAGCTTATCTATAATGCCCAAGTGGGGTATTGTATCGAAGACTTTTGCGAGGTCCAGGTAGGCTGTGTGGACCACCTTCCCCTCGTCAATGGCCTTGGTGACTGTTTCAAAGAAATCAACCAGGTTTAAGAGGCATGATCTGCCCTTAACAAAGCCGAACTGGGTAGGATCCAGTGTCTGTAGATCCCCATTATCTTTATTTATGAGGTCCATGATGATCCTTTCCATAGCTTTGCAGACCAAGCTAGTCAGGCTTATGGGGCGATAGTTTCCAGGATCCGTTGAGGCACCACCTTTATGGAGAGGGACCACTGTTGCTGTACGCCACTCTTTGGGCACATATCCTGTAGTAAGGCTGAGATCGAACAGTAGTTTTATGTTTGAGTTTAGCTCTTCTTGGAGTTCATGTAGGACACAGCCCGGGACACCGTCTGGTCCCATTGATGCTGTGTTTTTTGCTTTGGAGAGGGCGGCTCTAACCTGAGCATCTGAGATGTCAGGGGGGCAGCACTCTGCTGGGATAGATATTTGCCCTTTTGGTGGGGAGGGGGGGAGAAGTTTGCACTGAACCTGTCAGCTAGGATGTTAGCAATGTCTGTGGGTTCAGTGTATTTTTTGTAATTTTGGACTAATTCTGAGCATATCTGGGAATTACCACCCAGGTTCCTAACATAACTAAAGAAAGCCTTGTGATTATCCTTAGTGTCCTGTGCATTTTTTCTCTTGAAGCTGGCCTTAGACAATTTTATGAGTGCCCATAGTTTTTTGCTAATACTGATCAGTGATGCCTTCCCTTTTTGGAATTTTGCTCTATCATTTAGTAGCTTCCTCCTTCTATTGTATAGTTTGTTTATGGCTGGGGTCCACCAGACAGGCCGTCTGCCTTTGGAGGATTGGGTCTTGGTTTTATTTGGGATTGCATGATCCATGCATTCCTGAAGGTGTTCATAGAATGCGTTTATAAAGGATTCTGCGGTCTGGGCCGTATTTTCCACAGGCCCGGGGGCTTTGAAGGATTCCACCTCAGTTTTGTGGAGTGAGAAATTTGCTTTAGAGAAGTTTTTCACTGTGGTTTTCTGGGCAGGGGGTGGGGTCGGGATGTGAATATCCAGTGAGATTAGTTTATGGTCTGATCTTACCAGTGAGGATACACTTCTGGTCTGGAGCATAGAGTCCCCATGTTGGTGATGATCAGGTCCAGTATGTTTTCTCCTCTTGTGGGAGTGGTAACAAGTTGTTCCATAGCATTTGAGTTTATAAATTCTAGGAACCTTTGGGCTAGGGTGTTGGAGCTAGAGTAATGCTCCCAGTCTATGTTTGGGTAGTTGAAGTCGCCCAATATATTGGTGTTTGGAGAGACCTTCATATTTTCCAGTATTCTCAGGAAGGCCGACTGGGGTTCCTGGGTTTGGGAGGGTGGTCTGTAGCAGGCTATAAACTGGAAGGCAGTTTTACCCACTGTTAGTTGCACATGGATAGTCTCTGATGCTTCGTGCTTTGCCACCAACCTGGAGGTGTGGGTATCTTTGATGAATATCGATACTCCCCCTCCTTTTGTGGTTCAGTCCAAG
This sequence comes from Protopterus annectens, assembly GCF_019279795.1. Classification (NCBI taxonomy): domain Eukaryota; kingdom Metazoa; phylum Chordata; order Ceratodontiformes; family Protopteridae; genus Protopterus; species Protopterus annectens. The sequence continues at coordinate 893,370,402 of NC_056748.1, forward strand.
TTTTGGGGCCGAAAAGCATGGTATGAGGTATAACCTGGTAGTGCTTGGGTGCTCTCGGGAGCCCTGAACCAGGTATAATGGTAACAGTGGGCAAAACTGCCTTTCAGTTTGTAGCCTGCTACAGACCACCCTCCCTAACACAAGAAACCCACTCGGCTTTCCTAAGAACACTAGAAAATATGAAGGTCACTCCAAACACCATTATACTGGGTGACTTCAACTACCTAAACATTGATTGGGAAAACTACTCAAGCCCAAACACCCTCGCCCAACGGTTCCTAGAATTTATAAACTCAAATGCTATGGAACAACTGGTCACCACTCCCACAAGAGGTGAAAACATATTGGACCTGGCCATCACCAACATGGAGTCTCTATGTTCCACACCAGAGGTATACCCCTGTAAGATCAGACCATAAATTAATCTCACTGGACATCCATATCCCGTCCCCACCCCCAGCCAAGGAAACCACGGTGAAGAATTTCTCAAAAGCAAACTTCACACTTCTCAAAACCGAGGTGGAATCTTTCAAAGGCCCCGGGCCAGTGGAAACTACGGCCCAAAATGCAGAATTATTTACAAAAAGCATTCTATGGACACCTACAGGAATGCATGGAGCATGCTATCCCAAATAAAACCAAGACTCACTCCTCCAAAGGCAGGAGACCTCTCTGGTGGACCCCAGCCATAAATAAGCTATATAACAGAAGGAGGAAGCTACTACATGATAGAGCAAAATCCCAAAAAGGGAAGGCGTCTTTGATCAGTACTAGCAAGAAACTACGATCCCTCATAAAATCATCTAAGGCAAATTTTGAAAGAAAAAATGCACAAGACACTAAGATTAATCACAAGGCCTTCTATAGTTATGTCAGGAACCTGGTAGGCAACTCCCAGATATGCTCTGAGTTAGTGCAAAATGACAAAAAAATACACTGAACCCACAGACATTGCCAGCATCCTGGCAGAAAGGTTCAGTGCAAGCTTCTCCCCCCTTCCCCTCCAAAACAGCAAATGTCTATCCCAACAGAATGTAGCTTCCCTGTGATCACAGATGCACAGGTGAAAGCTGCCCTCTCCAAAGCAAAAAACACAGCAGATGGTGTCCCGGGCTGTGTCTTACATGAGCCCCAAGAAGAACTAAATCCTCACTTAAAGACACTGTTCAATCTCAGCCTTACTACAGGATATGTACCAAAGGAATGGCGTACAGCAACAGTGGTCCCGGTCCACAAAGGTGATGCCACAATGGACCCCGGAAACTATCGCCCTATAAGCCTGACCAGCCTGGTCTGCAAGGCTATGGAGCGCATCATCATGGAAATCATAAACAAGGACATTGGGAACCTCCAGACATTGAATCCTACCCAATTCGGCTTTGTTAAGGGCATATCTTGCCTCTTGAACCTGGTTGACTTCTTTGAAACAGTTACCAAAGCCATAGATGAAGGGAAGGTAGTCCACACAACCTACCTGGACCTCAAAAAAGCCTTCAACACAATACCCCACTCGGGCATCATAAATAAGCTCACTAGCCTAAATATCAACCCCTATGTCACAAGATGGGCTGTAAACTGGCTTAGGGATAGAACCCACATGGTCAGAATTGCAGGTGCCATGTCAGACTCTAAACCAGTTGCAAGTGGTATCCCACAAGGCTCAGTCCTGGGACCTCTCTTGTTCGGTATATATTTCTCCGAGGTACAGGCTAACACGGGTGGACGATGGCTGACAAAGTTCGCAGACGACTGCAAACTGGGTGTCATAATCGACTCTCTGGCTGACATGAGCATCCTCCAAAAGGGTCTCACAGAGATGGATAACTGGTGCCAGAGCCATGGCCTAAAGCTAAATGCCAAAAAGTGCATTGTCCTCCCCTTTGGGAAAAAGAAAGTGCCCACAAATGACCACATAGGTGGTAATCCATTATGTACGGAAGAAGTAAATAGGGACCTGGGGACCCAAGTAGATAGTAATCTCTCCTTTGACAATCACGTTGCCAAAGTAGTTAGAAAGACCTTCTATATAGCCCACCTTATCATGAAAGGGTTCGCATCTAGATCAAGAGAGGTCATTGTGCCCCTCTACTCATCACTTATCAGACCCATAATTGAATACAGTGCCCCATTTGGGATGTACCTTACCCGACACCTGCAGCAACTGGAAAGACCCCAAAAGTACCTCACCAAGAGGATCAAGGGACTCAAACAGATGCCCTATGCACTTCGGCTAAAGAAACTCCAGCTCTACTCAGTTGCGTACCACCTACTCAGAGGCGATCTGTGTCTGACATATAAAGCCATGTCCAACCCAGAATTAATGGACATGCTTCACCTCAAGAAATCCAAGTCCCTTAGAGCTACACGCACCAGGGACTTGAACCTCAGCACAGAAATAAACAGGACATGCTGGAAGGACAGATTCATATCCCAGAGGCTCCCCTCACTCTGGAGCAAAATCCCAATCCATATTAGGCAGAGCCCCTCACTGACCCTATTCAAGAGAAATCTTGACGAGTGGATGAGAGACTGTAAGTTTACCCCTGAGATCTCTTCTGTGTCCTTGCTAGACAGAGGTACAGTAAACTAACCTTAATATGGCCACCTTCTGTGACCTACTATACAGAGACACAGCCAACTAATCTAAACGGGTGGCAAAAGCCAAACACACTCTGGCTAGGCTTATAAGTGCCCTAGGGCAGATAGCCTAGTATCAACCTATGAACCTATCCCTCGCAAGATATATTTGTAGGGTTTAACCATTTGAGAACTATGTATAGCTTCATTAGTAAGAAAATTATTATAAGTATATTCGCTTGTTTTCCTGATATGTTAGATGGGCAAATATGTAGAAGGGTAAATTCCCATGTTAGTGTTGGTGTTTGATATCCCATTTTTTGCAGTTGGATCTTGAGGTAATTCCACTCATTTGCAACTCCAAAATATATGCATTATGTCTGCTATCTGGTCCTTACAGTATGGGCAGTATGGTGATTTGGATGTATTGAATTTGTGGAGTATTTTGGGTGTGAAATATGCATCATTATTTATCATGAGCTGCATGTATGACAGTTTTTTACAGGGTATACTTTTCAGTGTTAGATTGATTGCATGACTTATTTGCTGGTCGTCTATCGATGGTTTTAATTTTCTCCAATAGTTAGAGAAAAGGAGGTCCTTCTGAAATTTTATTTCACCTATCATTTTATATTAGTTAGATATTGTTTTCCTTGTTGCTGAATATTCTTCCAAAGCAGAGTGCAGTTTTCCATGTCACTATTAAGTATAGTAAAGTTTTGGGGACAGCTGGAACACAACTCTTTGATTTGTCTTAGAATTATTATATATGATTTGGGTGGATTTAGGTTACTTCTCATTTCTTGGATTGTACATTTAAGATATGGGTAGATATCTTGGATTATTTTGTCCTTTAATCAAGGAAAAGACTCAAGGTCTAGCATCTTGTTATTTATTTTTAGATTTGGATTTTTATGGAGGGGTTGTAGAGTTACCATAGCTTGCCCAAGGTTTAAGGAATGAAAGAGTTTTTGTGTTATATTTATAGAATGTTTTAAGGGATCCATAATATTATAGGTTTGTAAATCTTTTTTTGTTTAAAAAGGGAAGCACTTTGGGATTGATGCCTAGTGCTTTAATGTGCCTATAGAATATTGTCACCCAACGAGGTGTCCAAGTTTTCATTGCCGGGTTATGTTCTGCTATTCTCAGTATTCTGTTAGTACTGATAATAGAGTAATAAGTTTTAAAATCTGGCAAGTTTAGAACCCCTTTGCTTTTGGGAAGTGTTAGTTTCTCATACGAGATTCTGTTTGTTTGGGGTTCCCATATGAATTTTGCCAGGAAGGTATGAATTTGTTTAAAAAATGTATTATGTATAGTTATCTGTGATGTCATGAATATATATGTTAGTCTATGTAAAATGTTAATTTTTATTATTGATACTTTGGCCAGAAATGGTAGCTTAAGCTTATTCCACCTTTTACAGTCTTGTATTATGCTTTGCCATTTAAGAGTTATGTTAGGCTGGTAGAATTCCTTGTTGCTCTGGAAGAAAGTAATTCCCAGATATTTAGTTTCGTCTTTAATTTTTATTGTGACTATTAGAGGTATTAATGAGATAAGTTTGGGTGGCCTTAAGGGGAAGATAATAGTTTTATTGAGGTTTCATTTGTAGTTAGACATGATTGAAGATTGTTCAATTGCAGTTATTAGTTTGGTTATGTCTGAGTTTGGTGTAGTGAAGTATATGTTCAGATCATCTGCGAATGCAGTGAGATATACTTTGAAGTTGTGTGTTGAGGGGGGTTATGGTATGTGTTTTTTTAATATAAAGAAAAAGGGGTTCTAGGTACAGGTTGAATTGAAAGAGTGATAATGGACATCCTTGTCTTGTTCCGTTTTTTTATCATAATTCTATTTGACCATGTTTTATTTATATATAGGGTTGTGTATGGAATGCTATAGAGAATTTGAATGATCTGAATGAAATTGATAGGTATGTCAAAATAAGGTAATGTTTAAAGTAAAAAGTCTAGGTTGACCCTGTCAAATGGCTTGCGGCATCTATTACCATTGCATAGATATTAATATTCCTCTGATTTGCAAAAGATATTAATGCATCCAGTGTTAGAGTGTTGTCGCTGGTCTATCTTTGTTGTGTGAACCCAGATGGCTCTGGAGAAATGATTTTCTCTATCAGGTTTTTTAATCTATTTACGAGTATTGAGGTCAGTATCTTTGTATCTATATTTAGTAGGGAGATGGGTCTATAACTATCTGGGTTTTTGGGGTCTGCATGTTCTTTAGTATGAAAATAGTTTTGGAGGCATTGAAATAAATATAATTTATATTGTTATTTATTATATAGTTCAGCACATAGTATAGTAGTTTAGCAATTAGGGGGGGGGTGAGAGTTTTATAAAATTCTGACGTAAGTCCATCCGGTCCTGGGGCCTTATGTGACTTTAAATATTTAATTGTTGTGCTCATCTCATTGATGGAAATAGGTTCCGTTAGTTTCTTTTGTTGATCTAAATCTAGTTCAGGGAATTTTAGTTTTTGAAGAAAACGCTCTCTATCTTCCTTAGAGATTTGTAATGTTTGTTCTCCATAGATTTGAGAATATATTTGTTCGAATACTTTGATAATTTCTTCATTTCTTGTGTAGTTTTTGTCCTTGTAATTTATTTCTGATATATTTGAGGTGGTTTTGTGTTGAGAGATGATTCTGGCCAAGGCTCTGGATGGTATTTGGGCTTCCTCTGTGTAATTAGCTAACATTCTTACCTCATTAAATGACAGATTTCTGGTTTCTGACAAATAGAAGTCTCTTTGTAGTTTTAGGAGATCAACTTCAGTCTGGCTATTACGGTTATTTAGTAGTTCTCTTTCCATTTGTTCTATTTTCCCTTCCAATGTATACTCCTATTTTAGTTGTATTTTTTATAATATGCTGCTTTTTTGATGAATGTTCCTCTGATTTGTGATTTGGCTGCAGCCCATTCTATATTTATTGGAACTTGGGATCTGGAGATATTTGCAAGGGTTGTCTTTAGTATTTCTGTGATGGCCGCACCCTGGCCCAGCAATCAAGGAGCCTCAATCCTCACCACTAACACCAGAGAGGACATCTCATATAATAGGAAAGGATAGAAAATACACACAGTAAAGTACAATTTCCCTTAAGTGCACACAGAGATCACAGTCAGTCTGGGGCTGGTTGCTCCCTTGCTCTGCAGGTCTCCAATAAGACTCCCCACTGGCACAGCTATAGGGTCCAGATCTCAGCCTAGCTGGCAAGTTAACCTCCAGTACCCTCTCTGTCCAACCAGTGCTTCGTACCCCTGGCCAAGTAGCTGACACACACACACACACTTTGAGATAAGTATTTATACAACTTCACAGACACTCATGGGAAAGGCTGACACAGATTCTCCAGCTGTGCCCCTTTACCCAGACTATACGGTAGTAATTACTGCCACCACCATCTAATAATTATCAACTACCCAAAGGCCCTTAAAAGGGTGTCCAATTATTATGGTGCAATATTATTATCTAATAATAGTGTAACTTAAGCAATCTTAAGGCTTTGGAAGGGCTTATTACAGGATCACTTATAAGAATGCAATGTACTCTAGAGTACATTGCATTCTTATAAGAATGCAATGTACTCTAGAGCTTACTTATCTCTACACAAACCAGCCACAGGTAAAAGGGTTTTAAAATATTTAATAATAAATACTAAAAACACAAGACAATACTACTACACCACAGTGCTACTCAAGAGTTCAGAGATCACACAGAAACTTAAAGTAATTCTGTAGTACAGTTCTGACATAACAGAAAAACACTTAGTCTAATCTTTATAGTCCTAGCTATTTCTACAAGGAAACATACTTCTAAGATAACTTACTTAAGACAACAGGCAGTGCTGAGGTTGGATATCAAGACAAAAATGCTTAATTTCTGGTTCTCACTGTTCAAATTGAAACTGCAGTTCTGCTAAAACATTACATAATTTGTTTACACTTTCCTGGTTCCCAGGCCACACTGAAACTGTATTTACATTATTCACTTAGAGCAATAAAGGACATTCCATATGTAAATTCTGGTCATTACCTTTAGCCTTAAAAAAATAGGCAGGATGCTTACTCCAGACTCATCGACTCCAAATTCTAACCTCAAAGGACATACAAAACATAATTTTTATTTCAAAGAACATTTGAAATGCTTGGCTTAATTTTCCTTACAGCAGATGGCAATGTTGCTACAATCTTGAAGTTCACATTTTACAGTGTTTTCTTTCATTTAAGAACACAAGCCTGTATTTTACATTTATATTTATTTACAAATACCAGAATTATGTATTAAATTCTATTTGACTAGGCTGGCAGCCTTCACCCTTCTCTACCAGTCTTCACATCCATCCCCCTTGGAGAACTCAAGCTAGTTTTTCAAATGACCCTTGATAAACGCCGCTTGAGAGGGATTGGCCTATCTGAGTGTACCTCACCCTATTCCCTGTCTTGAGAGCCCATCTGCATTGGCATTGCTACTCCCACTGCGGTGCTGCACTGACACATCATATGCTTGCAACCCCAGGCTCCATCTTAGTAACTTGACATTTTGCTGACTGGCTCTGTTTAACCATATTAAAGGGCTGTGATCTGTCATTACAGTGAATTTTCTTCCATGCAGATATGGGTGAAGTTTCTGCAGTGCCCACACTATGGCTAGACATTCCTTTTCTACAGCTGCATAGCATTCCTCCCTGGGTTGGAGACTATGACTACAATAAACCACTAGGTGCTCTTCCCCCTCTGAAGAAATCTGGCTAAGTACAGACCCCACCCCATGGTTCGAAGCATCCTCTTGCACAACAAATTATTTGCTGTAATCTGGACTGGCTAACACAGGGGGTCCTCCCAATGCTTCTTTAAGCTTCTGGAATGCCTGTTCACATGCTGGGGTCCACACTACCTTATCTGGCCTGTTTTTCCTTGTCAGGTCTGTGAGGGGAGCAGCTATGGTACTATAACTAGGGACAAACTTTCTGAAGTACCCTGCTGTCCCTAAGAATGCCCTCACCTGCTTTTTAGTAACAGGTGCAGGCCATGCCTGAATGGCTTCCACTTTGGCAGATTGTGGCCTTATTTTACCACTCCCCACTCTTTGTCTTAGGTAGGAGACCTCTGCCATACCCACCTGACATTTGCTCGGCTTAATGGTCAACCCTGCCCTCTGTAGTCTGCCCAGCACCTCCCTAATATGCTGAAGGTGCTATGGCCAGGAATGGCTGTAGATGACAATATCATCTAGAAAAGCAAGGGTAAACCCTCCTGCTCCTGCTAGGATATTATCTACCAGCCTCTGGAAAGTTGCTAGGGCATTCTTGATCCCAAATGGCATCTTTGTGAACTCATACAAGCTAAAAGGAGTCACAAAGGCTGACATCTATCTAGCACTGGGAGTCAAGGGCACCTGTCAGTAACCCTTGGTAAGATCAATGGTTGTAAGATACTTAGCCCCACCCAGCTGCACTAGGGCATCATCTGTCCTCGGCATGGGGTACGCATCTGACTCTGTGTGACTATTTAATTTCCTGTAATCCACACAGAACCTGGTGCTGCCATCCTTCTTTGGCATCAGCACCACTGGGGTGGCCCAGGGAATGTTGGACTCTTGAATCACCCCTAGTTCCAACATCTCCTGTACCTCCTCCCTCAGAGTCTCACTTTCTCAGGCACCCTCTAAGGGGCCTGCCTAATAGGCCTTTGGGGTCCTGTGTCCACCTCGTGCTGCACCAGGTGGGTGCACCCTGGTTTCCCAGTGAACATGTCCCCAAATTCCTGCAACACTGCTCAGATTTCTCATACCTGGGTAGGAAATAGCTGCTGGGACATTGCTACCACTTCCACTGAGGTGTCAGCCCGAGCCTTACTGAGGAGATCAGTCCCCAGATCTCTCTCAGACTCCTCCTGCAATCCACTGTAAATGCTCAGCACAAGGGCCTCCCTATCATGGTAAGGTTTCATCATGTTAACATGGTACAATTTGTGCCCCTGATATCTGCCTAGCACTTTCACCATGTAGTTAACATCACTTAGCTTTCTTACCACCTTGTAGGGTCCCTCCCAAGCTGCTTGCAGCTTGTTGTGTCTGACAGGAATGAGAACCATTACCTGCTGCCTCACAGCATACTCTCCAGCTTGAGCATTCCTGTCATACCACACCTTTTTCTGTTGTTGGGCTTCTGCCAGATTCTCTTGGGCCAATCCCATGAGTTCCCTGTGCCTTTTCCTGAGGTTTAGGACATATGCCGCAACAGACACCTTGTGAGACTCGCACTCACCTTCCCACTCATCTCAAATTAAATCTAGAGGTCCTCTCACCCTATGCCCATACAGCAACTCAAAGGGTGAAAAACATGTGGATTCCTGGGGAACCTCTCTGTAAGCAAACAACAGATGGGGCAAGTATTTGTCCCACTCCCTCTTAAACTGATCTGCAAATGCCCGTAGCATGGACTTGATTGTAGATGTTAACCTCTCAACAAGACCATTAGTCTGGGAATGGTAGGGGGTGGTCTACATGTGCTTCATCTCACAGGATTTCCACAGACAAGCCAACAGGTCTGACATGAAATCGGCATCTCTGTCAGACAGTATTTCTTTTGGGAAACCCACTCTGCTGAAAATCTCTAACAAAGCATTTTCCACCTTCTCAGCCTCAATGGAGGACAAAGCCACTGCATCAGGGTATTGTGTAGCATAATCCACTACCACTAGGACATACTTTTTCACTGTGGAACTTGGGGTACTCAGAGGGCCTACAATATCCATAGCTACCCTCTGAAATGGCTCCTCAATCACAGGCAAAGGCATCAAAGGAGCTCTCGCCTTGTATCCTGCCTTGCCTACCTTTTGGCACTACTCACAGGTCCTGCAGTAACCTGTTACATCTCTGGAAATTCCAAGCCAATAGAAGTTCTGCATAATATGCCTCTTTGTACATTTTATGCCCATATGACCTGCAAAGGGAATATCATGGGCTATGGCTAGAAGCACCAGATGGTAGGCTGTAGGCACTACCAACTGCTGTACTCTCTCACCTTCTTGCCCTCCCTCAGGGGTCCACTCTCTGTATAGTAACCCTTTGTCCCAGTATACAGATTCTCCCTTCCCTTGAGAATCAGCTGCCTCCCTAGCTACCTGCCTCAGGCCTTGCAATGTAGGATCTGAGAGCTGAGCCTGTCTCAACTCTCTCCTTGTAACCCTTCCCAACTCCCCTTCCACAGGACGTCTGTCATCCTCTGACAGTGGTGCCTCACTGTTAGCCTGGGTAGTACTACTCACCTCTACCTTTGCAGTTACCCTGTCCAAGGGAACATCAGTACCCACATGCAGCTGTGGCTCACCTTCAGTCTCACTGCTACAGCATAGCTCCATCCCTGAAATAACCACCTTGCCAGTCCTGGCTGCAAGTATGCAGTCTGTCTGGGTCTTCCCCAGGCTACCAGGCCCACATGCTTGTATCTTAGCCTCACTGTGTGTAACTGCATAAGTACATGGTACTGCCTCATCCAAATCCTTTCCTCTCAGGACATCTGCAGGATGGAAGTTTAGTACCCCTGTTGTCTCAAGACAACCTACTATTGGCATACAAGCTTTCCCACCTTCTGGCTCCCTCACCTTTGGTTCCCCACCTTGCCTCCATGGAAACCTGTATGCTACACAGCCCCACCGGTTGCATTCAAAACATCTAATCCTAGTTCCTGGACATGTACCTGGACTAGTGGCTTCCTCTGCTACTGGCAGATTATGTTGTGACAGTCTGTGCTGCCCACCATGGTTCCTTTAGACTCATGAGCAGTACTGCGGGCCTCCTTACTGTGCAGGGCTGCCCTGCTGGCCAGGTATAGGTCTCCCTCCTTCCCCAACTCATCTGAAGTAGCACATTGTCTATCAGCTAACCAGATCCTCATGTCCTCAGGCAAAGTGCTAAGGGCTTGTTCCCTCACCAAAAGGTCTGCCAGTCCTTCAAAGTTGGTGACCTGACATCCACTCACCCAGCAATGAAAATAAGTGCTCAGTTCAGCAACATATTCACACACATTTTCATCTGCCTTACGTCTATGCTCACAAAACATTTTCCTATACATTTGAGGTGTTAGCTTAAAACATTTTAACAAGTGACTTTTCACAACAGTATAATCAAAACATGCAATGTCAGACATTTTTAGCTAATGCATTTACAGCTTTACCATGGAGTATGGAGGTCAGGAACTGTACCCAGAGCCTTTGATCAACACTATACTGTTTGCATACCCTCTCAAACATATGTATGAAACTATCAAAATTATCCCCCTCTTTAAATTGCGGAAGAAATTTAATGACCCGTTGTGCTTCTGGGGTCCAGTTACTCCCTTCCCCATTACCTCCATGACTCTGGTGAAGAGTCAGCATTTCCCTCTCATGCCTCCTCTGACGGTCTTTATCCTCAGCCTCTATCTCCAAATGCCTGGCCTCCAACTCAAGCCTCTTTAGCTAGATCTGGATTTTTAAGTCTACTGCAGAACGGTTGAGCTGTCCATTCTCTGAGGATACAGTATCTCCACTGCCATTCTGATTGTCCTTCATAGAAAGGTTGAGCTGTCCATTCTCCAAGGATACAGTATCTCCACTGCCAGTCTGATTGTCTTTTGTAGAAGGGTTGAGCTGTCCATTCTCCGAGGATATTGTATCTCCACTGCCAGTCTGCTTGTCCTCCTGGATGCTGTTTTCTGATGCAGCTATAACCAAGGCTGCAATCAGGTCTCCCTTAGTCAAGTTTCCATGCACCAGTCCCCTAGCCTGGCATATCTCCACCAGGTGGCTCCTTGACAGCTTTCCATACTCCTCTGCTGACATGCTTCCTACTCACCCTGACTAACTAAGCTAACAAAAGAAATAAAACAATTGTGATCTGAACTCTGAGTATTCATTGTGTAGCTATTTAGAGTACAAAACACCTTCAGAGATCACTGTACATAAGCTACAGGATTCACTCTACCCACACCACTACAAGCCGATTAGTATTTGCCAACTAATTAATATGTGGTGTGGATATCCATCACCACCACAAATATGAAGTGGATCCCACCACTGCAAACCACATGTGACAGCTGTGCCATGGCCCAGCAATCAAAGAGCCTCAATCCTCACCACTAACACCAGAGAGAGAGTCATATAAGAGGAAAGGATAACAAATACACACAGTAAAATACAATTTCCCTTAAGTTTCAGTCTGGGGCTGGTTGCTCCCTAGCTCTCCAGGTCCCCAATAAGACTCCCCACTGGCACAGCTATAGGGTCCAGATCTCAGCCTAGTTGGCAAGTTAACCGCCAGTACCCTCTCTGTCCAACCAGTGCTTCCTGCCCCTGCCCAAGTAGCTGACACACACACACACACACACACACACACACACACACACACACACACACACACACACACACACACACACTTTGAGATAAGTATTTATACAACTTCACAGACACTCCTGGGAAAGGCTGACACAGATTCTCCAGCTGTGCCCCATTACCCACACTATACTGTAGTAATTACTACCACCACCAGCTAATAATTATCAGCTACCTAAAGGCCCTTAAAAGGGTGTCCAATTATTACAGTGCAATATTATTATCCAATAGTAGTGTAACTTAAGCAATCTTAAGGCTTTGGAAGGGCTTAGTACAGGATCACGTATAAGCATGCAATGTACTCTAGAGCTTACTTATCTCTACACAAACCAGCCACAGGTAAAAGTTTTTTTGAAATATTTAATAATAAATACTAAAAACATAAGACAATACTACTACACCACAGTGCTACTCAAGAGTTCAGAGATCACACAGAAACTTAAAATAATTACATAGTACAGTTCTGACATAACAGAAAAACACTTAGTCTAATCTTTATAGTCTTAGCTATTTCTACAAGGAAACATACTTCTAAAATAACTTGCTTAAGACAACAGGCAGTGCTAAGGATGGATATCAAGACAAAAATGCTTAATAATTTCTGGTTCTCACTGTTTAAATTGAAACTGCAGTTCTGCTAAAACATTACATCATTTGTTTACACTTTCCTGGTTCCCAGGCCACACTGAAACTGTATTTACATTATTTTACAGTTAGAGCAATAAAGAACATTCCACATGTAAATTCTGGTCATTAATTTTAGCCTTAAAACAACAGGCAGGATGCTTACTGCAGACTCATCGACTCCAAATTCTAACTTCAAAGGACATACAAAACATAATTTTAATTTCAAAGAACATTTGAAATACTTGGCTAAGTTTTCCTTACAGCAGATGGCGATGTTGCTACAATCTTGAAGTTCACAATTTACAGTGTTTTCTTTCATTTAAGATCACAAGCCTGTATTTTACATTTTATTTACAAATGCCAGAATTATGTATCAAATTCTATTTGACTAGGCTGGCAGCCTTCACCCTTCTCCACCAGTCTTCACAATTTCTTCAACTTCTTTTAGTACATCTGTTTTGATGAGCAGGTTAGGATTCAATGACCAGTTATGGACCTCTATTATCAAAGTACATTTTTTTGTCCCAGTTGATAACAATGTGACTTTGGAATTATCTGAAAAAAAATCTAGTGTGTATAACTGTTGTTGGATCCATGTTAATGAGTATGTCTGAGATTAAAAAGAAGTCTATTCTTAACCACATTTTGTGGCACTGCGAGTAGAATGTGAATTTCCTAGCTTTATTCTCATTATTCCCATATTTAAAAGGGTCATATAGTTTAAAATCTTGTTTAAGTTAATTTTGAGCTATTGTGGCTTATTTATTATGTATTTTAATCAGGTTAGATTTGTCTTTTTTGTGGATTTTGATATGTGTTCCAGTCACCCCCATTTATTAGGTAGTGATCTTTAAGTTGGTTTAGAATTGGGTAAAGTGACATAAAAAAGTGATGTTGGTTACTACAGGATGTATATAGATTAAGCATGGTTATAGGTTTTGGTAATCCTGGGTTGATAAATGTTATGTAACACCATCTTCCCTCTTTGTCCGCCTTAGTCTCAAGTATCTTGTCTTGATATTTATTTGTAATTATTATGGTAACACCAGCACTGTTTATTTTCCCCCCTGTTGCTATAATTTGTCTTATCCATTTTTTCCCCAATTTCTGTCTATTGTTCTGTAGTTACGTGTGTTTCTTGTATTAATATAAGATTGGCTTTAGTTTCCGGGTAAGATGCAAAAATAGTTTTCTTTGTTCTTTATTTTGGAGTCCTTTAATATTCCACATCTCTATTTCCCACATTTATTTGTTAAGTATGTTTGTTCTACATGACTTGTATGTTATCTTGGTTTTATGGTCTTTGTATGTGCTGTTGATATGTGTTTTTGGAAAGCATCTAACTATTCCCATCCCTACCCTGTGCCTACCCACTGTACCCCTGCACCAGGAATAAAAGGAGGAATAAAGTGAGAAATTAACATAAAATTTTAGTTTCCCTCTGATCTTTGGTTGTCTTTTCTCTTTGTGTAGGTTGAAAGCATGTTAGCTCCCTTACGTTACTGTATACAATACGGACAAAGCTTAACAAACTAGTTCCCTAAAAAAACACTGCTGTGAAATATCCCTAGTCTCTTCCTTAGAATTATTATACAATTATAGTATTATGGTTACAGCATAGAACTTATAGCTTTTTAGCATGCAGCATATTTCTTTTAATAATGCATTTTTAAACAACATATTAGTAATCAAATCTACAGTTTGCTATAACAAGATATACAACAACGTAGCACAGATTTTAAGGCAGACTTATCTTGTTTACATTTTCCTTTTCTTTATTCTTCTCTTACCTTCCCCTCTCCTTTAAACTGTTTTTCTCCCCTACTTTGGTGCCTATACAGACTTCTGTGCCAATCTATAGCAGATTCCAGAGGGAAAAAAACATTATTCGCACCTATAATCACAAGTAGGAAAATGAGAGGAAGAGAGAGAAAAAGAAAAAAAAAACTTTCAGGCTTAGCCAGGTATATTTTCTGCCAAAGCCTACATATTTAGATTATGCTTATGTTTTCTGCAGTCAAATAGTTTATTGTGTTCTTGTATTTTCCTTTTCTAAAATGCATTTACACTTTATTTATCGTTATTCAAGTCAAACATCATTTTTCTGTCATACATCCTTAATATAGGCTGGTTCTGACTGTCTCTCATGTAGTAATAAAGTCTGATTGTTTATGATAAGTCTTATTAAGAGATTCGCAGTCTTATTGGTTGTTTGGAAAAATCATACCTTATTCTTCAGATTCTTGCTTTGCAGGTTTCTGATCATCTTTCAGTCTGGTTTACCTTATCAGCTTGTTTAGGTTGATTTATGGGTGTCTATGGCAAGATTAACTTTTTAAGCTTGCTTCATCTTCATTCCAGGTCGTTTTTAGTTTGTAGTGGAGCCCTTGAAGTCAAAGGGGGAATGATTATGCATACCAGAGTCCCAGGATGTGGTTCCTTCCTAGAAATCATGCATTGGAAATGGCAGTTAAATTTTGGTTCCAACACGTTTTTCTTTTCCCTTTCCTGTGCTCCTCGTGGCTCCAATCATTGCTTTAAGGGCCTAGGCAGTAAGGGGAAGCTCTCAGGGTTGAATCTCATCCAAAATGTCACAATTTGGTCCATTTTTCTCTCGAGGGATGCCTGCAACTTTGTTGTTGTTTTATTTCATTTCTGGAAGTGGAATCTGGATAGGACTGCCTCTTTTGCCTCTTTATGGTTAGCGATCATGTATTTAACCTCTTTAACATTGAAAATTAGTTGATTTGGATATTTCATCTGAAATTTGATTTTCTTTTCTATCAGAAACCTGCAGTAAGGAGACAGAAGTTGCCTTGCTTGCCTTATCTGGATGGGAAGGTCCTGAGCAAAGGAAATTTTATTATTATTCCAGGTGAGTGTACCTTTTTTCTTGGCTTCAAATAGAATTTTATTTACATCTTGGTAGTTTAATATGTTAATATAAACAGGTCTTGGTCTCAGTGATGATTGTGTTTCTCTCAGAGCTCTCTGGGCTCTCTCTCTATTATCACTTGCTGTGTTTCTTCAGGGTCATCCAGCAGGGATTTTATTATGAGTTTGATAGTTGGTATTAGATTATTATGTGTCACAGTTTCAGGGATTCCACGGATGATAATATTGTTTCTTCATGACCTTGCCTCAAGGTCTGTTATTTTTGTTTGTAGACTTTGCAGATCTTTGTCATGGGAATCAGTTCTTTGAGGAATAGAGTCAATTTTTATTTCATTTTCTAGTATTTTTGCCTCAGATTTTTCCATTCTAGTTAGTATTTGGTTAAATTAATCACCAAATGTTTGAAATTGTAAAGATAGTTCCTGTATTGCTTGCTGAATAGGTAATAAAGCAGTTTTAATGTCTTCCAGGTTAGCTGGCTGGTCTGCCTTGGTTTTGCCTGTAGATTTAGTATTGTCTGATTGTTTATTTGTCTTTAGTCTTTTTGGAGTTGTACCTTTATCTGGTGAGGCTAGTACCGAGAATTTGGTTTAGGTTATTTCAGTGTCCATATTATTTTCTTCTTTTGACATCCTGCTGCTTGGTACATTTTCAGACTTTGTATATGAGGGCAGGGCCTCAGTACCACACAGCTTCAGTTGTTTCTAAGATCTTAGAAAATCCTGTTTTCAAAAGGAATCTGCTGGTATTTTTTTCTTCCTTTGATTGCTGTTTATTATCTGGAATAGATGTACAGTCTTATTTCTGCATTTTTTTATTCGGTGATGCCTTCTGGGTTTATTTTAATCCAGGGTATTTCAGACAGCTAGGTGTTAGCAGTCCTCACAGAACAGCGGCCATCTTGAACTCCTAAATTATACCATTTTCTGTATAAAACATTCAGTGTAATGCAACACATTTTAACAATGCTGTCAGACATATAATTAAAGCTTTTTATGAACTATCCTTTGTTCTTACTTTTAGGTCTATATTATGAAAGGTTTTAAGAGGCTTTAAAAATTTGAGGTTTACAACTGAATATATGGCTTAAAAAGTTGGGAACCTTGTAAGATAAATAATCAGAATAAATAAGTCAGTAGCACTTAGGGCTGGCTTTAAGATAAACAAACAGCAGCAGTTTTGCAGGAGGGCAAGCCCCTAGGCACCATTACATCCCTGCATGCCTCTCAACCCTCAGATATTGAAAATAGTAACAATATAGGGGCAGATAGTGGTAATGGGTACTGGGTTGCAGCCCTCCCCTCCCCATTTTAAAAAAAGAAACTATAATTTAAATTACAATGACTAAGGAAGCTGACTTTTGTTTTTAAAAAATAAAAATAAAAGAAGATTTTTTTCATTGTAATCAAAACTCCGCACATGTGCACTAGTGGAGTTTCAACTAGATGATCAGAGATGAAAACTGAACAAAAAATTATCTTACTTCATTTGCCAGGCTGTTCTTAACATAGCCCGGCATTAAACATATTTTAACAATGTATTTTCTTGTTGAGGATGTCAACAGAATCACTCAACAAGGGTCTTACTGGGTTGCAGTATGAAGCAGCAAGGAGCCCTTCACATTGGTTCAGGCTGCCACAGGAACTGAAACTAAACAGCAAGTTGAATATAGGGGTGCATAGGCACCAACGCAGGAGCAAGTTTTTTTTTAAAACCACTCTGCTTGCGTGTATGAAGGTATGTAGTTTATTTAAATGTGTTTGTATATGTTTTTGTGTGTATTTATGTTATGTACATATGTGTGTGGGGGTTGTGTGTAGATGCTCTCAGCTGTCAATTTAGTTCACATGTTTCACATCTACCAATTACATCTCATTAAAAATTCATCCTAAGTCATAATTAAAATGGCTAATACATACAAAAATAATTGATATATTCCACACAAATTCACCTCCTACATAAACTGAAAATAATAAAAATTGATATTAAAAAAAATGTGAACTAAATTGACAGAGTATATAAATTAGTGGATTCATCATGTCAGGTGTGATTCTGATGAAGTTTGTTAAGAAAGCGCTCAATCATTAAAACATTTGGACTTCGGGGTTTGCTTATAAAGTTTGAAATGTGAATTGAAGGAAGTGTGCCCATCCCAGGAAGTGGGATTATTTTTGTTAAATTATCCATAACTTGTTTTTACTGAAAAGACAATATTCAGGTGTGTTCTGTTTTTGTCTTTTGCCAGCTGCTTCTGGTCCCCTACAGACCGCTATAATCATATTAGGTTAAATTCCTTGCATTAGTGAAACTGTACTAAGGGCATCTGCTAGTGATCTAGGCAGTAGGTGTAAAGAAACAAGATTTATTGTGTGTGTCTCTCTCTCTGTATGTACAGTGCTTGTGTACTTGTGTATCATTATTTCAGTCTGCTTTATCATTTGAATTCACTAGGTCATGACATATAAATAAGTATGCTTAAAAATTCTCAACAGCATTGTGTGTTCTGCAGTTCTGCAGTCACTTAACTGTTTCTGGCTTTGTTGTGGTTCCTTACAGTAAAGTCAATGAAGTAACACTAACACACACACACACACACACACACACACACACATATATATATATATATATATATATTATTTATAAAAACATGGATATATATATATATATATATATATATATATATATATATATATAGATATATAGCTATAGATATATGTGCATATATAAAAACAGAGATATATATATATAAAATCAGTTATGATAAAAAAAAACAATGAACATCAAAGGGGTGAACACAAAAGCACTAAGACAAATAAGAGCAACCATTCAAATAAACAAGCCACAAAATGCCAAAGCAAATAAGTAACTCCTGCATATAGTAAAATTAAAAAAAAGTATTTTTACAGGGTAGCAACCCCCCCCCCCCTGCATCTCCCAGTACTCCCCAAACCAACATAATTAAATATCCCAATTACACTTTCATACTAACTTGAAAGAAGAAATATCTTTAAAAATAAGAATCATTGCTGGTGAGCACAGGAAACCGCACAAGGCTGATTCTCACACAAAATAGTGCAATAACAGAACTCAAAATAAAATCCCATTTTTAAACCAAACAAAACATATCTAACAGCAGCAGATTACCATTACCTCTATTACAAATACATTCAGCAGTGTGGCATTATTGCCAATCGCACATATGATCTTATTTTCAATTTCTCAAATATTACACCCACAAAACCCATTGACCTTCAATGCATATCAACAAATGCAAATGCACTACATATGTATGTATGCATATATATATATATATATATATATATATATATATATATATATATATATATATTTATTTATTTATTTATTTATAGATAGATTGATTGATAGATATAAAATGTGTATGGATAGTGAAATCGCTCACATTGTGAGTGCAGGGAGCATGTGACCACCAGCTGAACCTTCATCAATTTGTAAGCTGGAAAGACCTTGGTAAAGCATATATCACAATGTCAAATTAAAGAACTAAATCAGTGGCAGTGACTAAGAATTAAAAAGATGCAAAAGGCAAATTAAACCGGTTTATTATCCCAAAACCCAGAAGATGGCATTAAAATGTCTCAGGTTTTCTAGGGTTCAAAGATACATGTGTCACAATGTTCAAAGGTACAAGTGTTGACAAGTTTGTATTCTTTAGATCTTGAAACAAAGCTTGTCCAAACTGACAGGTTTTACCAACATATTATTAGCATAATCAAACCCTTTAAAAAGCTGCTTACACCACCATTATTTTTTTCTGTAGCTTTCTTCTCCTCTGCTCCCTGCTGACCATCTAGCCTCTTTATCCATTTTCCTTGGTGTTCAGGGCTGTTGGGAGGGGTGATAAGAGCAATTAATCATGGCAAATTATCCAACAGGAATTCAGAGGTGGTCTGATGTGCATAATCCACTTGGGGAGGGGGGGGGTATCAGTTATGTCCTAAAGGAGAGGCATGCTTCCATGTGAGTAATAATCCTGGGTGTAGTGGATGCACTTTGTGTGGCAGAGTCAAGCAATTGTCCCAGCCATTAAGCTACAAGCTTTAGCACTGGACTTCCACCTGATGTTAGTATTGCAATGGACTATGGTACCTCCCTCCTGCTAGGATAGGTGATCCAATGATGACTGCTTATGCCCATCATCCCTAGGCGATGCATGTAGAACTAAGGTAACTAGTCTAACCCAGGTCTTGTAGGTGGAAGACAGGACATGATTCACCCGCTCTACAAAGGCATCCTTCATACTTAGTATTTCAATAACTTTGCATGCACTATAGATAGAATGTAATTTATATGCCTTTTGAGATAAACTACCAGCATGTTGCTCTTTTTATGTTAGAGTGCATGTTAAAAGTTGTGAATTCTACTTCATGTTACATGCTCAGATTTTGCACCCCAAAGCCGGTCAACCTTCTGGGCATTCCAACAAATGTATTACACCCATCTATGTATCTACAGAAGGCCCACTGGCTATGTGGGTGCAATATTTGAGAGAGTGAAAATAATCTGAGTATATAAGCAGACATCTTCCATTGTCTGGAGACTTTATACATGGAAATTTTTACATAGATCTTTTTATACACCTTTGATGATGAATAAAATTAATAATAAAGATAATCTATGTAAGAGATGTAATGTAGAAATTAATGCTGACTGGGCTCATATGTTTTATGACTGTATGAAGTTGAAAGAATACTGGAAGTCAATTAATGAATTTTTGCAGGCTCTTTTTACAGATAATTTCATTATTTCTAAGTCTCTAATATTATTCAACACACCTGTACCTCAATGTGTTAAAAAGATTAAGCTTCCCTTGTTATGGTCTATCCTAGCAGTGGCTAGGAAAATAATAACTAGAAATTGGATTTCAGATACACCTCCTTCGTTCAATAAATTTAAAAATGTTATGAATATAATGTGTCATATGGAAATAAGCACAATTAGAATGAGAACAACTAGAAAAACATCACATTTTATTGTATGGGATAATTTACAAAATTTGTTAAAAAAATTCTAATTTCAATAGCACAGTATTTTAGTTTAATTAATTGATCTGATTGTAGTGGATGTCTTTGTAAATACTTTAGTTGTTTTGTTGAATATTATAATAATACCTATTTTTAATTATTTGTATAAAATTGTTATGATATTTCTCTTATATGTTAAAACAATAAACTTGTTTTGAAAAAAAAAAAATAATCTGAGTATATGAGGATGACTAGGTTCTCAGACAGTGGAAGTGTTTCAATTGTAAAGAAGATGGTAAGCAGAAACGGGATTCTGTAAATACCTTTTCTAATCCTGAAGTTAATAGTAGTTTTCAAATAAGGCAGTGAAAAGCAAACATTTCAGTGTATGCAATCAAAAGTGTTATGGACTTGTATGTCTTTCCATGAACTGCTCAATTTCCTTTTGTCTATTCATTTTCACTTGTGTTATTGCAGCTTTAAGACATCTATAAGCATTCTCCTCTTTTACCACACGTGCTCTCTGTGTTTGCCAAAATCAGTGATTAATCAGAATTAATCAAGAAAATTATGTAGTGACTGAAACTAAATTCATCAATATATATAGTTACCCAAGAAATGCAAATTATTTCACAGATTTTACATCAGAGAACTTGTTTACAAATTGTGTTCTACAACAAAATGTAAGCACCTGACAGACTTGTACATCAGTGAAGGCATGCAGAAAGAACAATGCAGCTATATTCAGCTACAGGGAAAACGTTACCCAGGTATTTCAGAAATATAGTTGCACAGCTATAGAAGATATTTGCTGATATTATAGTGCTGTACCTTTGTTTACTGTAGAGATTTTCTGTCAAGTTGATATGGTGTAAGTAACTTCCTGCTACTAAACAGTTCTAGACTAAAAAAAGGGCACCACATGTTAAAATGACTCATTTAATACACAGTATTAATGCTGCACACAGTACAATTTGCGTTTTCATCCAAGTATTCATGTGAAGCCTTTTACGTTGGAAAAACGGAAAGACAGTTGAGACGTAGGATTTACGAACATTTAAATGCTGCTAAGAAATAGCACAAAAGTAATGCCCTTTACAAACATACACTAGAATTTGTTAATGCTAGCTTCTCTTTTTTTTTGTTATTGACACAGTTCCCAGGGATGTTAGGGGAGGTCCCTGGGAAATTAAGTTAGAATATACAGAGGCCTTTTGGCAAGTTACACTTGAGGCTAATAGCCCTCCTGGGCTCAATGATAATATTTCTTTAACACCCCTGTTAAAATTAAGATCTGCTAAACTATAAACGTTAAGTATAACATATAAGCATATCCATATAACATATACATATTTTAAATGTTTTTATTGTTAACATTTTTATGTCACTGTTTAATTTTTTTATTAAATATGGTTGTGAGTAATTTATTAGTGTTTTGGATACATGTACCTTTAAAAAAATTCAATTAGGTTCAATTATGTCTAATTGATTTTAAATGGTGGTATAAAAGGAAGTGCTCATTTTTGTAAAATTTATTGTATCTGAAGAAGTCTGAGGGATACTTGGACGAAAACGCAATTTGTACTGTGTGCAGCGTTAATACTGTGTATTAAAGGAGTCATTTTAACGTGTGGTCCCCTTCTTTTTAGTCCAGAACTGTTGGTTTACTAGTTTCTTTTTCTCTGGACTGACTCGTTTTGTGGTTATTAACTTCCTGCTATCACTGTTTCCTGAATGAAGAACAATATTACAATTGCAGTGTATATCAGTTTATTAAAGGCTTGTTTTTGACCACTGTTTTGTGTGACCTGTTTTATCTGATATTTTGTCATCTGATTGCTTCTCATTATGATGAACTTTCTTGTTTTATCACCTGTTTTATTGTTGCAGATAAGATCAGAATTCCTCTCTGAATAGATTAGCTACCAACAATGTCATAAAGATGAACTGTCAAAAGGCAGCACATTGAAAGGCACTTATCTGCTGAAGCTTTGTCACCATGTACTACTGCCCCCACCGCACACCACACACTCATACCTCTCAAATTGATATAATCAGTGCAAAGACTGGCACATCTTGGAGAAAAATAAGCCCACAACTGCTATAATTTCCCAAACAGCAGACGTAGTTGACAGAGAAGAATTAGTTTCAGCCACATACTCATGGTTTAAGATTTTTGGTAGCCTGTCTTGTTATCAGCTCTCCAGATATCTCCAAAGCCATTCTCAAGTTTGACACACCCTACAGATCCGTCTATCCAAAGCTGACATTACTGACTAACCTTATAGGAAAATAATACAAAGAATGTGATCACAAAAGTGTGACATGTTATTTGGGTTTTGTGATATAGGAAATGAAGGTTTGTTTGTAAACAGTTACTGCTGATCTTATTGCTTGACCAATTGCTAAACTTGTGACATATTAGTTTATCAATTTTTACCAAATTACTAATTAACTTTTCAAATGAGAGGGTTATTACATATCAAAACAGGTTCTGCCTATATCAAATGGTAACTGAAACCTCCACTAAAAAGTGCTTTTCATGTTTAACTACACACATAATTCAATTAGCAGTCACTGCAGTAACCTTTGCAGTCTTGTTCCTGATCACAAATTGACTGCAATATGTATAACTCAAAAAAATGCAGCACTTATTTTGCACACATATTTAATTAACCAACATTTGCACAGTGAAAAGTATTCAATAAATCTTAGTTACACTAGTGAACTAATTTAATCCTATTCGGGCTGCTGTACTAATTTGTGTTAAAGTGTCATGTTCCAGAGAAAAAAAAACTGTGTTGTTGTTTTACAAGTGGAAAAGTTTTCAGATGGTGTGCTAAAAACTTAAACCGCTGTAATACAAATACTGAACAGCAAAAGAATTTACAGCAAAGAATCAAGGAATATCTCAGCTTTATATCAGGCATTAAAACTTAATATTAGTTACTACAAACCCAGACCACTCCCTATTAGCAGCAGAACATCCAGAGCTCCTTCAACTACTGCAAAATCAATAATTCCCTAAAGTTGCATGGCTGTTAGGAACTAAACAAAATGCTTGGAGTATCAAACAATTAAAACACTTTCTAATACTAGAGACACAATGCCACATCAAAATGTCTTCAATTATTCCCCGCAGAAAACCAAGAAAATTCACCTCCATAAGAAGCATAGCCAAACTACCAGCTAGAAGACATGAAGCCTTATATCTACAAATACACAGTCCTCCAAAATAATCAGAAACAGTTCTGGGAATTTACCAGTCAAGTTACTGGGCACATGCCCTATACAAAATCTATGAATAATAGATAGTTTACCTTGTTATTCAGTGACAGTTTCACCAGCAGGTTGCTTTTGTGAAATCTCAAAACTGCCACTAACATCTAGACACCAAAATAAAACCCACAGCCAGACTTGCCCAGTTTTCCCACTTATGTTCCCACCTCCTTTTTCAAAAGTGTAAAGAAGACAGACATCCCTTCTAATACTTCTACAGGTACAAATGAGCTGCCTCTACTGTTCATCTCTGTCTGCAAGGAAAACATAGGTATACCCGTCAAACACTTGTGCAAACAATGCCTAACCATCAGTGTAATGCCAATATTATGTGAATACCTCAAAAGCAGACTTGGCAAGGTGCTCTGGTGCCATAGACGTATAAAGTCCTGACTAAGGCCCAGCTAACCCAGGTTCAATTAGCGGCTTAGGTGACTGATGGAGTAGCAAGGAAGGGATGGGTAGTCCAAACAGGGAGCTACCATCTGTAGCTAAAACAATGTTCATTGTGGGTGGGGAAAGAGAAGTGGGTAGATCAAAAAAAAAAAAAATCCCCTCGGAAGGAAGCATATATGAGCCAAGGCTCCCGGATACTCTCAGGATCCACTACTGGCCCCTGCAAAAAAAAAAAAAAAAAAAAAAAAACAAAGTAAGTTGGGGAGGGTTGGAGAGTAGCTGATAGAACCAGCATGGGCATTGGGTTCTGGGGACCAGGCTAGTAACAATGAGGTCAGAGGGAACCAAAAAAAAAACAGGCTTTAATTCTTTATTCATACTACCCATCTTAGGTCATCATCATCATCATCAACCCCCCCTTTTCTCATTTTTCTACATGGGGTCAGTATGTCACATCATCTGTCACCATCTCTCTCAGTTGAGTGACACTATTCTTCCTCATTCAACAGTCATACCTGACTGTTGCAGATAGTACCATCAAAAGTTGATAGGGCAGACATTCGAATATTGCATCCCCTCCACGAGGGCATGCAATCAGCCTGAATTTACTTAGTCACCAAAGTTGCCAGGCCAAGACCCGGATTGGTTTGGTCTGATAAAAGCATGTATCCCCAGAAGTCAGTGCTTGTGTCACACAGTCTATCCATCTAAATGCTGGATGTTATTGTTTAATGTTGCCTTCTTTCTGTGTCTTTCAAATCTTCTTCACTAAATCATTGTCCCTCTGTTTTTTGTTTTGATGTCATCATTCCTTCATCTATCCCAGAGTGTGCATCCTACCACCCACCTCAGGCACTTCATCTCATCGCCTCTAGCTTCCTCAACTGCACTGCTTTCACTGCAAAGATTTCTATACCATACAGTTGTACTGGTCACATCATTATTTTTTGCACATTACTTTTCAGCTTCTTTGCCATTCTTCTGTGACACACTACCCCTGACACTTTGTACCACTTGGCTGCAGCCCCTTTGATTGTAACTTTGGCCCCCTCATTTAAACTTCCATTCTCTTCAAGCACCCCTCCCACACACTTGAAGCTGTTAACCTGTTTCACTCTTTTTCTCTTCTAAGTTTTCAGTTTCTTCTTATTTCCCAGTTTGCTGCAATGACACCTGCTCTAATTGTACTCCATTTCATCCCCCATGCCTTCAGTTTTACATTCCATTCCCCTTTCATTTGCTGACGTTCTTGTTTAGAGTATGCTTTTAAGGACATATTGTCTGCATTCAGCAGTTTGTGGATTTGTCTTCCCCATGCTGTTTGCTATTGTAGTCCATCATCAGTAAGAATAACAGTGGGATCAGACCTGAACCTGGTGCAACCCCTCTCCCACTGGCAACCCTTTTGTGAGTCCAAACACAGTTCATACTTATGTCACTGGATCCTTCTACTCAACTTGCACTAACCTCTACTAATATTTCCAGGACTTCAAACCATTCAAGACAGTTAATTTTCTTGGGTCCTTGGTTTATGCTTTCTCAAAGGGACAGTGCAAGTGCTTAGTCCATGGCCATATAATGTTAAGTTATAGCCATTTAATATGTACCATGGAGATGATGGAGAAGAGAAAAATGAAACTCTAAGTATGACAATATGCATTGGAGAGTTTAATATTTTGTAGTTCAGTAATTTGATCATTCATTCAGCTACAAGAGTGATATCTTGATGTTCAAATTGCTGAACTACAAAGTATTATACACATGGAAGCATATAATACTTTGTAGTTCAGTAATTTGAAGACTAAGATATCAAGCACCACTACTCTACAGCTGACTGAATGATCAATCTGCAAAGAAAGTGACTTTTGGTGGATGAGCAGAGACTCAGCATCGCCCATGATGAGGGTTATGCCAGCTGCACCTCCTAACTTTAGGTAGTAAACTCTGTCACCAAACCACTAAGGAAAGGGACTTTGTCCTTTGAAACTAGTGACTTTCACTCAGTGGTATGAACTTCAAAGATGAAACCTTTATAAAACTTGAACAATGCTACATCAAATGTATTGTCAAGTGGCTTCTTATAGTCAATGCAACTATTTTATTTTACAGAAAAATAGAATTTATGCATACCATTAGCAAAGGCATACGTTTCTAGGACAGATGAATAACTGCCTTGCATCTGTTTTGACCCTATCAATAAAATGCTGTGTAACCATAGACAGAATCTCCCTTTTAATAATCTGTAGTTTTTGGGGGGCTTAGCAGCTGACATTAATATAGTCAAGAATTGTGTCCTAATCTGTGAATAATCAGCATAGTGCTTTCCTCCAAAGTAAAACTCTAGTGGGAATCTAGGCATTCGCAGATTAGCATTCTCTGGAATCTTGTCACATCTTCTTCTTTTGGCTTTTCCCGGTTAGGGGTCGCCACAGCTGATCACCTTGTCTGCTCATGATTGGCAGTGGAGTTTTATGGTGTCGAGTTGCCAGCCCGGCGCCCAACCTTCCACAGAAGGCGCACACATGCACTCGCACCTAGGGCCAATTTAGAGTGTTCAATCCACCTGCAGCATGTCTTTGGGATGTGGGAGGAAACCGGAGCACCCGGAGGAAACCCACGTGAGCACAGGGAGAACATGCAGACTCCGCACAGAAGGCACCCCAGCCGAGGATCAAACCAGAGAACCTCTTGCTGTGAGGTGGCAATGCTAACCACTGCACCACCATGGCTGCCCAAATGCTTTCTAAATCCTCCCAGCACAATTGCATATTGCAAAATGCAGCTTAAGTACTGGCATTTTAAACTGATGCAGTTAAAAGGAGAAAATATACATGTATATAAATTATTTTAACCATTTTTTAAAGTTATAATGGAAATTAAGCCATAAAGAACAACATGCTCTGTGAGTACCAATACGGTCCATGGAACAGAATAGAAGCCATAGCCCCATCATTTAGCAGCAGTTTTTCTTTCTTTATTTATTTGTTTATGTTTTGTTGACTGAGTTAGTTTCACAAGACTCATGGCCTATTTTCAGGGTAGACCTCTGGTGGCATTTATACTATGAAAAATTTGATCAGGGCACCAGAAATTGCCTTCTTTTTTAGGAAGTAAATCATATACATACAATGTGCATACACATGTAAACTTGTAGGTGAGTGAAGATGTAAATTACTTCTGCTCTTTTTAATAAATCCCATTGGATCTATTACAGTTATCTAAGATGCCAGTAACTGAGACAGACTTGCCCCCCTGCAACACCTTACTCACACATGCTAGCCTTAACCTAATCCTAACCCTGTCCCTTACCCCAACCCTAATCATTGCATTACTAAAAAAACCTTTCCCTATAAGTCTCACTATTCAGACAATGCGTGATCTGGATTTTATAGCTAGGGTTTACCAATATAAGGCTTTTTGTGGGAGAAAAGTATTCAATATTTTGTTATTCAACTTTAGTACAATTTCAGTGTGTTTTGCATCTCTTTTTTTTCTATAATTTAAGGTTTGCTCTTGTATTTTCAGCTTTTCAAGATATAATCTTCATATTTCTTCTCATTTATTAAAAGGAGCATCCATAAAACTAAAGTTGTCTGTATATTTGTGTTTGTGAAGACACCAGGCTAATGTTTGCACAATCTTTTCCCGATTCAAAGGAACTGTACTAGTCATGCTAACATTGCTCTCAACGTCTTAGCACAAAAAATCTGGACAAAGCCAAAAATAACGGGGGGACAAAGCCCCAAAAAGAGGGACAAATTTTAAATATTGCACTTAAAAACTTAGAAAGTTTCTAAAATAAAAGGTTTTGTGTTACTATTCATTTTCTGAAGGATATGATGTCTGAAGGGCTCAGTCCTAGGACCCCTCCTGTTCAGTATATACTTCTCAGAGGTACAGGCAAGCACAGGAGGACTATGGCTGACCAAGTTCACAGACAACTCCAAACTAGGGGCTATAATTTACTCTCTGGCTGACACAGACATCCTCCAAAAGGGTCTCACTGAGACAGATACCTGGTGTCAAAACCATGGCCTCAAGCTAAATGCCAAAAAGTGCATAGTCATCCCCTTTGGAAAAAACAAAGTACCCACAAACTACCACATAGGTGGTAGCCCTTAAATATGGAAGACGTAATAAGGGATCTGGGGACCCAAGTAGATAGTAACCTCTCCTTTGATAATCACATTGCCAAAGTGGTTCGAAAATCCTTCTATGTGGCCCACCTAATCACAAAAGGGTTTGCATCCAGATCAAAAGAGGTCCTTGGGCCTCTCTACACATCACTCATCAGACCCATCATAGAGTACAATGCCCCATTTGGGATGTACCTTACAAGACACCTGCAACAACTGGAAAGACCACAGAAGTTCCTCACCAAGAGGATCACTGGCCTCAAGCAGATGCCCTATGCAGCTTGACTGAAGAAACTCCAGCTGTACTCGGTTGCATACCGCCTACTCAGAGGTGATCTCTGCCTGACATACAAGGCCATGTCCAACCCAGAATTGATGGACATGCTCCACCTAAAGAAAATCGTATCCCCTCGAGCCACATGCTCCAGGGATCTAAACCTCACCACAACAATAAATAGGACATGCTGGAGGGATAGATTCCTGTCCCAGAGACTTCCCATACTCTGGAACAAGATTCCAATCTACATTAGGCAGAACTCCTTGCTAACCCTCTTCAAGAGAAACCTTGACGAGTGGATGAGAAACAGAAAGTTTACCCCAGGGATCACTTCAATGGCTCTGCTGGACAGAGGCACAGGGAACTAATCTAAGGGGGCGGCAAAAGCCAACACATTCTAGCTAGGCTTATAAATGCCTTCAGGCAGATAGTCAAGTACCTATGAACCTATAAACCTATGAAACTGAAATGCCTGTCATAGTTTACTGAATTCAGTCCTCACTGAATTGCCACAAAAATCTAGAAAATCACAAAGATTATGAAGAACAAACCAAAAATATGAGGCAAAAATCTGGACAGCTGAGAGATATGCATACCAGCAGCTTGGCTCTGTTTTCAGAACAGCCTGTACTGTTACAACAAGAGTTTGTGGTGTTCATGTAACGCATTGATTATATGTTTTAGATATTTGCATCTTGTCCTGGTTATGACTGCAATTGGTTAGAAGTATTAAAGTACCCAACCAGTCAGCAAGGAGAATAACAAATAAATTAATGCAGACTACTTAATCAGCCTTGACCATATTAGTGTACATTTTCTTGGTTGTTTCTGCAGTCAACTTTTAATACAGTTTGCTACTCTTCCAGACAGCTGAGTTACTGAATGGATGCCAGTTATTAAACTACATTTATAACCATAGTAGAAAGCAGAAGTTTATGTCACGCCTTATCTGTGGGAAGGAATGTAGGGCACAGAAGAATGGGACATTGCATTTTACAGTAAAGGGCTGTAAGCTGTGAGGGTTCTGGTTAATTATCTGGGAAGCAGGCCATCACGAAGACTGCAATAGTGAAGAGATCTCCTTTATCAGCGGCAAAGTTACTTAAGTGTAATAGCAGATTATGTGATGAGTGGGATTACTGTGACCCATCACATTCTTAATTTATGCACAGAGTTCCATAGACATTGAGGGGATTCACATACCTCTCAACTCTACAGATTTTCACAGAATGTCCAGATTTTTGTCTTATATTTTTGATCTATTCCTCATAAAATTTGTGATTCTCTGGCAAATCACTGAGATGATCTGGGGACTGAAGTCACTAAAAATGATATACGCTTGTGTTTCAGACTTCGTATTCTTCAGAAAACTGCATGCTAAGACAAATCCTGTTACACTAGCAAATTTCTAAGTTTATAATAGTAGTTAAAATCTGTCCCTATTTTTGGGCCTTTGTCCCTCCATTCTGTCAGGCTTTGTCCATATTTTTTATGCTAAGAGGTTGAGAGGTATGCATCAATGTGAAGATTGAAGATCGTTATCTGTTGTAAAACCTGAACAAAATATGTTATCTCTGTAATCAAGTACCCCTAACAGATACATCTCAACGCTACATTTACCCAGGTGTTAATTATACTTCTGGAAAAGGTTTTGCAAATAACACTAAGCTGGATAAGGAAGCTAGCATCTGCTTCCCTATACTAACCCATTTTATTACACAAGCGTTCTCTGGTATCTGCAACCAATAAGCAGTCCCTAGCTTACCTTTGCGTGAAAGGTTTTTCTTGAGTAATTTTTGATAAATTAGGTACATGTTAGGGATTTTGTAAATTTACATCATCATTTCAATGCTAATGGTGTTATCAACATTTTGGTTTTAGTTTGTCACACATCGCTGAAACTAAACTTTTGATAATGTTGTCTGCCACTGCATGTTTTGCCTAAAGCCCAGAAGTAAGCTCTTTGAATATTGCCTTTGTTTTCTGCATCATGTATTAAGCATCTAGCTAAAGACAAACACATTTGAACATGTGCTTCTTATCACATCTGCTCACTTTGTACAATGTGCAAGTTTATGCAGCCTAGTCAAGGTCGTGTCATGAAATGGTATATACACATTCTTTGTAAGCACATGAAGTCATGACCCATTTGTTTTAGTATTTCCACAGCATTGTAGACAGATCTAATCACCACAAAATGAAGAATGACTAATGTATACACAAATAGCTGAATTTATTAAACACATTAGATTATATTTCAGTCAAATGGTTGCATACTGAAATGCCATTTGCTCTAAAAAATAGCTGTCAGGCATGCCATTTGTCTGTTTAGCTCTGTTTATTTTATTGTAGATGAATGTTAACTGAAGGAAGGACTTATTAATTTAATGGTCAACGATTTTCAAACTTACAAGTGCATTTGAGTTTGTTATGCTGTGCTCCTCTCAGGTTGTATTTGTGGAAAAGCCTGCTGTGAGATGACAGAGTTCATGGTTCATCTGAACTTTTGAACTCATGCCGGTATTTGACACAGTAAAATAGTTTAAATCAACCTATCCCAAAGTTTTTACTGCCTAAACCTTGCATTTGGGTCTTTGTCTGAGGCAATTGGACAGAAAAGATCCTTATTGACATTGTGAAAACTACCATTTTATTAACCCGATGCAGAATAGAGACAAATAAAAGAGCACCTTAGTGTTTGTGAAATGTGCTGTTTACCATTTCAATGAACTTTACCTGACCCCACAACAGAGACTTCCACAGGACAAGTTGAAGCAGAATTTGTGATGGAGGGGAAGCGTACTATCTAATTTCACATGCTCTAGGGCTGTGAGTTTTACGACAACAGCTTACATTTTCCATTTTTCATGTCTGCAGCTTTGTTTTTCATGCTGAAATTATCACATACTGTAGTCAACATGGGGTAGAAAACAGTAACCATTATGTATTGCTTCTGCTTGTCTGATTTGTTAAAGGTACTGTAACTGCTCTGCTTTCTAGACGATGATATGTGAAAGTAAAAGAAACTTTCCCTGAATGTATTCCTAAAAAAATTATTCTTTTTAAAAAATTCTTTAATTTAACTTACCACATAACTTTGATTATATACAAAAGTCCCTCACCTACATTCTACAGTTGTTTGGTAATATCATTGCATGCATTTCATATTTTCAGAAAATTAAAATAATTTATTAGTTCATTTGATAATAGAGTAAATTGTCTGGTTTTGTGATGGTTTTCATTCCTGACCTAGGCAAAGACAGAATGTATCATACATAGAAAAACTGTACTTGGTGGCAAATTAAACTTGAAAGGCACAAGCAATTAACTTAATGCAACATTGTAGCATTCCAATGTACAAAACCATCCAGAAACATATAAAGAATAAAAAAATCAGAAATAATATAAGCCTGTCTAACGGCCTGTCCTCTGTATGGTATAATATCCCCCACACTGTAATGTTTAGCAGTGATCTGTGCATACAGTTCACACAGAAATGCCCTACACTGTAATTCAATATATGGTTACTTCTAAACACTCCAGCCCATGACCTGCACATGTGGCCAACATATATAGTTCAGGTATGCAATGTGGAAGTAGTGCAAATCAGGCATGTAATGAAATTCATCAGAAATCATACCTCTTGGAACCATAGCTCAAGTCACTCTAGTCACCTTTCCAAGTTGTCAAAGATTCTGCTGTCTTATGCCATGAATATACCTACCTTATCATACCTTACAGCACATCTTTGAACCCCCTCCAGAGCATCACTGGAACTGTGTCCTGCTCTTCCAGTGTAAGATTCCATGAATGCAGCCCCTTCTCTATGTTGTTTTTCCATAAATATGTATATATGCTTGTATGTATCTTGCTGTAGCAAATGACATATATCCAGTATAATATGGAAAAGCAAATACAAAAGTTTGAGAACTGAAGTGTTCACATAATCTGAATACCTGCGTGTACATGTCATGGCGCCTTAATGAATTCAGCCCTTAGGGTTACGGATACTGATGCAACATAATTGTTTATAGAGTGCCAAGCAAGACTCATGTTAGCAAAGCAAAAGCAGAATTTGATAGACCGTGATATATGTTGGTGAAATGTCAAACCATTTGGTGCAAGGAATGTCTTGTCGGACAGAAGAAGGAAGTTGTTTGATCTACTAGGTGGATGTGAAAGTCCTAGATGATTTCTCTTCGTAAGTATAAAGCAAGGGAGCTCCAGCGTTCTGCAACATTGTAAGAAGAGGGTATAGCAGTTAAAATAATGGATTTTACACTAGAGATAAACTGAAAGGTGCTGCAGTAGCGTTGTCGCCTAACAGCAAGACGTTGTCACGTTCGATTCTCAGCTAGAGCGTCTTTTGTGTGGAGGCATGCGTTAATAGGCGTGCCTTCGTTGAAGGTTGTGCATCAGGGCTGGTAACTCGGCATGTAAAAATCCACTACCAAACATTAGCGGACTGGAGTTCCGCTGTGGCGACCCATAACTGGGATAAGCCGATAGATACAACAAGAGATAAACTGAAAAGGGCAGCCATTTGGGGTGAAAATTCTAGAGGAAATATATACATGGTTACAAAGATGTTATGCAAAGAATGTGAGAATATTGGAGTATGGAGTCAATCAGCATATGTGATGGAACTGTACAGGAGAAGAGAATGTTGAAAGGGTATGCAGCAGC
Organism: Protopterus annectens; assembly: GCF_019279795.1. Taxonomy (NCBI): domain Eukaryota; kingdom Metazoa; phylum Chordata; order Ceratodontiformes; family Protopteridae; genus Protopterus; species Protopterus annectens. The sequence continues at coordinate 893,403,679 of NC_056748.1, forward strand.
TGACAGAGACAGTAACAGACAAGGTGTGCATGTTGCAGCCATGGATGTGATTGCAGCACTTAGAGAGAAGGCAATGGATGCAGCAGAGGGTACAACACCAAAGCTCAATCAGAAGGCAAGTAAAAGGATAGCAGCATGACTGTGGTAAGAGTTGAAATGGCAGGAGCAGAAGGTGCGATGTGGGATCACTCCCCCATTAAAGATATGGAATACAGAGGGCAAATATGCAGTACTCTGGGTACACTAGATCCAGTCTTAGTGGATCACGGGAGATCACAAGAAAGTAGCAGAAGTAGGATGGAGGTGGAGAAAATGGTTGCAGTGGTCCAATTTAGTGATGAAATAAGGAGAGAGGTCCTACTGAAAAGGGGATAAGGAAGACTTGAAATGGTCTGAGACCAGGAGGGGAGTGGTACCAAACTGGATAAAAGTATATAATACTGGGGATGTGGGCAGGGGGCTGTATATTAGATATAGAGAGATAGATATGGTGCTGCTTACCTAAGTACATATTTTTTTCCATTCCTTGGCTACATATCACTTTCGCTCATGTGGTTTGAATGTCTCCTGGTAGAGAAGTAGAAAGACAGTGGGAAATGATGGTAAAAATGGGAGAAAGGAAGAAGGCTGAGAAGAACCTGTTGGAGACTGACTGTGAATGGAATGGACACCGACTGTATTACAGCCACTGAAGGTGTGTTGTTCTCTGATTATCCTGTTATTCTTTTCAGATTTGAATGAGTAGTAGGGGTAAATGCTTAAAGACTGATTACAGCACTAATGTAATGGATATTGTTATGGTGCCACAAAATACCTTGAACAAATGATGGGGATGAACAAAGCAGTAGAAGCACAAAAGGAATATTGGAATTATGGATGTATGAGAAAATAAGAAGGCAGTATGTCTCCAGTGACAGGTATGAAAGAATAATTGGCAAAGAACTATAGAATCATAATAGAACTATAAACTGTCTTTCGGCTTTTCCCAGTTAGGGGTCGCCACAGCAGAACTCCGGTCCTCTAATGATTGGCAGTAGAGTTTTACGTGCAGGCTTGCCGGGCCTAACACACAACCTTCAGCGAAGGAACGCCCATTCACGCATGTCGACAAACAGAAGACGCTCTAACTGAGAATCGAACGTGCAACATCTAACTGTGAGGTGACAACGCTACCGCAGCACCACCACCGCAGTATCATAAAAAATTATTGTAAATGCATGAGGGGTTTTGATAGGTAGGCCTGAACTCCCATATTAATAAACTCTATACCAAAAGAAGAAAAATAATGAGAAATGGTAAGAAATCCTCATTCTCTTATCTCAGGAGCTCACTGAAACATGCCGTCAAGGAACTAAAGAGTACGATTAGAAAATGCATTCAAAGGAAACTACAAATCTTTCTTCAGTTATGTCAGGAAATTAAGAAATAATGCCCAGAAATGCACTGAGCTCATATGTAATTATATCACGTATTCCAGTCCCAAGGACATAGCCAATATATTAGAAGGCAAATTTTGTGTTAACTCTACTCCACCTGCGCTCATTATTACTCCCAATATCCCTGAATATTCAATTTCTGTTAAAATGACTTTGGAACAAGTCTCAGAATCACTATCAAAGTCTAAAAATAGTACTTTCATGGACTCAGACAACACACAAGGAAGCATTCTTATCAATGACAAGTATGCACTATCCAAGCTTCTGTTTAAACTGTTCAGCCTTAGCCTATCCACAGAGTTTGTGCCTGATGCCTAGAGATCAGCTACTGTGACTCCCCTATACAAAAGAGAGACCCCTCTACTGACCTGAGTAATTATAGTCCCATCAACTTCACCATTTTATTATGCAAACCTATGGAATCTATCACAGCAGAACTCATTTCTTCAGACATAACCAACTTAAATGATGTAGATCCAATCAGTGTGGTTTTCTGAAAGGCAGGTCCTGTCTACTGAACCTAGTCAGCTTTTTTGAAAAGATTACAGACACTATGCATAGTGGTCATTCAGTGCACGCTGCTTAACTTGACTTGGCCAAAGGCTTTGACATTATCCCCATACTATTAAAATAGACAAACTGGCTATCCAATGAATTATAGGTTGTCATAGTTGCTGACACCCTATCTGAGCATAAAATTGTAAATACAGTAACAGGATACCACAGGGATCAATGCTAGTTCCTCTCCTGTTTGGCATTTACTTTGCAAATATTCAGTCCAATATCCCAGATATGTGGTTGACCAAATTTGCTCATAGCAGCAAGCTGGGCACCATTATCCATCAACCATGTCCAGAAATGTCTGTGATATAAGCTTATCTGGTATACTGAAAATGGTTTTAAGCTAATTGCAAAAAAACGTGCAGCATAGTAGCGTTTGGTAAAAAATTAGTTCACACCTCACATACTGTAAATGTTAGGCCACTTCAGACACACACTGTTATAACAGACCTTATTACTTATGTGGACAACTGTCTCTAATTTGATCATCCTGTTTCCACAACTGTCAAGAAATCCTTCTATCTAGCCTAGTTACTTTCCCAGGGAATATCTTCAAGATCCAAAAATGTCAGCCTACCAATGTTAACCTACCACTGTACTCTTCTTTATCAAACTCATCACTGAATACAGTGCCCCCTTTGAAATGTATAAACCCAGGCCTATCTCTCAACTGACCAGTCCCAAAAAATACCTAACTAAAACAATTAAAGGCTTTAAATCTTTCAACTATCCTGACAGGTTAGTATAACTCCCCTTATACTCAGTAAACTTCAGGCTGCTCCAAGGTGTCCCGTATCTTGCTTTTTGAGCCATGAAAGACCCAGTCCTATTTGACCTCCTACTTCTTTGCAAAACCACTGGCTCTACAGACGACAATACTATGGAACTAAAGCTATACCTACAAATAAGCAAGACTCATTGGAGAGATAAGTTCCTAACTCAAAATATTCTAAGCCTGTGAAATACGTTTGTAGTATAAGTCAAAGTACTATTTTGACCATCTACAATTATTTTCATAATTGGATAGGTAGACACAAATTTCGACTGGGGTTATCATGACAAGTTGTTTGATTTTGAAGGTGAGCACTTTTACGTGTTTGTAAGAGGAGGCACAATCTTTTAAGTGTGTTTACTTGAAGATGTACATGACAAGGCATCTTATGGTCCTCTTGAAGACTTGCCTAATATTATACCCTTATCATATATGGAAGTAAAAAGTAGCCTACACACACGGAATGGTGTTATTTTTAATGATTCTAACCAAGGTTAGTAATGATTATCAAGGTAAATAGTTTTAATTTATCTTATAACTATTAGATCCCTAAAAAGCAAGCTAAATAAGTAAAATTGCAACTTAATTTAATTTCAGATTAGTTTATGATGTCATTCCACAAGGATTTAATGTTTGTCGGCATTGGAGGACATTGTTAACTGACAACATTGTTTTGTAAAGGATGGTCTGTACCTGCTACCCCTAAGTTTCCAAATATTTTCTAAAACTTCATATACCACCTTGGACTCTTTAAGCAGTGCCATATTGACAAACCTACCCCATAACAAATAAAACCCAAAGAAACCAAATAAACCTAAAGGTGTTCCTGCTAAATGCTAGGAGCCTAAACAAGAAACTCCATACTCTACAAGCTTTCCTCATTCTGGAGAATATAGACATCTGTGCCATTGCCTAGAAATTGTTTAAGTCCACAGAAAGTATTCTGGCAATGCAAAGCTTCAGTGCCTTACACACATTTAAACCAACAGCTGCACAAATTGGGACAAAAGGTGAAGGGGTCTCAGTCTATCTTAGCAACAAGTATAAGTTGATTAAACAGGATAATGCCCTAGGATCTATCCATGTGCAAATTACCATAAAGTCTCATGCTATATATTAGCAAGCTATAAGTCATCCTTTATGCTCCTAGAATTCAATAGCTCATTAATAGACCTACTGGAGACACTCACCATTACACCAAATACCCTATTCATTGGAGACTTTAACTACCCTTCTATAGATTGAGAAATATACGCTGCCTCATACTCACATGCACAATAATTCTTGGACTTAATTAACACAAATACTGTTGACCAGATAGTGTGAACACCCCCCAGAGGTTCAAACATACTGGACCTGTTACTCACCAGTACTGGAGAGCACTGCACCCCCCCCCCACCCCCAACAATGTCACATCCGCAGTGGTGAGGTCAGACCACAAAGCTGTCTCCTTCAAAATAAAAATCAACTTAGTAACCACAGCAAACCCTGTAACTGTTAGGAACTGTTCTCAAGCTAACTGCATCTTATTAAGTGATAGTTTATCAAAATTCAATGCCTTCCCAGCCCCAAGTTCACAACAACCTATGCAGAATTGTTCAGGAAGACCCTATACAACCATGCAAATGGCTGTATAGAGGCTGCTATATCTACTAGAAGTAAGCCCAAACCAAACTGTAAAAACAGACCACATCAGTGGATTCCTAACCTTAATATAGTATATTACAATAGGAAAACAGTCATGGTTAAAATTAGGAGGAGCAATTCCCATTAAGATAAAAGCTCTCTAATTAAACTAAACAAAAAACTAAGAGGATTAATTAAGTCCACAGTAGCATAGCTAGAACAGGGTAGAGGGGCAACTGCCCCAGGCACAAAGTGTTGTTGGGGTGCAATCAGCCAATCCAGATCTTTCTTTAATGCAATACTAGCTTTTAAAAGCCTGTATTACATTTTATGTCAAACCTGAGTACTGCAGCAGTCTGTGTGTGGTAAAAACTGGTCTAAATTGTATCAACGATGTGTTACATTGTAGCAAGCAGTTTTCTACAGTTCAAAAATTGTAGCACTTAATACAGGTAGGGTATACACTGTAGTAACTGTTTGCTACATTTGAAGTTTGCTATAGTTTAAAATATATAATTTTATTAAAGGAGGGTTGGGGACAGAGACACAAAAATGGGACCTGAATGGCTGGAACAGGGGGGAGGGGTATCATGCACCTTGCACCTGTCTAAATGGTTAGTTTGTATGTAGAAGGAGCATCCGTTGTTTTTTTTTTTGCACTTCAATACAAGAGCCGAGGGGATCTAACTTTAATAACCTGATTGCTTATCAATATGAAGTTTTTTTTTGTTTGTTTTTTTTGAGGTAGCCTCCCAGGCTAAAGACAATTGCAAGGCCTTCTACAGCTGTGTCTGAGCCCTCAAAGGCAGCACACATCAGTTTGCCGAACTGGTGGCCAATAGTGCCACCTTCAGTGAGGAGAGCGACACAGGGAATTTGCTAGATGACAAATTCAGCTCAAATTTCACCCAACACTACCTCCCCAGACTTCCCCCATGAAATACCTGCTAGCATAACCCCCAACAATTAACAGGGAGCAGGTCCTGGCAGTGCACATTAAAGCCAAAAGTATAGCCTCAGTGGGCCTGACAATATCACAGAATGCATTATACATAACCGTAGACATGACCTATCAGGACCAGTTGAGTCACTTTTCAAATATAGCTTCATAACAGGCATTGCACCATGATAATGGAGGAGTACAATGGTTATCCCACTTCTTAAGGGTGGACCATAAACCTACCCTGGATACTGCAGACCTATTAGTCTGACTAGTATAAAATACAAAGCCATGAATGAATTATCATGAAAATGACCAACAAAGACATATGCAACCTTCAGACACAGCATCCAACCCAGTTTGGATTTATCAAGGGAAGATCATGCCTACTACACCTTATGGACTTCTTTGAGAAGTCACCAAGGCAATGGATAAGGGAAAATGGTACAAACCACATACCTGGACCTGGCTAAGTTGTTCAATACAATACCCCATTCAGATATAGTTAACAAACTCCCCAAACTAGGCATAAACCCCTACATAATTTGCTGGATTGCCAGCTGGCTCACAGACAGTACCCAGTAAATTAGGACTGGTGATACCACCTCCACTAAGAGGCTGGTCAACCGAGGGATACCTCATGGCTCTGTGCTGGTCCACTTCTGTTTGGTATCTACTTCTCAGATGTAAAGGCTAATATCAAAGGCCTTTGGCTGACCAAGTTTTCCAATGACTACAAATTGTGAGCTATCATAGATTCCCCCCCCCATGACACAAGCATCTGACAAGAGGGTCTAACACAGACAAATGACTGGTGCCAAAGTCATGGACTAAAATACAGTGATGATAAATGCATTATAGTGCCTTTTGGTCAACCCCCCCGGCTAACTGTTCTGTCAATAAGATACCCCTAAGAGTTAGCCCAATAGTCAGGTGTCTGGGAACATATGTAAACAGTAATCTTTCTTTTGACCAACATGTGGTTAAGGTAGTAAGAACATCATTCTATGTCACCCAACTTACAAGTAAGAGCATGGCATTCAAATCCAAGGAAGTCATAGTGCCACTTTATTCAGCCCTTATCAGACCCATCATTGAGTATTACACCCCCTTTGGCATATACCTGACCAGTCATATTCAGTGGTTGGAATGCCCACAAAGGTTCCTTACCAAGGGAATCCAGGGTATAAACACATTGTCTCATATATATCGTCTTAAAGTCACATTTCTATACTCGTCTCCTATAGATTACTCACAGGTGATTTATGTCTGGCATGCAAGACATCTTCAGAGACAGATCTGATAACCTTTTGCATACCCACAAAATGAACAGCATCAGAACCCCTAGATCCAAGGATTTTAATTTTGCGAAATAAATAAGACATGATGGTGAGACAGATATGTGTATCAGAACATCCCTGTTCTCTGGAGCAGGCTCCCCATCCATGTGAAGCAGAGTCCATCCCTAACCCTATTTAAGCATAACCTTGATCAACAGATGGAAATTGAAAATGCACCTTGAGTCTGGCCCCATGTTTCTGATAGACAGAGGAAGACAGCAATGACCAAACTAAAATACCCCCACATAACGTCTAGGAACTTCCTAACTAGCATACCACCACCTAATAAATGCCCATGATACATAGGGATAGAATTGGGTGGGATTGCACAGCTAGATTTATAAAGCCCTTGGTAGCCATTAGCCTAGTAAATAACTATGAACCTATAACCTAAACAAAAGCTTAAAGACTTGTTAACATGAAAAATTAATAATTGTTATTGTTATAATATTAATGAAGATAATGACGTTTTAGTGTGGAATTTCTTAAAGTGTAATTTAATTGGAAAATGTCAGATTGATACGGGAATAAAATTAAAAACTGAAAAAAGACTCTCTCTTAAAATGTTTAAAGACTTCATAAAACTCTTGGAAGCTAATCAATTACTAACAGAACATAAATTTATTTTGGCTCTGCAATAAATAAAACTTTGTATTCACTGCATTCACAAGCTTAGAAAATGCTTGCAAGCTGGTGCAATTTGAACTTTCAACAGAATCAGATAAAGGGTATATGAAATAGAAAACAAATAAAATTTAAACTTATGGAGAAAATATTTTGAAATTTTTAATGTTTGTGATAGCTTTTATAATAGAAAAATATGAAGCAATTGATTTATCCCTTAATGATAGAGCAAAAAATTGCATTAACGAAATATAACTTAGTTTGGTTAAGTAAGGACTTTTCAAAAAATCAGTATTGGATTTAATTAAAAAAACATAGAGAGTAATAAAGCTCCAGGTATATATGGCATTTTTCTTTCAAGTTATACAAGTTTTTATTAATGATATATATGCTAGTTTATTGGCTAAAATATTTATTCTAATCTTGAAAGATCATAAAACTTACAGCTCTTAGAAATATAGTTTAACTATTATTATACTCAGCAGGACAAAACTGGTTTAATTGTAATTCATAGTGTTATTTTGCATTAGTACATATTTCACCTTTTCCCCTGTCCTCCAACTTTGCAACCTAAAAAGCAGTTGTGACATACCACGTAGTGATGTACTAAAACAAGGACAATAAAACATCCAGTGCTCTTCCTGCAGTGTTTTGTGTAGCAAAAATGGCATATGATAAACTGCAATGGTCAGAATTAGAGATTATCAATTTATTAAATTAATTAGAAAAATAATTTTGATGATTTATTAATTTTATTTATTTTATTTATTACATTTGGTTACCGGGTAGTGTCCGACTGGGCCAAATGGCCCGTTTTCAGGGGAGACCCGGGGAGAAAAGCTCCAACAAATTACAAATAGTTACAAAATACTGAATATAGTACAATTAAGATTAATCAGCAGTACAAGCAAGGCCAAACATAATTTTAAAATGTCATACAACTAAACAGAGATAAAAATATATACATGAATATATACACAAGGTAAAATCAAGATACAACAGAATATAAAAGTATAGAACATCATATAGTCAGAAAAGATGTTTGTTTTGTATATAAAATAAGTCAGGATAGCCGATATAGCAATAGGCTGAGAGAGAGAGATAGAGAAACAGAGAGAGAGAGAGAGAAATGAGTTAGCAAACAGTGAGGGAGGGTAGGAATAACTTAGCCCAAGGGTGTACAGGAGCATAATCAATGATTTGAGAAATATTCTGTTTGTTTGCTGCTGTTTGAAGTTCTGAATGTCAGGTATAGATAGAATATACTGGGAAAGAGAATTCCAGGATTTGGCTATTGTGTGGCTGTATAAGGAGTCATCGTATGAGTTATGAGTTTTGATAACTTTAAGCAGTACTTTATCTGATGACCTGAGTGAACTGAGATTAGTGTAGGGCTGCACAAGGTCTGATAGAACTTGACAGAAGTCGGGTTTATAGATGAATGAGTGGGAAATTATTACTTGATTGAGAGATAGCAAGTTAGGGAGTTTAATCCAGTTCGGATGCTGACAGGCAGTGCAATGATGTGCTCTATAAGACTGGTTTGAGGTGAATTTGGCTATTTTATTATAGCAAGCTTTGAGGTTATTCAAATCTGATTTACGAATGTTGGTGAATATTTGGGAGCAGTACAGAAGGGTAGATAGAAGGTGTGCTCTAGCTGTTGTACATCTGGCATGATTGGTGAGATAGGGTTTAGCCCTATAAAGAGCACCGAGTTTAACATGGACTTTTTTAATCATTAATGCTATGTTTTTATTAAACTTCAGATCATTGTCAAGAGTAACACTGAGAAGTTTTGTAAGTTCAATGGATTCTATTTTAGTACCATTTGAGGAAAAGACAGAGAGAGGCAATTGGATATTTTTAACAGCGGTATTACTAAAGACCATAAGTTTAGTTTTGTTAGGGTTTAATATGAGTTGGTGGTCTGATAAATAGTTTCCAATGCTTTGAAGGGCAGCCTGAGTTTTTTTCTTGGAGTTCATTCATGGTGGGGCTGAGCAGATAAGGGAAGCATCATCAGCATATTGAATGACTAAAGCAGGTTTGGTAGCAGAACAAAAATCATTGGTAAAAATAAAGAAAAGTTGAGGGCCAAGGATTTTATTTTATTTATTTATTTATTTAACATTTGTTGACCGGGAAATTCTGCCTAGGTTCCACAGATCCTGTTTTCAGCGGAGGCCCGGGGAGAAATGCTCCAGCAGGATGTCTTTAGAATGTTTGGATGAAACCTTGTGGGGCACCAACAGTAATGGGAAGTAGGGGGGATAATTTATTATCCCATAAGGTGGCTTATTTATAGTTAGAGAGAGAGCTGTGCAACCAGCATAGGGAATTAGGGCTGAAATTGAAAGAGGCAAGTTTATTAAGAAGTATTTGATGTGATACAGTGTCAAAAGCTTTTGACATATCAAAGAAGGTGGCAGAGACAAGTTGGCTTTTGTTTTTGAGGAGATTTATGGTATTGGTGAAACTTATAAGAGCTGTGTTAGTACTATGTTTCGGGCGAAAGCCATGTTGAGTATTAGATAATAGGTTGTTCTTAAGGAAGTAGTCTAGTATATGTTTATGTATGCATTCTTCTAAAGTTTTGGCTAGTGGTGAGAGTATAGCTATGGGTCTGTGGTTGGAAAGGTTGGTGGAGGTTCTCTTTGTATAGGGGTATGACATGGGATATTTTCCAGAGAAGAGGGACATACTGTTCAGAGACAGAATGGTTTATTTGGATAGATATAGGGTAAGAGATGGATGTGGCAGCTAGTTTTAGAAAGTCACCTGGTAGCTAATCTGCAGCAGGAGTACACGGTTTTAAATTACATAGGAGATTGTGCATATAACTATTCTGAATTGGTGTAAGAGAGAAATGCGAAGTGTTGAAGTTGGTGGGGGAGGGTATGGAAAGAGGGGAATTTTCTGTTTCATTTAGTAATGAGGTAATTGAAGTGATAAAATGGGTGTTGAATTGAGTGGCTGTGCAGCCTGTAGAGCTCCTAGTTGTTGGGGCTGGCGCAATAGGTTTTCCGGGGTTAAGGAGGAGGTTGATAGCGTGCCGGAATCTAAGGGTGTTATTTTGGTATTTCAGTTGACATGTTTGAAAGTAAGTTTCCTTGTCCTGCTTAATTTGTTTTTTGGCTTGATTTCTAAGTTGTTGGTAGGAGATATGATTGATTTTATTTCTGTTATTAAGAAAATGAGACCAGGCTTTGCCTTTTTGCTTGAGTAGAAGAATTGTTTCTTTTGATAACCAAGGAACTTGTTTAGCTTTAGTACAAATTTTCCTGATTGGGGCAAGGTTCTTAAGAATCTGCAGAAATGCATTGTTAAAGTACTGTACTGCAAGGTCCAACTGGAGGGTTTTTAGAGGTGACCAGTCATGTTGTTGTAAGAGCTTGTTGAATATAGTGGGGGAAAAATGTTTTTTGTTACAAATATAGCAGAATGTAACATTGTTGGTATTATGTGCATGTTTTCTGATAAGATAGGTTGGGAAGTGGTCACTTAGGGTATCTGGAAGACAACCAGCAACATAGCTAATGTAACTACTGTTTGTCAGAATCCAGTCAAGTATAGATTGCCTGTTAATGACCTTGTCAATGCATGTAGGATGATTAATGTTTTGCCTGAAGTTACATAGGTCGATAAAGTTGGTGGGGGAATATGAGGAGCAGGTAAGCCAATCAAGGTTAATGTCACCGAGGATGATAGTTTCCGGACAGAAATTGGGGGAGGCCCATTCCAGGATGTTTTCAATGTTAGTGAGGTTATTAGCATGGGAGA